>NC_137921.1:26003714-26296214 GCF_963457725.1 Sprattus sprattus
CATAGGCTGAGGATGCCATGGCCGCTGGCTTGTTGTCCAGCCACTTCAGGATCGCGAGTTCGGGAGGGTTTCGCCTGACCACCATCTGTGATGAGCCTCTTCCTTTCTTCTTGAAGGGTTTATCCTCGATGATTCCACACTCCGTTGGAACTCTGTTCTTCATAAGGGTTCCTGTTCCTGTCAGGCCTTTTGCTAGCAGGGTTTCCAGGAGGTTGACAGATGTAAAGAACCTAGTCAAAGAACAGGTGGGTTCCTCCTGGAACGGACTTTGCCAGATGAAGGACAGCTTGTTCTCCTTCCCTTCTGTGACACTGGAGGTGGTCTTGCCTTGGTAGACAACAAAGTCTAGAACCAGACCAGCTGGTGCAGCCAAGACAAACACCTTTAATCCAGTTGGGTATGGCTTTCTTGGTACATACTGACGCACTGGGCAGCGGCCAGTAAATGGAACCATTTGCTCATCAATGCACAATTTTCCCTTTCTAGGCAGGCTCAGACATCATTGCTGTACTTTGGTCAGGAGGGGCCTGATTCTCCACAAGAGATCTCCTTTTTTCTCATCATCTGAAACATCAAGGTCATTGACAATCTTAATGGAACTTCTTAACTTGTAGAAGCGATTTCTAGTCATAGACTCTGCCACAATTTGAACTCTGGTTTGGGAGGCCCAATACATCTGTATGTTTGGATAGCCTAGACAGCCCATGTAGATAGAAATTCCAAAGAATGTCTTTAACTCTTCAGGAGTGACATTTAGTGTTGCTCCAGACAAAAGGACTTCACGCTGATTTGTGCACATAGCCATTTTTTCAAACACTGAGTCATCGATGTACTGTTCAAAGTAATTCATCCGAGTCCAGTTTTGACGTGTTGTGACGTCATCCCCCTGAATAATAGCAGGATCTACCAGTGAAGGATTGAACCTTAAGAAAGAAATAAACAAATAAAAAAGGGAAATTAGGTTCATAATCATTTGAGGGGAAAAAATATCTTATACTCACAATCTGTACCATGAATTCAGAATCTTTTTTTGAGACATACAGTTATGTGCAAAATAATAGCAGTGTGTTTAAAACAACAGAGAAAAAGTTCCATGTTCCTAATAGCATTTATTTCAATACAAACAAAGGCACTAGGAGCAGCACACATTCAATTCCACATGAAAAAATTAACTTTTTTTTTTTTTTAAACTGAAAATAAAGAAAAAGATTATTCGGCTGTTCAAAAAAATAGCAGTATCTGCATTTTCATTTACGAACTGGAATATTTACAGTATAACCTTTAAAATTCAATGAAGATTTAGCCCCTACTTTAAGAACTGAACTAATATTTAGTTGTGTAACCATTATTTTTTTATCACTACTTTACATCTGTTTGGCATAGAGTCAACTAACATTTGACACCTGCTAACAGAAATTGCAGCCCAAGCTGACTGGACTACACTCCACAGATCTTCTGCATTCTTGGGTTTTGCATCAAAAACTGCATTCTTCAGGTCACTCCACAAATTCTCAATCGGATTGAGGTCCGGGGATTGGGCTGGCCACTTCATCACATCAATTTTTTGGTTTGGAACCAGGATGTTGTTTGGGGTCGTTGTCCTGCTGAAACACCCATTTTAAGGGCATTTCTTCCTCAGCATAAGGCAACATGACCTCTTCCAGTATTTGAACGTACTGAAACTGGTCCATGGTGCCTGTTATGCGATAAATGGGCCCGACTCCAAAGTATGAGAAACATCCCCAAACCATTATGCTCGCACCTCCATGTTTTACAGTCTTCACAGTGTACTGTGGCTTGTATTCAGTGTTTGGGGGTCGTCTCACAAACAGTCTGCGGCCTTTAGACCCAATAAGAACAATCTTGCTCTCATCTGTCCATAGAGCATTGCGCCACTTCTCTTTTGGCCAGTCAATGTGTTCTTTGGCAAACTGTAACCTTTTCAATACATGTCTTTTTTTCAGTAGTGGTACTTTACGAGGGTTTCTTGCAAATAGTTTGGCTTCACATAGGCGTCTTCTGATCGTTGAAGTACTCACAGGCAAATGAAGATATTCTTTGATCTCTCTGGAGCTGATCATTGGTTGTTTCTTTGCCATTCTTGTTATTTTAAGATCTACGCGGATGGTGGTATTCCTTTTTCTCCCACGTTTTTCTGGTTTTCTTTGCCATTTTAAAGCATTGGAGATCATTTTAGCTGAGCAGCCAATTATTTTCTCCACTTCTTTATACGTTTTCCCCTCTCCAATCAACTTCTCTTCTGTGCAATGTCTAGACCGACCCATTTGACCACTGGACAAGGGCTAAAAGCAGCAGGTACAACCCCTGCTGCCTTCCTTCCTTAAATAAGGGCCATTATTGACACCATTTCTTCACCGACTGATTGACCTCCCTAATTGAACTCCACACTGCTATTAATTTCAACACACCCATTTGAACACTTTCATTAAATTAGTCAATTACCCCGAATCAGCAGCATGCATGTCATGTCTGTTAAGTCTGTTGTTTGGCCATTGCTCTGCTGCACCTAGTCATGAATTAGTTCCCATGTTGTATCATAATTTCTGCCAAAATCAGTACTTAAACACATTAGTGATGTGAGACTGCTATTATTTTGCACATAACTGTACATGATGCCAGTGATAATGATTTGTGACATAAATATTGTAAATAAGTACAGCAATTACTAATATAAGCAAATCTAAAGTATAATGTATGTTCTTGAGAATACAAAGTTAAGGTGTACGTTGTAGTCTTGCTTCACTGTGGACGGCGACTAGACGTAGATGTGGACTGTTCGGCTTCCTCTCCTGACTCCTCTGCCTCTGCTTGCCCTGCCTGAATTTCATCCTCAGAGCTGTCTGAACCCTCTGCCTCTGCTTCTACCAACACTGCATCTTGGTCTTCCTCATCAGACAACTCAATATCTGAGTTTCCTTTAACAATTCTCAGTAGCAATCTCTCTGCCTCTGACAATGAATCCCTTTCTTCTCGTTTAAAAAAATACAGAACAAAATGGAAGAAGTAACTACAAATGTCCACTACAGAGGACATTTATTAAACATTTAAATACTGTGGTAAACTTTTGTAACATTCATGTATAAATTGGTTTAATGTGTTCCTAAGAGATTCATGTACAATATAACAACAACATTTCAAGTAAAAATTAGCTCAAAATCAATTATTATGCCCTTACCTTTCCTCTCATAGATATCTATAATAAAGGCTAGATATCCTGCCTGCGTTTCTGGCCGACGGAGTCGAATGTCCGCACATTTCGGCCATTTTGAGGACAGTATAGTTCACTCTCTTATCTCGCGGAAATTTTGACGGATTTACAAATGACTGTGTGTTGGTAGTGGTACTTTTTAGTGGTACTTTTTAAATAACCAGAACTTGCTCAATTTTCAACCGATTTTCAAACGGGTTGGTTTGTTATAAACGTAAGATATTTCTTATGGCACTACATACTTATGAAGAATTATAAACATGGGGTTTCATATGAAAATAACATTGACAGGTCTCGTTTCAAGGGAGAGTTCAATAGAGCAGATTGCACGAAATTCTGGCATCTTCATTGGCAATAAAGTCAGCAATTTCCTGTCGAAATCATAATGTAAGATGTTTAACAAACCAACCCGATTGGAAATCATGTGCAACTTCAGTTTTATTATGTGCAACTTAAGTTATATTGAAAAGAAAGAACAATTACTCGCCAATTGATGTAAAATGACTGATGCAATAGCCGTGATACACAATTAAGCTGCACATCTCAACATGTTCAAGCATCCAGAATTATTACCAAGGTAATGACGATTGTAAATCAAGTCATTTGTAAATCCGTCAAAATTTCCGCGAGATAAGAGTGTAAACGATTGTGAAGATCACTGACGTTACCTAACGTACCACTGATCCCCGGAAGCTATACTGTCCTCAAAATGGCCTCCTGTGCGGACATTCAAGAGTCCGCCATAATCCATCTAGCCTTTATCTAAGGGTGGCTTTACACGACAACACTCCCGGGTGAAAACGACAAAATATTTTATCAGATGTGCCTTTCGTTTAGACGGCGACAGCGTTTTTGGGGCTTGAAAACGCAAAGAAATGAACCCACCTTCCAGAGTGGAAATCTTAAAAACGCTCCACCGTCACGTTCCCGTCTAAAGGGTTGAAAACGCAAAAGTGTGCTCTGAGCTGCTCACGCTGGCTATCCTTGCCTACGCGTTGACGTCATACCCATGTGCAGTACATCCAAACACCAACAAACGTCAGATTCAACATTATTTTAATGGCCACACATACAGGAAATTAACATGTCGGATTGCTGCCATGCTTTGGTTTTCCGAATTTCGATTTCGCGCTAAGAAGAGAAGTAGAAGGACGTTTCAACGCATGCGCGCGCTCTTGGTGTTGTTGTATGACAGTGCTTCACAGTACCACCTAGCCACCTGGCATGCATACTACATCAAGTTTCACACATTTTTGCGTCCCCGTGTGCATGCAGATTTCCACCCAAAGTCGCTCGTCTAAACGCGAAATAAAAAGTGGGAACGCAACGCCACTTTTGCGGTTTGTGTTCAGATCGTTGTCGTGTAAAGCTAGCCTAAGATATCTATTTTTCCTCTTGCCATAAAATGCCCCTGTGACGCCATTTTCCTCCAACAGGAACAGGAATTTCCCAAAATCCCACCCCTACAAATGAGGTATCAAATAAAAGCCCTAAATGTCCTCTCTAGATACCAAAAGGAGTTAGTTCAGGAGCATGCAGGGGGTGGAAGATATTCAGATTTAGAAAGGTCCTCTAGAGAGGACAAATTTCAATGGCTGGTAGTCAGGAGGGTATGGCTGTGTCTCGTCCCAGGTGCTGATTAGCCCAGGTTCCACCTGCGTGGAGGCGTAATTGTTTGTGATTCATTTCGGCTATATCCTGCTGTGTCTGTAACATTTCACTTCCTCCTGTTTGGCGCTGGTGTGCCCGCTCTCTGTTTCGGTTGCGCTCTCTCTCTCTCGTCCGTGTGTGTGCGCGCTCTCTCTCTCTCAGCGAACATTTCTGATTCTCGCAAGTTTTGTCTTCCTGGTGCAAGTTTAATATCAGGAATACGTTTTCTGTGAGTCTTGATTCATTGTTGGATAAATTATCATTGTCCTATTGGTGTGTGTTGCTAACATGGCCTCTAGTTGGGAGAAATTTGTTGATAGCCCGTCAGATGAGATTTTTGATAGTCTTTCAAAGGTGCAGTTGCTTAAGCTTGCGGAGTCTTATAAAATTGATATTTCTGCTGCTGACAGAAAATGGAAAGGCACTATTAAGGCATCTTTAAGAGCATCCTTGGTTGAGATTGGTATCTTATCTGAATTAGAATCAGAGGTACAGAAACCTTCAGTAACTGCTGCTACCTCTAGTACTTTTACTTATGAGCAGCAGCATGAGTTACTCAGCCTGCAGTTAGAGTCCAAAAAGCTTGAAACTGACCTTGAGTTGGCTAAATTGGAGATTGAGGCGAAACGTTTGCAATTAATTGATGAGGGGAATCTTGTCCCGCAAACTGTGTCGCATGAAGCCCCTAAATTTCATATGGCCTCTAATCTAAAGTTGGTTCCACCTTTTAATGAGCGAGATTTGGATTCTTTCTTTGCCCTGTTTGAGAGAGTGGCTGATGCACAGGCCTGGCCGAATACTGAGCGCACTCTTATGCTGCAGTGTGTTTTTAAGGGTAAGGCCCAGTGTATTACTGTGTATAACCCCTGTTGCTTCCTTTCCCCTTCTGCCACACAACCCTTCCCCTTCCCCCTTTCCCCCCGTCCCACCTTCCTGTCTCCACCCGGCCGACCTCAAGCAGATGGGTCCCCCCGTGGTTCTGCTTAAGGTTTCTTCCTGCCTAACAGGGAGTTTTTCCTTGCCCCTGTTGCCATTGTGCATGCACTAAGGGGGTTTAGGCTCTGGGCTCTGTTAAGCGCCTAGAGGCAATTGTATTGTTATGGCGCTATACAAATCAAATTGAATTGAATTGAATTGAATGACCACTGTTTCAGAAGTGGCTGTTCTGGCAGACGACTATGAGTTCACAAATAAGGCTCGGGCATTTCCTCAGGGTAGGTCTGACTGGCATCAGAGGGGTGCGGGTGGTCCTGTGCCATTCCCACATACTGTTTACCCACCTCCTGGGCGGCCTTTCAGCAGACGAGAGCCCACTGCCCGGTTAGATTCAAGCAAGAGGTGTCATTACTGTCTGGGTAGTGGGCACTGGAAACCTGATTGCCCGCTTTTTCCAGTTTAATGTCTTGTCTGTATACCTTTATAACTTTTTGTGTCTTCTGCCTTTAGCCTCCCAGGGCCCGGGTTGGGCTGTTGTTGCAGAAGGGACCAGGGTTGAGGGGGTTAAAGATAAGTATAAAATGTATAATATTTAATGTAATTCTGTGTGTAATTCTATGCATTCTGTGTGTTATTCAATGCATTATGTGTGTTATTCTCTGCATTCTGTGTGTTATTCTATGCATTCTGTGTGTTATTCTATGCATTCTGTGTGTTATTCTCTGCATTCTGTGTGTTATTCTATGCATTCTGTGTTTATTATTGTTGTTGTACGTTGACCTGTTACGGTCAACTTTTGTAAGGGGGAGGGTGTGACGAACCATTATGTTCGTCCGCTTTCCTTGGTGTCCTGTGTTGTGCGAGTGTTGGTATGTTTGTCTGTATGGCTGTGTCTCGTCCCAGGTGCTGATTAGCCCAGGTTCCACCTGCGTGGAGGCGTGTCCGCGTGCTACAAAAAGGCCTGCGCTTCCGCACACCGGGAGAACGGACAAGCAGCATACTTTGTTTAGCGTGTGTTTAAACTTCATTAAATAAATACGCGTGACTTTGAGCTGTGGTTGTCCCGTTTCTTGTGACAATCCTGAGCCGGTTGTTACAGTAGACAACATACCCTGGGTTGTTAAGAGTAGCAGAAACAAGGCCACAAAATTAGCAGCTGTGGTTCACTGAAGTAAATCTTTAAAAAGCACCTTTGCCAGACACAAAGAAATAAATTATGTATTTTCGGGGAATGACTAACTTCTGTAGATAATGGATTCCTAACCATGCGTTAAAAACACAAATGTTGCAGAGTATACTTTATTCTCAGCCCATGTCAGCTGGATTTATTATTAAAAAGCCTGAAGCGGTAAGGCAAGCATTATTAAGAAACACTGCATGAAATGTGGGATTTACGACAGTTTTTTACCCTGTGTATTGCCGTAGAAGCCCACATTGTACCTGGATTGAAAACAACTCCCCCCCCCCCCGCCAGGGGAGGCACCCCGTCACTGCTTCACTGATTTAAAAAACCTGAAAGTCACAGGTTTGATCCCCACTAGTGGCAACCATGGCCCAAGTTAACGACTCTTAATGACTATTATCAGAGTAAGCCTGACTCTGTATAATTACATGCCAGAAACGAATCTCAAGAACATTAAGGTGAAATAATAATATATAAGTTAGGAACATTACACATAGCCTAAGTTAAAACGTTTAAACACATACCACCATAAACATGTGAGATAATTCGACAAGAGATATTGAAAGACAGCTAGCTCACTGCTTCGTCAAATAAGACAGATCAACTATATATATATATGGAAACTAATTACAGATTCCGATTAGGTAAATTTCCGTCTGGATGGAAAGGTGTTATCTTTCCCCATCCCACCCATGCTAAGCCATTTATAGCATAACCTGCGATCTACCGTGGAAAACAGAAGGCAGGCGATTTCGACGTCTCATCTTTGCTCCTTGAATGTCGATATGTAATAGTATGGTGTTATTGAAACTTACTACGTGTAAAAAATTACTAGAAATTGAACGTTTATTATTCGAGTCTAAAGTTTCTAATGTTGCCTCGGGCGCCTTTAAGTGAACATAGGCTAATTAAAACTTCACATAAGTCCACTAAACAATTCCAAATTCCCACGCTCCAGTAACAGAAGAGAAATAGGCCTACCCCAGAGGAGGGAGGAATGATAAACCAGTGACTTGCTCGCACCGACGAGGTAATTTCTCACCAGCAACGTGGCTAAGCGGTTAGACACACAGTACCATTAACCTGAAGAGCGCAGGTTCGAAGCTCGCATGCTCGCGTAAGATTTCAAAATCTACCTGAAAAGACACAGGTTAGATATTCACGAGTGGCAAACATGTCCCAAGTTGTGAAATGACTATCTCAATATCAGAGTAAGCCCGATTCTGTATGATTACATGCTCTCAAGAACATTACAGAGAGGAAGCTCCGGAATATGAGTGGAACAGCCTGGAACGTGAAATTGCAACCCTCGAACTCTGAAAATGAAAGGCAAAGCAAGAATCGTGATAACCCCGAAATCAAAACCCTAAAGACAGAACTCTGAAAACGGAAGGCAAATCAAGAAATGTGATAACCCCGGAGCAAAACCCATACATTTTAATTTCGTTTTTATGAGGCAATAGCTGTAAATGCGAGGGGATACGTTTTGTCAGTTGAAAGCTGACCAATAGACAGAATCTCATTCCGTCTCATCACAAGACGTTTTAATTCAATTCCTTGTCGTTTTCAACCAATGGCTGCAGCAGGGTGTGTGTGGCTAGACTGCTGACAGTCAATATGCTAATAAGAGCATTTCACACCTCTGTCAGCGGGAGGTGAGAAGTAACACATCGCCCCCCTCTCCCCTCTTGGTCTGTATGCGGGAAATTCCGGTAATTTGCGGAAGACGGATATTTCGGGGGAATGTCCGATATCAACCAGGAATGCTCATCATTCACGGATGTATCACAGCGTTTACGGGCCCGATAATCTTGCTTGCTATTGGTTAGTCCTACTGTCTTAGCACATCCATGACATGACAAAGCTATTCGTACAAGCTGTAGACTGTAAAAAAAAATATATATATACAGTACTGTGCAAATGTTTTAGGCAGGTGTGAAAAAACGCTGTAAACTAAGAATGCTTTCAAAAATGGAAGTGTTAACAGTTTATTTTCATCAATTCTTCCTAAATTAACAAAATGCAGTGAAGGAACAGAAGAAAATTCTAAATGAAATCAATATTTGGTGTGACCACCCTTTGCCTTCAAAATAGCATAAATTCTTCCAGATACACTTGCGCAGTTTTTGAAGGAACTCGGCTGGTAAATTGTTCCAAACATCTTGGAGAACTAACCACAGATCTTCTGTGGATGTAGGCTTCCTAAAATTCTTCTGTCTCTTCATGTAAACCCAGACAGACTCGATGATGTAGATATCAGGGCTCTGTGGGGGTCATACCATCACTTGCAGGACTTTCTGTTCTTCTTTAAGCTGAAGATAGTTGTTATTGACATTGGCTGTATGTTTGGGGTTAGGTTCCTGCTGCAGAATACATTTGTAGCCAATCATACGCCTCCCTGATGGTATTGCATGATGGATTAGTATCTGCCTGTATTTCTCAGCATTGAGGACACCATTCATCCTGACCAAATCTCCAACTCCACTTGCAGAAATGCAGCCCCAAACTGGAAAGGAACCTCTTCCATGCTTCCCTGTTGCCTGCAGACACTCATTATTGTACCTCTCTCCAGCCCTTCGGCGAACAAACTGCCTTCTTCTACAGCCAAATATTTCTAATTTTGACTTATCAGTCCAGAGCACCTTCTGCCATGTTTCTGCACCCCAGTTTCTATGTTTTCGTGCTTAGTTCAGTCACTTGGCCTTGTTTCCTTGTCGGGGTAGACCTTTTTGGCTGCAACTCTTCCATGAAGACCACTTCTGGCCAGACTTCCCCGGACAGTAAATGTCTGTACCTGGGTACCACTGGTTTCTGCCAGTTCTGAGCTGATGCCACTGCTTGAAATCTTCCGATTTCAAAGGTAAATAAGCTTGATGTGTTTTTCATCAGCTGCATTAAGTTTCCTTGGCTGACCACTGCGTCTACGATCCTCAACGTCTTCTTCAAAAGAGCTTGAACTGCACATTTTGAAACCCCTGTCTGCTTTGAAATCTTTGTCTGGGAGAGACCCTGCTGATGCAGTATAACTACGTTGTGTCTTGTTGCTGTGCTCAGTCTTACCATGTAAATGGATAAAAAATAAATATTTATTGTTTACATTTTTCAAAGCATTCTTTGTTCATAGCATTTTTTCACACCTGCCTAAAACTTTTGCACAGTACTGTATATATATATATTAGGGCCGGGACTTTAACGCGTTAATTACGATTAATTAATTTCACAAAAATTAACGCGTTAAAAAAATTGACGCATTTTAATCGTATCTATTTTTGCACCGCGGAACGTTTCTCACTGGAGGAGTTTCAGACGGACCGATTATACTGGCGCACCAACTAACGCGCATTATTTGAATTATTTCGGTTTAAACAACAAACCACAGTGGCACTGGCACAGTGAACATGAACCAAGCCGATGAGACCGCGTTGGTTGGCCCCGTGGATGGGACATTTTACTACAAAAAAAGAGAAGATGGAAGCGTAGACAAGAACACGGTTGTGTGCAAGATATGTAAAAAGGAATTTGCATATCATCGCAGCATATCGTCCCTTAAATATCACCTAAATGCCAAACATATATCAGCTAGCGTGGACGTTAGTCTGAATCCGGCTACAACCCACATACAACCCACACTCCACCAGTTGACTGGTTTGAGGACGAGGGTAACTAAGTCCACGTCTGAAAAGATTACCAACGCCCTGGCTCACTGGGTTGCACTCGACTGTAGACCACTTGGAGTGGTAGAAGATAAGGGCCTGCAAAAGGTACTGCAGATTGCGTCATCTGACACAACATACGAGCTGCCATGCAGAAAGACAGTGACAAAAAGTGTCCAGCAACTTTATGACAATGAAAAGGAAGAAAAGGAGAATTTATTGTTGAAGAAAGCAGAGTATGTTGCCCTGACTGGGGATCATTGGACCTCGGTAAGCAATTCAAATTATCTCGGTGTGACAGCACACTTTATTGACATGAAGTGGCGTCTTCACTCATTTGCCTTAACCATCCAGAAGACCACCGCTAGGCACTTTGCTGAAAACGTGGCAGAAGATTTTGAGTCTGTGGCAGAGGGCTGGGAAATCACACCAAAAGTCACCACAATCGGAACAGACAGTGCCCGAACCATGATCGCTGCAATGAGACAGCTCACATTCCAGCACATGCCGTGTGTTGCTCACGTATTGCAGAGGACCATCACAGTTTGCCTTGCTGACAGCGGGTTCACAGCCACATTGGCAAGATGTCGTAAAATAGTGGGGCATTTTAAACATAGCCCCTCAAACACAGAGGAACTGCACACGGAGCAAGCACGTCTAGAACAAGACAAAGAGCCACTGATGCAGGATGTTTCCACAAGGTGGAATTCCACACTGTTCATGATCTCTCGTCTGCTAAAGAACCAAGAGGCTGTGAAGGTTACTCTAGCCAAACAGAAGCACAAGCTCACCATGTTAACTACAGCAGAGTGGGACAGACTGCAGAGGCTCGAGACCCTCCTTAAACCATGCAGGTAAACACCCACCAACTGTTTTTAAATGTATTGTACTGAATATCAATTTCTAAAACTGATTGTTCAAATCCTTGATTGTGATTAGCTAAAAACAGTAGCAACTTTATACTATAGTCATAATGATTTAAGCAATAAGCCCTGCGAGTCCGTGGTTTGCGCTGATTTGAGAACAGGTAAGGGGGTTTAATGGCACTCCGCTTCGCGTTGTGCCTAACAACTCCCCTTACCTGTTCTAAAATCAGCGCAAACCACGGCCTCTTGGGGCTTATTGCTTAAATCATTATGACTATAGTATAAAGTTGCTACTGTTTTTATTCTACTATTAATTGGCACAGTAATCAATCACTTTCCTAAACTATCCTCTGCAGATATGTGACTGAGCTCCTTGGGGGTGAGACTTATGTCTCTTGCTCTGTTGTGTTACCTGCTCTCAGCCACCTGATCCACACCATGAAGGTCTCAGATGACGACCCAGCCTATGTGGTGAGGTTCAAGGGTGCCTTTAAAACGGACCTGTCTCAACGGCAAGATACACTCAACCATGGATGGCTCAGGGTGGCTACAGCACTCGATCCACGCTTTAAGGAAACATGTGTAATGGTCTTCATTGTTTTTCTTTTCTCTTGCTTTTTGACTTTGACCTTTACCCTGCCCCTACACCCCCCCCCCCTTCCCTCCCCCCTCCTCCCTCTTTCTTTCTATGGGAACCATGTGTGAAAATGAATTTCGCCCATCTTTTTACTCTGTAAATCTGTGATGTGACAATAAACCTGATTCTGATTCTAAGGACCTAAAGTGTCTATCAAGAGGAGAGCGAGAAGGGGTGTGGACCAGCATTGAGGCAATGCTGCAAAAAGAACCAGACAGAGCCACTCCAGAACCCACAGAGGAGCCAGCAAGGAAGAGGAGCCTCCTGCTGTTTAATTCAGACTCTGAATCAGAGGATGAAGAGGGGCCCAAAGGGGCTCTGGCCCGCTACAGGGCAGAGCCCACCATCAGTGAGACAGACTGCCCACTGCAGTGGTGGTCCACTCATGAGGGAGCCCATCCACAGCTTTCTGCCCTGGCCCGCAAGTATCTGGGCAGCCCTGCTACTTCTGTCCCTTGCGAAAGACTTTTCTCACTGGCAGGTAACATAGTTCAAAAGAAAAGGGCAGCTTTGAGCTCTGAAAATGTGAATAGGCTAGTTTGTCTCAGCAACTGGCTGAAAGAGAAGTAGAAGAAGTAGTCATAGAGGTATCCTGAGGCCACTTTATGCACTTTATGTTGAACTATGTTTTATGTTGTTATGTTGTTGGTGCAACTGGCACTTCAGGTTGTTTTAAACCAGCTGTTGGTATGGTATTGCTACACTTTGCAAAAATTGCACTGGTCTGTTGGACTTGAAAAAAAAAAAAAAAAAATTTTTGTTGCTTAAGCTTATGTATTCAGTCATTATTCAATGGTATACTAAAAATCTATGTTAAAAAAATTACTTCTCACTGTTCTCAGGTAAAATATTTATATGCGATTAAAATGCGATTCATTTCGATTAATTAATTACAAAGCCTCTAATTAATTTGATTACATTTTTTAATCGAGTCCCGGCCCTAATATATATATGACATCTGTGTTAATGCATAAGTGGGGACTTTAGGTTGATACCAGTGGCATCTATTCCACACGGCTAGATCCAGTAGCCCAAGCAATGTCTGAATGTTTACAAGCAGTAGTGGCTGCAGCCTTGGCACTGAAGTTCCACATGCTTATTTTTTTTGCTCTCACAGCCTCATATCACTATTGAGCACAGCGTGACATTTAAGCCAACTACACTGTTACTTACAGCAGAGGACAGATAAAAACTATGGCAGCCAGAGCTGACCTACGAGATATGCCTTTCCCAGAAGCTGATTTAACTATGTTTGTTGATGGGTCAAGCAAAAAGAACCTTGATGGCAGTAATGCAACGGGTTACGCTGTAGTCACAGCAGAGAAAACTTTGAAGGCAGAGCCACTACCTTCCCACTATTCCGCACAGGAAGCGGAACTTATTGCACTGATTGCTCACACACGTGCAAAGACTCGGTTTCATTGGGAAACCACAAAGCAGACAAGGCCACTTACCAAGCAGAAAGTTTTATTACTTTTATTTCTTTTATTATGATTTAAGTAATCGAAAAAGCCTATTGGAACAACAGGTTCTGGAACGATGTTGACCATTATTTAACTCTATGTTTTACTCTTGCTAAATTTGATGTAAAACACTCTGAACTGCAACAACCATCTGAGACACATACACATTTGAAGAATTAGATCACACAATACTAAAAGATATGCTGCAATATTGAGCCATGGTGAAAACATGCCTCAATAAGAGGGGACAGTAAGCATATATTTTTAGTTCTTGTTTTTATTTTATGAGAAAGAAGATTAATCATTTCTCATTGATTTTATATTGTTTTACTTCTTATTCAATTATTTTGTTTGAAAGATGTTTAAACATTCAGTTATAGATTTTATTGAGTTAAATCCCAACGAAAGAAAGAAATATTGTCTAGCCATAGACAATCACTGCCCATACAACCTCCAGTCAGCCGGACTGGTAGAAAAGAAAAGACCGATTTATTGAAAGCCAATTCCGAGAGTGAAAGTAGTGATATTAAAGGCACAATATGCAACAATTATGCTTCAGGATTAGGGTTAGGATAAGCAGTTTAACCTTAAAATAACAGCTTAAAAAAAATTGGGGCGCTACAATGACTTTTAATATGGAGAATTGCGTCCGTGCCAATGGCATAGCAGGGTCGATAGGCATATAACTGCCTTCTGTAGTTTTGCCTGCCGATGCCCGCCGACCTGACTTTGATTACCTTCTGCCGATCTAGTAAGTAGCTTATTTGCCGTCTTGCTTAGTCTTGTGTTGCACATGATTGATGTTTGACTGTGTAAGGACAGTCGTTGAGTAATTAGTTTGTCATAATGTCAAAGTCAGCACATTTCAAGAGATTTTGTTAGTTTTAGCTGCTAGCATACCTTTAGCGAATAGCTATTAATCCTTAATGCACCTTTAAGCATGCATGTTGAGATCACTGTTTGAAATGATGTATGGAAGAATCTGCACTGCCTAAGCATTAAGCCATTTGCAAAAACAGACAAAGAGATTGATACACACTTTCAGAGTACATGGCAAAGATGATGTTGAAACTAAATGCTCTCAGATTTCTCTCCCCTACACAGGACGATGTGAGGCTGAATTCAAGGTTGGACCAGGAGATTGGGTCCTAATCAAAAGTCTCTAAAGAAAACACTTCCACTTGCCCAAGTGGGACAGACCATACAAAGTGCTACCGTCGACATCTACCACAGTCAGATACTGGAGAGAGCTACCTGGATACATCTAACACATTTTAAACAAGAAATTCCTTAGAAAGAGACAGAGGAAAGGAGCTGTCTTCCTCTACCAGGCCGGGCCTCTGTGACGGAAGTCCAGCTACACAGGGGTTATTTTGCCTGGGCAAAATTTTGTCTCAAACCTGTTGAAGAAAACAACACTGTCCAGTGGTGCAAAAGAGCCTAGTGGAGACTGGGAGGGAGAAGCGGTCCTATCTCTGTGAATTTATGGAGAATTACAAGGGGAAAAATGAAACAATGTGGGGAACTTTTGATAATAACTGTACTGCTCTACATTTTGGTACTGTTACAGTTTTTCACTATTGCTAAGAAGTAAAAAGCGAAAATTCGGCACAATCTGCACAACCTTCACGTCATGTATCAATCGCTCGCCCCAAGTGGGAAACACTTAAGACTCCCTTATCTGCATTAGACTCTGATTTTCCTTGTGAACACACTGATGTCAATTACACGTCACGTTGTTGTCAAAACACTGTACACAAAGTTCTGTTGTTGCACACATTTCTCAAGTAAAATCTCAAAGCATCAACCTGCAAGACACAAATAGTCAAATCTCTAAATTTTCAGGTCTTTTAACCAATTTGCAGTGAGGACTGCACCATAAAAGTGTCTTGAGCCTCTGTTTTGTTTGGTAAACGATTGAAAACTTTGAAAGATCGACAACCAGAGAAGGAGAGGGGTAAGAGTGAGAGGAGGAGGAAGAGGAGGACAAGAAGGAGGAGTAGGAGGACAGAGATAAGGAAGAGGAGGAAGAGAATGAGGACAAGGTGAAGAAGGAGGAGGAGGAGGAGAAAGAAGAAGGAGAATAGTCATCTCTAATGAGTTTTTTATGGTTTTTCATTAGAACCTTCAGGATGGAGAACAAGTACTGTTTGCCTTGTGTACTGTAATACTGCATATCAATAGCATATAGAGTGTTCACAGTATTTGTATTTTGCAGGACTGAAAGAGAACCACACTGTGGAGGAAGAAAACACACTTTCAATATTTTTTTAAAGCAAAGTAGCATTTTCCAGGAGATATTTTTTGTTAGTTGTTTTTGGATTTGTGTTTAGAGTTTTGAGAAAACGAGGCATGCTTTCAAAAAATGTGTGGAAGCAATTGAGAAAAACTGTAAGCATTTTGTATACAATATTATGTCAATACAATCTAGTGTTTGGTGGGACAGGAGACTGAAATTGTAAATATGGTTTGTAAGAACAACGGTATTTGTTAGGCTTTCTCACGGCAAGGACCCAATCGCAAACCAGATTGCAAAAAACTCAGGATTTATTTTCTTCCAAAAACAGAACACAAGCAATATATCCAAAAAGGCAAAAACTGAATTCCAAGGGCAAAACACAGAAGATCGCAAAACAGAAAATCGTATACGATACCACTAGGGAAAAGACAGAATTCGGGCATAGATCCGCATTGAAAAGAATTACAATCCGACAGTGAACTAAAGAGGGACAGAACAATTTATAGCAGGGGGAACAGAATTACACAGGTGAAACATTTCAGGTAAGGCAATAAACGATAAATTGGGGCAAGGAAAATGAACACAGGTGAAACGAATTCAAGCACAAACTGTCAGCGAAATGAATGGGAACAGAGCAATACACGGGTGAAAACAATAAGGGGAATTAACAAGGCAAAGGAGAAACAATTTGGCCAACAAATCACGAGTAAATTGGGAAACCGGTGAGTTAACTGAAAGGTCAGGGAAAGGCAAAGGGCGGAGTCAGCAACCAATAATAAACGCACATGGCCTGATCACAGGAACAAAACAAACATAGGAAAGCATGTAGCAAAACAGTAGCAAAACAGAACACAAGCAGCGATCGCAATAAAAAATGTCTTAGATCGCTGGGATCTTAACAGGTATTGCTGTTTTATGTTTGACAATGAAAAATGTAGGCCTACACTGATACATTTTACAAAAGGAGAAATGGCTCAATGAGTCATTGTCATTCATATGGTGTGATTCGATGATTGTGTTTTCAATTTTGTACTTCTGTGTGCTGTAAATGCTTGGTAGTGTGCAGCAAATGCTTAGTTGTAGTGTACTAAATTAATGTATGTGTGTGTGTTTTGAAAATATGGTTGTGTGTACCAAAACACGAGTTTCATTTTGTGAACAGTTAAGAGATTTGATAGCAAAGAGTCATCTTGCAAAGGGAGTGTCAGGTTTAGCATTTTGTGTGTGAGGTTTTCAGTTTTCTGTGTGCAGTTTTGAGAAAGCCGTTATTGTTTTGAAAAACTGTAACATTTTGATCACACAGGCACCGGCCTTGGTCAAATGTCCGCGATGAGGCCTACCTAAAGATCATCCGTGATGGGGGAACCAGTCTGCCCAAACACACTTTCCACAAAGAGACTGTTTACGTTTTCCTGCCCAGTAATATTCAACAACCGATGTGATCTGCAGAATGCCTGATGGGGAACGGGGCCTTCAAGGACACAGCAAAGGCCTTGTTTGAATGTTATCTGTAGCCCAGGCGAGCTAATGATACACACAGTCGACGCTTACTATGTTGGCCTACAAATGCAACGTATTCAAATAGGTGATGAGAAAAAGGATGACATTTAAAATGATTGTCATGATGATATGGAGTGATGTTCAATAATGACCTCTGTTCCAATAATCCATGTGATAAAGCTCAGAATGATGATTTTGAGGTTATCCATTGAAATTGATCATTAAAGGAGTAAGAAAAATGATTTTTGATTTTGGTTGTGTTTGTAACTCCTGCTTTCATAAGCACAGGATTCTAGATTGCCTCCACCAAACGTGTAACTAAGAAATAATCAAATCAGCAGCGACTATTTCCCAAACCCTCGAAAGATGTTGCAATGGAGATTTAACGTTACTTTCTGTTTGAAGATAAGGTAGCAGATAGTGTTGAAGAATTGGTAACTTGAAATTGGACGACTTTAAATTAGTATAAGAAATTGAACAACATTAAAACCTACACAGATAAAATAAATCAAGAAGGATAGCAAAACCGATTGATAAGCATATAATGAGAACGGCAGAAAGGCAGGCAGGACGTCAGATCCCAGTGACACAGGCTGTTTTTCCCCCGTTATATGTGAAGGCTGAGATATTCATAACGTTTTATTCAGTCTTACTGGTGGTCCTTTTGTAAAAACCAACAGGTGCACTTCGTTGTAGATACGTAAAGCCTATGTAGCCTACTGTTCTCACTACGTGTTTAGCATGACATAGCATAACTATGTTTCTAGACAGGGGCGTATCTATCCCTATTTGGGGGGGGGGGGGGGGGGGCTTTATTTTGAGATCGTCAAATTCACACCTTGCAACCGATTGAGTGAACTTATTTTTTTTTATTTTAAGAGTTAGAAATAAAATAGTCTCGAGTTGCACAGCACTCCCAATATGAGACTGTTGTGGCAAGCGCACGGCTCTGTTTGGTCTTGAGTGAGTGAGCCTTGCGAGCGTGCAGACAGACAGTGATAACGTTTAGTAAACAGACTTGGAGCAATTGTCCGACCCAAGCTGGTAAAAGCTGCCTTAATCAGCTGCTGGATATAAAGGTATAGCACATGAAGTTTAAAATTTGTCTGGGAAGTCCCGCCCCTCTTCTTCCGGCCAATTTGATTTTGCCTCAGAAGTGGGTCTGGCAAACTTGCTATAGAAGTTAATTTCAGCATTGTTAGGATCTGTGACGGCCGCCGCCGCTGCCGCACATTGAGACCTGGCCAGCACGGTAGAGCCATTGGTACACCTGGCCTACTCCCTCCACACGGGATGTTTATCGTTAAGTTATTTCAGTTCATGCACGTTAACCCTCTAGATCCCATAGCGGCCGTCAACGGCCGTCTTGTATTCTCCCATAGCGGCCGTCGACGGCCGTAACTTTTAAAGACACAGTGTTAATACTACAACATTAATATATGACAAAATACCCCGCTAATGGATAGATTATCATCTTACTTTTATTTTGAAACCGGAAACTGGATATGCTGTCATTGGCTTTTTTGAAGTATTTGCTTATTTAACCTCGCTAGTCGCTAGTACTGACAGATCGCCTGGGGCCGGTATTTCAAAACGTGTAATCCAGATCAGAATGATCCGGATAACCAAATCCCCCTGTTCTCATCCACGGATCAACCTGATCTATCCCGGTATTTCAAAACTTTGCCAGATTGGATCAGAGTGATCCTGATACCAGCAGATTGGGATGTCCAAATCCGTCCCGCCCCCTGGATCACAGACAGGAAACAGGAAATGGAGCGAAGATTTGAGCAGAAACAGGAGAAGCTAACACAACTATTGTCTCTAAATTAAAGTATAATCTTGGTCAGTATTGATGCGTCCTTAGACTAGATGAAGGGCAATCATTATATTGAGTTAACCAATTACGTAAATCATCACAAAGTTGAAAGAAGAGCTCGGCGATCTCTAATTAAGCAGAGTTCGCGCTAATGCGAGCTAACGCTGCTCCATTGACTCCTGTGTTAAGGAGCTAACAAGCTAGTAAATAGGCTAGCGTCTGTATGTCGCGGTCCACAGACCAGATTTTATTTGATTTTAAATGTGTTGTACATATCTTTTTATGAAACAGTTGTCAACAAAAGTGACATCCCTAAAACCTTAATATTAGTTGTTCTTTTCAGATGTCTGTGGGAAGAGAAGACATTAACACAGACCTGCTCCAATTGGCATTTAACCTTTTGAGTTTTGGCTATGAAAATTAAGTGTGTGTGCTGAATGCATGTTAATAAATAAATTTGACTGATTTTCAGTGGATTCTTTTATCAGTAGGTATAACTTAACAAAAAACTGTTACTTAAATAAGGCATTCATATTCAAACTTTCGCTGTGTTTTCTGAAAAAGAAAGGAAAGTGCAACGAAAATAAACATTGATCAAACATCAGTGAATTACTGTATCAAACAAATAACTTTTGGAGCAGTTACACCTAAACTGTTCAAACCTTTACATGTAATCTCCCTCAAATCCACCTCTGAGGTGGGATCAGGGTGATCCTGATTTTAAGGATCAAACTGATCCAGATTTCCCACTTAAATTTTGAAATACTCAACAGCAGTGTTTAATCCAGATCAAAGGCAGGATTGGATTCCCAAATCTGAATCTGAATCTTCAGGATCAGATTTGCTTTGAAATACCCGTTTTTAGGATCTGATCAGGATTTAATCCAATCCAGGAGGATTAATCCTGTTGGATCATTTTGAAATACCGGCCCCTGAAGATTACAGTGTCTCTTGGAGTAAAGGCAAGAAATCAGAGACGTCTACATCTGTTCTCACTGGATGATACCGTATTTTTGTGCACCAATGACGACGACTAATCACGTTTGTATGACAGTAACGATCCTGTTTAAGAAGTAAAAAATAAAAAACCGTATTCAAATAGAAATATAAGTATCCTCCTGTTTATTTCTGACTAGCTAACTCGCCAGTAACGTCTTCGTATGGCAGTAACTGAGAAGTGTTGGTTTACAATTAGCACCAGTCTCATCGTATACATAGACAAAAGTCATAGTTAGATCAGTGATGTTTGAATAGATTGTAAACCCATGACACTTTTGTTAGCTGAGATATGTAACATTTAATAATTGGTCTTTGAGGGACGTTCAGTAAAGCTCATTTTCACGTTACCTCACTTATGGAAATGGCGGTCAATTCGTGACTTTCGCAATTTACGAAGGAAGCACCCGCATCTGTGGGTGAGAGCTATTATTTGCACAAATAAACGACGTGGGTAATCGGTTGTGTTTTCTGGTTTTCAGAAGAAATGTCTTACAATTTGTATCGTCATCTCAATTTCCATGACCAGTTAGCCAGCTAACTTGCTAGCTATCTACATTGTCTGAGGTAACGTTAGTCTGAGGAGTTCGTCTGGAGTTGGTTGATAGCCAGCTATTGACTCAGCCTCATCACTTACTAAACTGATCAGATTTAGATAAATAACATGTATAATAAAAAAAACTTTGTCTCTACTAGTATTTCAAATCCCTCCTTTGTTTTGAGCTGTAAGCTTATGGTAACATCAGTAGCTACTGTAGGCCTGAAATTATCAAGTTCTAAGTTAATCTAAGCATCTCCTCTTTCTGTATTAATAAGTGTGGCTCTTGGGTGCTCCAGTGTACCTTAAATGGGAAAGCAGAGGTCAGAGTTCACTGTATTTTAGGCCTAACTGCTAGACAAAGAGGGTTTTGCTTAAGATGACACTCAGCTGGACGCCACCTGCCGCTTCCCTTTAGACGGACTGTCTCCACCTATTTTAAACAGACTCTCTCTTATTTGGAAGTAACTTTCTAAAATGTCATCTGAGAGGAGACAGTCACGTATATTTCAGGGTACTTGTTGACTATAAAATGTGCATGAAATCTGTGGCTAGTTAGATCTTGGATTCCGGGGTCCAAACTCCTGTTCGTCTGCTGTCTTGTTTGCGTGCATTAAACCAGCTCCAGTTCTCCTCAATCTTGATGGCTCTTGGCTCTTTTGATTATCGAACTCAGATCTAGTACAAAGTATTAGGCTACCAATTCTCCACATCATAGTTGGCGACCGCGAAAGGTACTGAATAAGGACA
Source organism: Sprattus sprattus (assembly GCF_963457725.1). Classification (NCBI taxonomy): domain Eukaryota; kingdom Metazoa; phylum Chordata; class Actinopteri; order Clupeiformes; family Clupeidae; genus Sprattus; species Sprattus sprattus. Next base: position 26,025,174 of record NC_137921.1, read on the forward strand.
AAGAAAGCGTCAGGAGACGGGGTTTTCGCCGCCTGGCTCTCGTTCAGCTGCAAGCGCGCATTAATTGGTAAGAATGGCATACTTTTGCTAAAATATATGCAGCTGAGTGAAGTCAGAAGCGATTACGGCTATCCTGACGTAGTCCTCAGTTAAAGAATTCTAAATTAAAGAGTCTTAAGGTTGAGGAACATTGGAATACCTGGTAATAATATGTCTTATGTTTGTAGAACGTGTATGTTTGTATACTAATGTCTTGGTGAAGTTTGTTGAAGTGTATGTTTGTATACCAATGTCTTGGTGTGTACGTATGGTGTATATCGTGTCTAAAGTGAAAGTTTACGAGTGAGAGGAGTTCGCCGTGCTTTCGGTTAAATGGTATGGTGTTATGCGCTGATAGTGTGTAGGACTCCACTTCCCAGCATGCTCAATAGAGTTACGCATGCGCAGTAGGAGTACAAACGCTACAGGCATATACGGTAGGAAAAACGTTGGTATAATTATATTTCTTTAGAATAAAGGGTGTGTGTGTGCAGATTGGAGAAGGTCTCTCTGCAAGAAAGAGTGTGCAGGTTGGACAGGAGCTCCTTGCATTGTGAGAAAGTGTGTGGGCCTGAGTTACGAGTGAATGATAGCCTAGTAAAAACGGATAGAAGAGGATCTCTTCGTGAATAACGTGATAATTAAAGAAAGGTGTAATTAAAGAAAGGTGTTGATCAAAGAAAGGTGGTTAATGTTAAAGAAAGGTGGTTAATGTTAAAGAAAGGTGGTAATTGTGGGATCTCTGCGTTGACAAAGTGTGTTAAATTGTAAAAGTATTACGTGTAGGCCTATGTTGTTTAAGTTGTTGGTGAAAGTGTAGCGCTATGAGTAATGCTCTCTTCGGTGAAGAGTGTGGTATTTATGTTATGTGTAGTTTCAAAGAATGACGATTCTGTGAAATATTGTAAGTTGAAGTATTAAGCATTTAAACTGAGAATAAGTTAAATACATCCAACACATAAGGTATAAAACACAAGGGTGTTGGGAGATAGTATTGACACATTTCCTTAAGCAACAGACATACCGGTATAAACACCACACGCAGTTGTTCAGTTATGAATTGTCAATGAATCATAAATGAGAAATTGTCATTGAAATGAGATTGTCATTGAATATTCCTTTAAAGGTAATTTCGTGACTAGTGGAGAAAGCAGATGAGAGACTGCATTGTGAGTATAGTGAATTCTAGAGAATTTGAGATTGTTGTTGCTATAAAGTTTAAAATATAAGTGTTAGAGGTGTTTTTAAGTTTTTGGAAGAAACATAAGCTAAAAAGAATATATTAGGAAATTGAATTTAGGGTTTAAATTGGAAGACTTGTATGATGATAAGTAGTAGGCTACATTATAGGTTATTGTGAGTATTTTTAAATTGGCAAAAATATTAGGTGATCGTAAGAAATTTAAATTTGGGAAGCGAGATAACTAAATTGTTTGTTGAGAAAATTATATGTGGAAAAGACATTGTAATTAATGTTATTTGACAGAATTGTGAGTAGGGGAAAAAAGTAAGGGCCATATCATCCTGCCATACGAGTTATTTTCTGTCATAGAGGGAGAGAGACAGAGGGACAGCGCGTAGGAGAAGCAGAGAAAGGAGGGGTTAGCCCCTCCCGTACTGCTCCTTGTCACACAGAGGAAGAGGGAAAATCCTTGAGTAAGCTTTAACAGTCAAAGGTCTATATCCCTCGTACGGGATATTTTTTTTTTTTTGTCAAAAAAAATGTAAAGCTCCGCGAGTTTTCGTCTTAGAGACATAAAAAGAACAACCACGGAAACATTGAACCCTTTTCTTTTATAATATATACAGTTCAAAATTTTAAAATAAATAAGCACTTTGTCAGGGGAATAGAACTGATGTGTTGCACTTTCTAGTATCTGAGTGGGGTTTCTGCTGCTAAGGACCCACCCATTAGCAAATGACAGCTATTCATATGATAAGGAGATGGTGATTCAGTGATCTCCATTGGGTCATGATGTGGCAAGATTCACTCCGGGGGGTTTGGGCCACAAAGGCATTCTAGGACCATTAGGATATGGCCTTTGTCTTTGCGAGAGGTGTCACAGGTTTGTTCACACCAACTCATCAATATGCATTTGTAGGGGCACAGATTTAGGAATGGTACAGGACACTCTGAAATTATAAACATGTGGTAGTAAAACAAGACATACTTTCTGAATGCTAAACTAACATGTGTTTAGCCAACACCTATGTTTACAAGGCTCAGAAATAAAAAGTCTTGTGAATAAATCTTTACAATGTGTTTATGTACAAAGTCTGAGCACCTCTGAAACAAGGATTTTCCAAGGGTATGTTTACATTTGATTTAAATTAAACTTTTTTTTTACTACATTCCTTTTACTTACATGATATTATTGCTGAGGTCGTCTAGAATAGAATCATATATTCCATTTGTGCATCAATGTTTTAAGTTAAGCAAAATGTACAAAAACATCAAGGCATGTCAGACAACTTAGAAAAGTCTAAAAGGCCTTGGACCTTAGAGTGTTAAGCAAAGAATTATTTTTCAAAGTACAGTAATATAGTTTAAAGTATACGGTTATAGTCAGAAAAGAGAGAGAGGAATAATTATAATACAGAGAGCTGTGGTAAAAATTTGAATTCAAAGGATGGCGTGGGAAGAAATAAGCAAATTGTATTTGTCGGAAGCAAGTGAGAAACTAGGCATTAGCGCTGCATTTTGGTCTCTGGCTGATGACACAATAATAGCGGGGGAAGATTATAGTCATACTACAAAGGAAGATTTGACAAAATTGAGACAAAAGATCAGCGCACCACCAGATAAGATTAGAGATAAATTTGGAAAATGGACAGAATCTGATTGTCCTGTAAGGTAGTTTATGTGCTACGCCTCTAGGTAGGCTGGCAGGCGTGTTTATATTTTGTTCGCGCTGGGGTGTTTGTACCTCGGGGTGACCCGTACAGTTTGAGGAGCTCTGATGTCAGAGATGCGTTGAATGAATCGGTGAGTGTGTGTGTTAGATGAAGGAGATAGATGCTGTGTGGAATACAATAAATCTTGCCACCATTACGAAACCTCCTTTTCATCTCCTGTGTTAAATACTTTGAACGCCCAACCACCCGTTAACATAGATTACTAGAAAACAACGTAGAGTTTCAGTGGGCCGTTGACCAACTGGAAATATCAAAGAAAACGGGGTCATTAACAAATACTATGAGAAGTTTTGGGGTAAGATAGATTAAATAATTGTTCTCATTAATGGATTTGTGACGGAAACAATAAAACAGGATTGCTCAAAGGCAGACATGGAGCACTTGATTAAGAAAATTGTGAAAGAAGAGACATTGATTTTTAATGCTTTAAGGCCAAGGAAAATAGGATAAGGAAAAAGTTATTTGATAAAATGATAAGGCAATTAAGAAGTTTGTGGAGAATGCAGGCTGAGGTGTGGGGATGTCTGAGTGTTGGAGACAGTCCAGAAAAGGGAACAAGATAAAAAGCATTATAACTTAAAGTAAACAGTAGCCTAATTGATGGGGATCTGTAAATATAACTTCTGGGTAACTTTAGTAGTGAGGTGGAAGAGGACAAATTTCCACAGCCAGATTTGTTAACACTAGTGCTCCCATTAAGGTTTAAACAGGAGTAAAAGAGACAGCACATAGTCCATTAGGGAAAGTGTGAGATAATTCAAGAATAGAGTAGAAAACAGAGAAGGCAGTAATTAAGAATCAGAAATAGCAGGAAAATGCTTTATAACAGAGCTGAGTAGAAATACATTCTGAGGGGAGTGTAGATAGAAAGGAAAAAAAGAAAGGCCAACACATATAACCTATTGACTTTGAGGACATCAGGTTGTGGCTGGGCTGACCTCTACTACCCATATGTGCAAGAAAGTGCTCCAATACAACTCATCTGGAAAGAGAGATGGAAAGAAAACATCTTGCTTGGATCTATGCCTAAGATCTGAATGCAAAACTAACTGGACTATGTGAGAAGGACAAAGATAGCTCAGGCCCTTGCATCTGGTCTGAGACTTCAATTCATGCCTGTGTCGGCATCTGCTTGGCGTCTGCACAGCAATTCCCTCCCAAAAAAGTTTCATGGCACATCACGACCAGCCAATGAACAATCAAACTGGACACAGCCATCTTGACAGTGGCAGCAGCCCTCAGAGGAAAGAGGGAGAAAGGGGTGAAGGGAGGTGGCAGGTGAATAGGCCTCCGACATGACCACCCACACAGCAAGGACTTCTCTCAAGTATATGCGCTATATGGTGGGACGAGGGTATGCTCAGCCATGAATTGGTGAAACCAAGGGGTCTAGTTTCCCTGTACTGGGGTGTGTAGTATTAATAAAAGGCCTAGTGAATTCTACAATTCCAGTATCAATTAAAATGAGTGGGAAGGAAGTAAGGATGCCCATATTAATTTAAAATCATACTCCTATTAATTTGTTAGAGAATTATGTGTTTTGCCATATGAGAATTTAAATTGAGTGTGCCCTGGATGGACTTTCTTTGACTAATCAGACACCATGCCTCACAATGGTTCTCCATGCACTTCTTACGCCTCAAATGTAATTAAACCAAGCTGATAGAGAACTTCACTGCAGGTAACATGATGGTCCTTCAGACTTTTGTTACACCTACAAAAACACAGGTTTAGAGTGAATGATCCTTATTGATAGTGAGTATATCCATTATATGTCATAGAAAGATAGGGTTAATAAGGGGTTTAAAAGATAAGATGATTCTCAACACCACACTTAAGATAGATTTAACTAGATATGCATTTAGAATTTGAAAATTAGACATGGTAAACAGGAGAGAAATACGGAGAAAATAGAGACATGGAGAAAAGATGAGTAGAGAAATTAAGTTTCTCTTATCAGTATTCTTATTTATACAATGTGCGGGAGTCAGTGAAACTTAGAACTAGGCCATTAGGGGTATGGAGGTATATGTCTTATGTAAATGACAGGGAGGTTTGAAGGAGTTTTGGAATGGTTGGCTTGAGATAAGGGGGTGTCAGGTGAGAAAACATATTCCAATAAGGAATCACAGTTTAGGGTATATATGGGGAGTTTTAATAATATGAGTGGGACTGTATGGATGTGTGTAATTCAAAGATTTGCGGGTATGCTTGTGTGTTTGTGTGATGAAGATAGGTATGTGTGGTTTTTTGTTCAGATATCGCACACTGAATAAGTACATGCAGCAGTATTGAAGTTGCTGTTCTTCTGAGTGATAGGAAGGGGCGTGTCTGTGAGTCCGTGAGGAAAAATGAGAATCTTCCAAACAGTGAAGATGTGAGAGGGGAATTGTGTTAGTTTTATGTTAACACATGAAGGTATATTTGAATATATGGGGGTTTAAGTGTCTCTTACAGGCTTGGCTGTAATATCTACACTAAGGGGTTTTTGTTGAGGAACAGAAATGGCATCAAGGGAAGGTATGCCACGGGTAATTGTACTTTCAGTGGGTGAGGGGCATGAGGTAGGAATGCCATGCCTGTGAAGTATTAGTTTACTAGTGATATATCCTGGTATTGAGTAGGGTTGATGTAGTATGCAGATTGTGAACATCAATGTAAGCCATTTGGTTATTATTATGTTACCAAGGGGGGTTAGCCATTATATATGTGATAAGCCGTGTGGGCTTTGGTTGTTTGCCACATAGGATTCAATAATTACTTTGCAGTAAACTTAGTACTAGAGAATATACTGAGAAATATGTGATGAAGCTTGATGGAATAAGACCATTGGATAAAAAAGGGGATTAACTGCGGGCATGATAAAATATGAATGTACTATGATGGCCACATGGTAACTTCATACATGTTATTAGCCCTGTTGTTTTGTACGCACTTTGATTTTAAGTGCGTAAGGGGGGGTATATGAGAATAATTTTGAATTTGGGGTTATGGTCACCCTAATTATGGGAGGTTTGGGATTGCAATTTGTATAATGCTATGTTTGTAGCATCTCTAATCAGAGAAAAGGAGTGCGGATAAAACTTTTGCATAATACTTTACACTAAAAGGTGTAATCGTATAGGTAGTTACGTACTACATAGATATGAAAAGGTATTGGAGATATGGAGTGATTTATATGATTGATTGAGGAATGTCTAAGGACAAGACCAAAATTAAGAGAGGGTAAGTATACTTCTTAAATATGTGATATTATTTTAGTTTTTAGCATTACAGCAATGCTTTTAGTATAACAATAAGAATGTATGGGAAGCATGGAATACAAGTACTGCAAATCATCGATCATGTTACACTTTTAGAGCATGTCTAGAGGGCATGTGGAAATTATGTGTACCTGTCATTTCTAATTTTTGGAGATTATATACACACAGGTGGATGCAGATGGACTGATCCAGGCAGGAGACTGGGTATAGGTGAAGCTTTTAAACAAAAAGAGCTTCCAGCCTATGGTGCTATCAAGGTTCTAGTGTCTAATATTGTACTAACTTTTTGTGGAATTTCAGGACCACAAGGTGGTGGGACTACTACAATTTATTGTATCAGGGTTAGAATGGGAAGCATTCTGTTGCAGCAGCTCGACCTGGACGAGAGGCTGTGAAGGTCATGGAAATGCTGCAGTGAATGAATGTTTCTTGTCATTGCAGGAAAGAACTGTTGGATGATATACATGGGAAATCATTCACATAAAAATAGGACATTTCATGTTGAAAAGGGTGTTGCATACACATTACGAGACCATTGTAAATTAGATGTACACAATTGGCCAGAAACTGATTTAGCGGAAATCCGTGAGTACACTGTAGAAGAATATTTCAATTACAAATGTTTTGACATGACTAATAAAGAGCATGTGGGTATTTTTGAAGGAAATTGTAATAGAACTTGGACACTGGTTACCAGTGGTCCTTTTAACACTTCAAATAAGAAATCTATGTTATACAGGCAAGCATGGGAGCTACGAGGACTTGTTCCCATCAGAGGTAAACAAGGCATGACTAACTGTACTAAAATGGATAGATTCCTAGACGGTCGAAGAACATTTATGTATGCATATCATTCCCCCATTCTCCGCAGGATGCTCCATTAGCTGATATATGGTGGGCTTGTGGAAAAGAATATGGATTAAGAAACACTCTACCTCATGATTGGACAGGGAAATGTGCTAGAGTAGCCATAATGCAACGCACAAAAGTTATCAATGTGGACAGTAGCATAGACGGGGGCAGATTTGAGGAGAATCATCTTAGAAACAAAAGGGAAGTAGAGGAGAGTGATGTTGGGGATGAGGAAGGGGCCACCAGACCATTCGCATACGGGGGATACTTAAATGCTATTGGGCAACCCAGGGGTATCCCACCTGAGTTTAAAGCTAGGGATGAAGTTGGTGCTGGCTTTGAGTCAATTCTCCCGTGGATAAGTATAAACAAAAACACAGAATGGATTAATTACATCTATTACAATCAGCAAAGATTTATCAACTACACCTCAGATGCACTAGGTGCATTGGGTCAGCAGCTTGATGCTACCTCTAGAATGGCTATGCAGAATCGCATGGTTTTGGATTGGATGCTAGCAAAAGAAGGTGGAGTGTGTGCTAAAATAGGAAGTTACTGTTGTACTTTTATCCCCAACAACACAGCACCTGGTGGGAATTTCACAATAGCAATGAACAAACTGTTTAATTTACGGACAGAGCTGAAGCAGAATGCAGGCCCCCTGAGATGGGTTCTGTATTAGCAGACTGGTTCAAGAGCATCTTCGGGGGATGGGGGACCTGGTTTGCTTCAGTACTTGGTATCATTGCACTAATCGTATTGGTGTTCAGTCTAATTGTATGTTGTGTTATTCCTTGTTGCAGGTCACTTGCAGTCAGAGCAATAGCTTCTCAATTTACCCAGATGACAGTGTTGGTTGATAAAAGTGAAAGCCGAGTGGGGTGAACGATGTCTTATGGTAACGATGAAGCGCTTGAAATGTTACAGGTTATGAGCAACTAAGACATTATGGGTCAGGGAGGCAGTCCTGACTCCAACGGTGGCATATGGGAACTAGGTGACTAGACCATATTAGCCCTGGAAAAAAAGAAACAAACAAAGTAGCAGGCCAAAATCAAGTGCTAGTCTGCCCTCGCCAGGCAGAGCGATAAGTGGTTTACCCCTATCGCAACCTCTGATTCTACGGCAGACTCAAAGGAAGTTGAAGAATCACAACACCAGCAGTCATGTGTTATGTATTAAAAGTATAATGCAGTAGTTGATTTACGTATGAGTATAATGTAATAACTCAGGGAAAATGTAATAATATATGATGTGAACAAAGGGGCGTATTATTATTCTTTAAAGGATTTTCCATCAAAAACAGAAAGGCCTCTCAAGGAACTATACTTCCTAGAGATGAATGTAAGCGTAATGGTAAAGTGTAATGGGTAAAAAGAAATTGAGTATCCATAGTGAAGTTAACGTCTATAGTAAAATTGTGTGTGTAATAGTTTAGATAAACAGAGAGTGCCTCAGTAAAATAGACAAATGTGCTTGTAGCTTTTTAGACGAAGCTATATTTCCATACTTGTGTATTTTTTATTTTTCATATGACAGGCCATATGGGAATGTTCCATGGTCTGTGTGTGTGTAAAACTCTCCTAGGCGTACCCTAGGGAGGCATTATTGTTCTGTGATGTAAACTACTGGAAGTTGGTGACATAGCTGTATTGGATGTTTGGAGTAATGTGATGTTTAGCATAAGGTTAGTTGTAGGCTTTGCTGTATAAGTAAAACTGTGCTTGTTTGCTGTATAGTATAGTGATAAATGTTTGGGTTATAACATGTGCTAGGATAAGGTGTGGATTAATCCACAAAGGGGCGGATGTAGGCCTGAAATTATCAAGTTCTAAGTTAATCTAAGCATCTCCTCTTTCTGTATTAATAAGTGTGGCTCTTGGGTGCTCCAGTGTACCTTAAATGGGAAAGCAGAGGTCAGAGTTCACTGTATTTTAGGCCTAACTGCTAGACAAAGAGGGTTTTGCTTAAGATGACACTCAGCTGGACGCCACCTGCCGCTTCCCTTTAGACGGACTGTCTCCACCTATTTTAAACAGACTCTCTCTTATTTGGAAGTAACTTTCTAAAATGTCATCTGAGAGGAGACAGTCACGTATATTTCAGGGTACTTGTTGACTATAAAATGTGCATGAAATCTGTGGCTAGTTAGATCTTGGATTCCGGGGTCCAAACTCCTGTTCGTCTGCTGTCTTGTTTGCGTGCATTAAACCAGCTCCAGTTCTCCTCAATCTTGATGGCTCTTGGCTCTTTTGATTATCGAACTCAGATCTAGTACAAAGTATTAGGCTACCAATTCTCTACATCACTACAATCAATAGCAAGGTCATCATTGAATATTGAAAACCTCATATTGAAATGGTATTCAGCAGATTATTCGACAGCCAACTAGTAATATGTTGTGATGTAAAATTTTAAGCTTGTACAGCTTTTATGCTGTAGAAAAGCTAATCACAATGAAATCAGGACCCAGGTATAGGACATCACTATTACAAAAATGTATAGTAGATGTGATATAGCTTGTCCGTATGTAGTACACACTTGGATATTGAGCTGATGTGGCATAAAACAATTGACATAAAAATGGATGAAACAATAATGACTTCCACTGTGATGGCTTACAATAATAGGATAGTTTTTTTTCTTTTATGTGTGACAGGATGTCAGTTGTTCCACCTCATCTGAGGGTAGAGAAGTGAGTGAGGGTGCTGTGGCAGCAAAGAGAAGTGAGGACAAGGGGGGAGAGGAACAGTGAGAGGCCTGATGAGCCTAAGGAAGCTTCAGTAGGACATAGTAGGTTTCTCACTGACGGAATTGAAGATGGAAAGTTGTCAGCTTACAAGTGGTGGTGTTTGTATAGGTGGTCTGACATTAGACAGTCTGTAGTCTATAGTAGTCTGACATTAGATCCATTACTACCCTCTATCCCGAACCAAGATCAACTGCCACACACCCCTCTATGCCTGTTTATACATTGAATGCTAAACAGTATCCTTTCAGGAAGTCACAGAGACACCAAATCTTAATACCCCATCTGACAGGTTTCTTAGGCATATACTGTTTCCAAAGTAACATGCCGTCAAATTTAATCATGGCCTCACCCACTGAAAGATTTTTACATGGTCAAAGAAATTTAAGGACGTAGTTGCACAGCATTTTGCTGGTGGTGAACATTGACTGAGACAGGTATCCATGAATTTTGGAAGTGGTCATTGACTGCATTTTGTATCTAAGCAATGGAAAAGTATCCCATTTAGTTGGTCTACTGCTGGATGTGTTAAGTGTTTTGAGAAAGAGTACATGGTATTGAACCAAGTGTGAAAATGATTGGAAAAAACTGTAATGGTCTCACTTTCTGAAGCTTGTCACCAGAGTCTGCTATCGTTGGGTTTGAACAGGGTAGGTATCTGCATAACTCCTCATACTTATTTCATGGCATTGGTGTCTGCCACATAGGTCACTTGTAAGGCTGGATCAGATGAACAGTAGTCTAGAAAAGAGGGTATATGATGGATACCCATGAGGATGTTTATCCTCACAAACACCTTCACCTCCACAAATGTATTGCACCAGGATGCTTTTGAAGAGGCATAGAGTTAGGTGTTTTCCACCAAATTAGCAAAAATGTTGGTAATCTGTATGGTTAAGTAGTGTTAATATTTTAATATTTATTCATTTATTTACAAAATATATAACAAATACTAATTAAATACATTAAGAATATATTAAATATAATAACTACATCCACTGTACCAGGGCTGGACTGGGGAAATTTTTCAGGCCGGGCATTTTTAACCAAGAGCAGGCCACCACCAGGTATTGACGGGGAAAAATGTAAGCGCGCTGTGTGACAGCGTGGGTTTTTTCCACAACTGCTTTTGACATGCGTACCCCTTAAGCCTTTTTGTCACACCATGAGTACCCCTTCACTCATGCAGTGACTATGCTGCACACATTCGTTAATTTATCCACATACCCCCTGCAGTTTGCTTGCGCACCTCAGGTGGTATGTACCACTTACCCCTTGTTGGGAATCACTGACTTAAACGATCAATGTGCACTAGGAGACACAAACATTTTAACACTTTGAGAAGCTTTATGAAAAGTTCTCCCAAAATACTGTTATCGTAGGCTTATCAAAAGTATGATCTATTGACCGTAGGTCACATTACTATTTAGACATGTAATTTCTTTCAACCTTGTTACTTAAATTTAAGTAAAGGAATTATATTAAAACATATTAATTAACTTAATCTGATCCACTATGAGTGTTTCAAGTCAGCGTATTATTTTACCTCATCACAAAAGCAGCCTTTTCATCAGATCGCTCTTCTCGACTACCCTGTCAATGATGACATCTGTAGGCCTACAGTGGCGTAACGTTATTTTGACGGGCCCTATAGTTACTTTGGCGTTCCCTATTACGCTAAACAAAGATGTTTGTAATCGATATGATTGTGACAGGTGTGTACACAAAGAACGAAATCTTGTTTAACTCGTTAGAAATGGTCAGAAAGTAGCCTAGATAGCACTATTTACGATAACCCTGATCTTAAAAATGACAGACGTCCAACATAACGTAATTAACTAATTTATTAAGAGGAACAGCAAACAATGTATTAACAATATTTACAAGAAGAAGTTTCAATAGGATATTTAAATTGTGTATACAAGCAACGCAGACACGATGAAACTAACTAAATTATTAAACACAGACACGCACGTTCTGTTTTCCATCCTCCTGGCCATGGTGCGGTCACGGATGGCCCGACACCTCTCACACTCAAAGTCCTCTTGCTCTTTGAAAGTAGACAGGACGCGCTCGGACTCACGGTAACGTAAACACAGGGTCAAAGTGTGCTAAAGCGTTCTTAAAACACGGATGACAAGCGACACACCTGCTTTACCCACATCTGAAAAACACATAATGAAACGGGTGCTCCACTGCGACTTGTTAAAGGGGGCATGGCAGCCCATCAAATACCCTTGTACTAACTCACCTATTTAAATGGAATTCGACGAGCCTTGCGTGCTAGCAGGAGGGTCGTCCGTAGCACTAGCAGACTCCACGGACTGGCGAACGTTTGTTGAAAAATCTAAATAATCTAATTTGGCAACTTTGCCACGTTCTCCTGCAGCTCGTTTCTCTCTTGCCTTTTCTTACTGCCACTTTTGTGTTTATAAGACATTTTCAATAGACTCGTGTAGCCTTCACAATAGGGTATAGCAGTCTTGCTCCTTTGCTATTGACAGTTAGCAGCCTTAATGTCACTCTGTTACCTTTCTCGCGAGACGAATATTTAAATGATCTGGTCCATTAACAGTGTTAAACATGTTACCCAGAAATCCCCACTGCAAATCTGAAATTCTGAATGACAAAATACCAAAGAAAATAACTTATTCGTTTCATTGAATCGTTTCTCTTTATTGTTTCTTCAGTGTATATAGGTTAATCATGTGCTGTTGTTCTAAATTGCGAAATAAAAAATTGCAAAAATAATACCCACCATGACGAAGATACGTACGGTATTATAGGAGTATAAATAATTGTCAAGACATCTTCTTCGAATACTAAGGAAGATAGTGCTGAAAACTTTAGCTGGAGTAATTGAAGGCCAGGGCCCGCGTGCAATTCTGCCTGTTCAATTGAAATTGGCGTTAATGTGGCCTGCATTGCAGTTAACGTGGCCTGCTCCGTTAGACGCGAGTATGGCATGAATAAAAAAAATTATTAAAAGGCTTCAGGCCACCGGGCATTTGCCCGCCGTGCCCTATGGCCAATCCAGCGGTGCACTGTACGGTTCAAAACTTATGAATTTGAACTTTAGGGTGTATGTAATGATTTGTATTTTAATATTTGTTGAAGTCACTAATACATATTTGATATCATATTAACAAAGAATGTATGCCCTTTCAAACAAAACAAACTTGTAATTGTAATTTTTCTTTTGTTTTCTAACTGTAACTGTTTGTTTACAGAATAACAAAAAATGAAGGAATTCTCTGTTTTTCGTGGGATTTGGAGTGTTCTAGAATTCTATTGGGGTATAGAGGGTTAATGGATATTTCCACTACCATTTCCCATACTACCCGGTTTTGTTTGGGTACAATAACCTCCATCTACGTGGCAGTACAAAGACACACAACACGTTTGTTTTTGTTAATCATTCTGAACTTTATTTGGCATTTGAATGTATTAAGTTACAGTTCTGTATATTGCGTTTGTTTCGTTGACTTACAATGGTTTGAGTTATTTAAGTTAACGTGGCGTGTGAGAATGGTGTGGCTTCCTGGATCCTCTAGCGGTCAAAAGGTTTCCTGTCGGCGACCTGTCAGAATAAGAGTCCTCCGGAAGTCACCACCAGTCCAGACACATCATGGGGGAGAGGATATTTAATTTGGTTAACAAAGATTAAGTTTATCCGTTGGTTATTGTTGATGTTTATTCTTATTTAAGAAAGATGATTTATTTACCTTTATTCTTAGGTTGAACTGGCTGAAATTGTCATTGTTTGTTTCAAGATGATGATGATGATTTTCTTTACCCCTTGTGGTGTTTATTGGTTTGGCCAGTCTGTATATAGGCTCCTCTGTTTGTTCATTCGAGAGGTTAGTCTTTTGTGTTTGGTTTGCTTATAAGTTGACAGTATGCTTTATGTTCTGTTCAGTTGACCTCCTAGGCCTAGCAGTATATCTTCGTCTGTTTTGATGTTTTGATATTGGTTGATAGGACTTGGTTATTTAGAGAACATTATTTAATAAATCCCATTTTTGAAGCCCTACAAACTGCGTCACGAAAGCCTTACTGCCTGGTCCCTGACATGTGGTGGCAGTGGTGGGATCTCCAGTAGGAGGCGCAGTTTGTATATTTTTTTCTCCCTACAATTTTTTTTCTCCTTTTTCTCTCCTCTCTTTTTGGATCCCTCTCACCATGAGTACTGGGAGAGGGAGAGGAACAAAAGACGGGTGATGGTGAAACTCGATGACGAATGGGAATCGAATGACTCTGAAGGACAGAAACAGGGAGCTGTGGGAGGAGAAAGAGACGCTGAGGTGAGCGATCAAGAAATCACCCTCTCAGGCCTGGCAGGCCTCCTACAGGCCTACATGATACAGCAGAAGGAACAGGAGGTGCGCAGGAGCAAGGATGCCGACCAGCAGTGGCAAACCGTTAAGGGACTCCAAGACCAGTTCAGCGGCCTACAAAGGACGCTGAAGGATCACACCACCCCCATTCCGGGTGAGCACCAAGGAGACACGAATAGCAGAGTGACTCGATGGTGCCTGGCAATGCAGCCTTTCCGGTTCACCATACGCCACGTCCCAGGACGGGCTAATGTGACGGCCGACTACCTTTCGCGCTGTCCCAGCCCGAGTTCTGAAGGGGGGGAGATGTGATGGCCGCCGCCGCTGCCGCACATTGAGACCTGGCCAGCACGGTAGAGCCATTGATACACCTGGCCTACTCCCTCCACACGGGATGTATATCGTTAAGTTATTTCAGTTCATGCACGTTAATGGATATTTCCACTACCATTTCCCATACTACCCGGTTTTGTTTGGGTACAATAACCTCCATCTACGTGGCAGTACAAAGACACACAACACGTTTGTTTTTGTTAATCATTCTGAACTTTATTTGGCATTTGAATGTATTAAGTTACAGTTCTGTATATTGCGTTTGTTTCGTTGACTTACAATGGTTTGAGTTATTTAAGTTACCGTGGCGTGGTGGGAGAATGGCGTGGCTTCCTGGATCCTCTAGCGGTCAAAGGAGGATATTTAATTTGGTTAACAAAGATTAAGTTTATCCGTTGGTTATTGTTGATGTTTATTCTTATTTAAGAAAGATGATTTATTTACCTTTACTCTTAGGTTGTACTGGCTGAAATTGTCATTGTTTGTTTCAAGATGATGATGATGATTTTCTTTACCCCTTGTGGTGTTTATTGGTTTGGCCAGTCTGTATATAGGCTCCTCTGTTTGTTCATTCGAGAGGTTAGTCTTTTGTGTTTGGTTTGCTTATAAGTCGACAGTATGCTTTATGTTCTGTTCAGTTGACCTCCTAGGCCTAGCAGTATATCTTTGTCTGTTTTGATATTGGTTGATAGGACTTGGTTATTTAGAGAACATTATTTAATAAATCCCATTTTTGAAGCCCTACAAACTGCGTCACGAAAGCCTTACTGCCTGGTCCCTGACAGGATCCTTGGAGCCAATCACAAACTGGCTATTGGCTACCTGGCGCGCCATTGGCAGATTTAAACTAACCACGTAACAAAAGCTACGGCACGGAGAGTTTTTAAACATTGGACATTGTGGCCGCCGAAGCACCGCAAAACTGCGATAAGGCAAGTTTTCTTTGAAAACAGAACAGAAATTGCCCTGGAACAATTCATACAGAAAAAATACGTGTTTGCTTTATTACCGATTGTTGTATAGTATTGTTGGTCCAAAGGCGTGTCCAATTACGTGACTGAAGTGGACCGCTGTTGAGTAGTTCGCCAGACCAACAGAGCAAATGAAATGCAGTGAAGGGGCGGGGAATTCCCAGACCAGTTTAAAATAGTAAAAGAAACTAAATGGTTAAATCACCACAAGTTAATGGTAGATGTCGTGGCTCTCTTTTATTCAATTCAATTCAATTTTATTTGTATAACGCCATAACAATACAATCGCTCTAGGCGCTTAACAGAGCCCAGAGCCTAAACCCCCTTAGTGCATGCACAATGGCAACAGGGGCAAGGAAAATCTCCCTGTTAGGCAGGAAGAAACCTTAGGCAGAACCACGGCACATAAGGGGGGACCCATCTGCTTGAGGTCGGCCGGGTGGAGACAGGAAGTTGGGAAGGGGGAGGGTTGTGTGGCAGAAGGGGAAAGGAAGCAACAGGGGTTATACACAGCCAGCATTTGGTCGCTGGACATAGTAGGTATACAGACATCCAGTGGTAAACACATGATACAGGCAAGACCAGATTACTGTACCAATAGGGTTACTGTTACAGGGGTAAGGGATGTAGGGACAGAGAAACATTTCAGTGGTGGCAATAATGTATATTGTATATAAATGCTAGCATAGGGTATTGGGTAGAGTAGGTGTACGGCAATGCAGTGGCGGTGGGTGCGATTGGCCGAGGTAGACCAGGTGGAGAGACTACAGCAGCGTCCCATAGCGGAGATAGTCCTGATTAGTAGTGAGAGAAAAGGGAAAGAAAAGGAAGAAAGTGAGTGGGTAGAGTTCAGCTGTCCATGTGCGTAGATGCTGAGTGGGCGGGTGAGGAGCAATAGTTCCATTTCCATCAGCGATTGGAACATGCTATAAGGGAGAGAGAACATTTATGTCAGTAGACATCAATTTCTGAAACAGATAGGGAGATACATTTGGGTAGTAGATTTAACAGTAGGCAATATGGCTTATCAGTTATTTTTTTATCAGTGTTATTATAGGCATAAGCAATATGGTATGGAAGGAGAGAGAGAGAGAGAAAGAGAAAGGGAGAAGATGTGTTTAGTAATACTGGCATTTGTTATTTAGTTTGGTAGTGTACTTATGGAGATATCAGTTGTAAGTTTTCTTTTTTCTTTTTTAGTTCTGGTGAGTGAGGACAGCTGCATGTCACACCCGAGATCTGTTATAGCACTCTTTCACAGTGCAACATACACTGCCTGCAACTTGCAACCTGCACACACACAGATGAAATATTTTGTATTTTATTTTGTGACATGGAAGGAGAGAGAGAGAGAGAAAGAGAAAGTGAGAAGATATGTTTAGTAATACTGGCATATGTTATTTAGTTTGAGAGGGTACTTATGGAGATATCAGTCGTAAGTTTTCTTTTTCAGTTCTGGTGAGTGAGGACAGATGTCACACCCGAGATCTGTTATAGCACACTTTCACAGTGCAACATACACTGCCTGCAACTTGCAACCTGCACACACACAGATGAAATATTAAAAATATATATATATATATATTTGATATGGAGGGAGAGAGAAAGAGAAAGGGAGAAGATATGTTTTTAGTAATACTGGCATTTGTTATTTAGTTTGGTAGTGTACTCATGGAGATGTTTTGTTTTGTTCTGGTGAGTGAGGACAGCTGCATGTCACACCCGAGATCTGTTATAGCACTCTTTCACAGTGCAATTTTATCATGCCGGTTCATTGATCTTGTGGGTATGCTACCCTATTCAGTAGCTCCGCCAGCTTTGCTAGTGAACTCTAGCCTACAACGTTAACCTACTCACTTGAGCTACAAATCCCTATCATGCTACAGTATAATTCGCACCTATCTCAGCAGATGTCTTAATGTAGCGAACGGGACCTACGTCCACTTAGTAGGGGTAAATAACTTCCCTGAAAGGCTGGAAATACAGTTTTTCACTATTGTTAAAACCCGTTTTTCAAAACAATAACGGCTATCTCAAAACTGCACACAGAAAACTGAAAACCTCACACACAAAATGCTAAACCTGACACTCCCTTTGCAAGATGACTCTTTGCTATCAAATCTCTTAACTGTTCACAAAATGGTGTTTTCATTTGGTACACACAGCCATATTTTCAAAACACACACACATACATTCATTTAGTACACACTACCAAGCATTTACAGCACACAGAAGTGCAAAATTGAAAACACAATCATCGAATCACACCATATGAATGACAACAGTAGTATTTACTATTCACTAACTGTCAACTTTTAATCGATTGTGATGGATTAAAATAGTGGTAACAAATTCCTGATTAATTAAAAAGTAATAAATAATTGAATACAAATAAATTAATATAAAAAAATAAAAATTAAAAATTAAGTAATTAAAAAATAAAATAAAATAAAAGAAAATGATAACCTGATAGAATTTTATAATTGTGGGGAAAGTTGTCATTAAATTAAACTGTATGATAGTTAATGATATCTGATGACTGGTGTAGTGTGTTGAGAACCCAGACATGTATTGATAACAATAATTATTAAGTTGTCATTATACTAAACTGTATGATGTCTAATGATATTTGATGTGTATTAGTATAAGTTTATATTAGGCACCAAGGTGTCATTGTAGGCAGGTCCCTAGGCATAGCTAAGTTTTGGGCAGTGTGCTTGTTAAAACACGTGGTTAAACGGTTACGTATTATGCAGCCAGGTGCTATGTTCACACAGCCAGGTAACTCTAAGCATAAAACATTGATGTAAACGTCTGCATATTTTAAAACTTACAAGTGTCAACTGCCTGACTGACTCCACAGAGGACTGCCTGACTATATAAAAGGGTTAACAGGATGGTTAATGTAGACTTCTAGCAAGTGTTTAAAAAAAAAAAAAAACATGGGTCATGAAACTATTACAGATAAGTGTACATTGGATTAAACCCACTCATACCAGCCCATGTCTCTCTCATGTAATACTGTATATGAAGCCATGGTAGCTGCTCTTATCTCTGGCTGATAAGTCGTTTACCATTTTGGTTGGCTGGGGTGGTGTGGGCCTCTTTCAAGATATGTGAGCACAGAATGTTTAGCCTGGAGAAGAACCTTCTCCCCATGGGTAAATTAAATATGTTGAAACACCAGTAAAAGAGTTACCAAAATAACTATATGATATCAAAATTAGTCTGAGGGTGGTACCAAAATGAGCTACCTATAAGACATATCAAAATCACCACCTTATAGTTAAACTGATACTACTAATCTAAGGTATACATAATTATAAAAGGGATCTATACTGGAAGACTAGATGGCAAGACACAGGTTTTTATAGATCCTTCACATGACATATGATATCAAATTTAAACTGAGGATGGTGCCAAAATGATCTGCCTATAAACCATAACTCAAAAAGTGTAAAATGACGTAGCCTACAGTATTACGTTAAACACATAGCATTAATATTAAAAGACCGGGGGGGGGTTATGTAAGTGGAAAACAGCTACACCCACACACACACACACACACACACACACACACACACCCACACACACACACACACACACACACACACACACACACACACATAGCTGATAATATGTCCATACTTAGAGACGGACACAGCTGATCATACAGTAAGATATTCTCAGTACATGTTAAAAAACATGTGTGTAATCAGGTATAAATATGAGGTAGTACCATGTGTAATAACACAGCATTAGCTAGACCACGAACACCAGTCAAGCGAAACTGGCGTGCCAGCAAGATTCTACCCACGGCAAACTAAACTCCAACGAAAACCAACCCCCTTTTCAAGATGCAGAACAATGCTGCAACCGGTAAGAATGTTTAAATTTTATCATTTACATCAGCATGTTAGAGATTATATACCATTGTACTGTCTTCTATAGCCCCCATCTCATGTTTTTTCTCGTTTGTAGCATACGTTTAAATACATACATATTATTTGCCTAATAGATGACTTTTGAATATGCAAAGGTGAGTTAGGAGTTTCCATAACAGGACACTGAACAAAGTATTGTGAAACTGGTACACATCAAGTTGATTCAAAATTATTGTAAACGTTATTCAAAATATTTGAACTCGGATCAATCAGCGGTTTTCTTACCCTGCAGGGAATGAAGTGATAACATAGAGTCCGTTACAAGATCCGATCATGATTGTAAGACTATTCAACTTTTGAAAAACATATAGTGTATGTTAGTCAACAGTACCCCATCATTATTTTAACTGTGGAAAGCTTTTGTTTTTTCATACACAGTGGACGAACCAATGCCTTTCTTAGAATCTACATTGGACCTTACAGATCAAGAAACAGGTAAGCCCTAGTCGCTATTACTGTCACCGTGTGTGTGTGTGTAGTTATAAAGTAAACAGCCATACATAATAGTTGTAATGACATACGATAGATAGCGTCATGTTTGGCTGACAAACACAGTTTATTAACATCTGTGTTGTCTTACTCATGTGGGGGAGGTAACGTACCGTATAACCCCCAGAGGCCACACAAGCACATTAATGTTATTTTATGGTTGCAGTGCGACACCTACAGGCCATTGTTGATACCACTAATCAAGAATCAGGTAACCTATTCGCTATTATTTAAACGATTGGTTATATATTTAGAAAACGATCATCCAAACATGTTGTTAACGTTAATATATGTATATTTACAGCCCGTTTTATACAATCACTGCTTGATATATCCGACGCTGCGCCTAACCGTGTGTATCAAGCAACTGAGGCCAAGCCATCGCAAGTTAAAAACACAAGCCGGAAACGAAAACCCGATTTACCACCCAATCCCAAGTCATTTAAAAGGAGTAACGAGCGGTGTGATGTGACAAGTAATAAGTTCAATGATTTATGTATGGGTAAATTATATGGTATTACATATCATTCTGTTTTTATGCAGTCCTAAGGCCAGCTGAAACGCCCAGCACCAATGGTAGCAGTGATGTGACTCCATCCACCAGAACTCTGTGTGGTGGTAACATTGGTAGGAACAATTTCAAGTTATGAGTTCGATTAGTCTTATGATTAAGCTTTTTTTTTTTTTTTATTAATTAATTATTATTATTTTGTAATCAGTTTTTTCAATTTTTCCATTATTATGTTTTGTTTAATTTATCTCAGTTATGACAACAGTTGTACCGACCTCAACCATCACCAACAACAATAGCAATAGTGCTGAGCAGACTGCTAAAGAGATATGGACCGAATCCCAAGACGTCTGCTGGGTTAAAAATGAAATTGAACCGCTCGCTGTACCTGACAAACGCAGAGGACGAAAACAGGCCGTCATACAACCCAAGCCTGCAGACCTGCAACCCCAGACAGTTATCATACGGCCAGGTTTGGCCCCGTTTGGATCCGTCCCTGACCCATCGACTGCTAGAAGCTTGGCTCCGTTTGGATCCATCTCTGACTACACGGCCGCTAGTAGTTTGGCTTCGTTTGGCACCATCTCTGACTTCTCGGCCGCTGGACCTCCACCAATTGAGACTGACACACCGGTTCTGGATGGTGTACGCATAAATGACAGGTTGGTGCCAGATCTGTTAGATCGTCTTAGAAATGTTGAAGAACTAATCTATAAGCAATATGTCTTGTTAAACGAACATATCAGAAAAGCACCCAGATATGACTTGTCTGAAGTTGATTGGAATCGCCTATGCGAGGTATTGAATAATATCTCTGTGGAGTGTATTTGTATAGTTTGAGTTATGAGCTTGGTATAGTTTTTATTTCCATTTTTTTTCTTTAATCTTATATGTTTATTTTGTGTTTAATCTGTTTGATCATGATGATTCTGAATAATACTTTTAATGCTTTTAAAAATTGTCATGACATAGCCAGCACTGGCATGGGCATTGTTTTTCTTTAAATAAATAAGTGAAAACTGAATACGGCATAGACATGTATATATCCAACAAACGCATGAGAACTGACTACAACATTACCAATAATGTTAACACATTGAGTGAGGATATAACACATTTCAATAGGGTGTTAAGATCACTAACTAACACAAATGATACTGTTAATGACCTCACAACCTCCAACAGTGAAGGTGTGGCCAGCCATACCATAGACCCGCGTATGTTAACACAGATTGGGGGTGGGAGCACCAGTGATGGTGGGCCTAATGTATACAATTTAAATACAGAGGCTGTAGAACGCTTGATTAGCAAAGGTGGTGTATTGGGTGATTACAGAGTGGTAGCAAGACCACACTTCAATGGGGTAGTGTTGAGTAGATCCCTTAATTTTAGGGGTGTAAGTGGCACAGACATAGGTGTATATATAACGCAGATATTTGACAAATTAAACAGCATAGTGGATGTCTCTAGAACTCTTGCCGGTGAAAATGGAGTCGTGAACATCACATTGAAAGGCGATAGCCTTACTGTCATTAATGCCATGCTTACCCCCGAAAATGGTTATGCTTTAGAGTACTTTATGGACTGCATAGAGAGAGTTTTACAAAGCAATGAGATCATTTTAACAGATCAGAGTTTAGAGGTAATTGTGACCATAACACGAGCCCGTAATGGCGGTGTTCGCCGGAAATTACGGGACTTGGCCCACACAGAAGTCATAAGGAAAAACCGTATGCATCTGTTTATACCTATGAATACTGCAGACAAACTGTGTTTTGCTCAATGTGTAGCCAAATACATGCATCCACAGGCTACAACCAAAAGGTTACATGAAATAGCATTAGATATACAGAGACGTGCAGGCTATACAAGGCATCAGAAAATAGGCTTTAGGGATGTAGCTAAGTTTGAGGACACGTCGGATGTGAAAATTGTCGTTTTCTACAGATCAGTTGATGGCTACTTGTCACATTACCAAAACAGCGATGTTCCCCACGATAGAACAGTTCACATGTATCTCCATGACGACCACTATCATGGCATTTTAAATCTGCCAGGCTTTATGGGGGTGAGCTACGTATGCATGTATTGTTACAAAGGTTACACCAATAGAAGTGACCACTGTTGTAAATATGTATGTAACGTCTGTAACGACAAGAATTGCTACAAGATTAAGGGGGCGGATGTGTATTGTGTCGATTGTAGGAGGTATTGTCATTCTGACAGCTGTTTTGAAAAGCACAAACAGCAAACCCACAGGTGCATTTCAGGAAAGCTAGTAGCACCATGTGATGTAACAAAATATTGCAGAGATTGCAATAGGCGTTATACTGTGAGTATTACAAACCCCAAGCGACACATATGTACACCCATGAAATGTACCCACTGTAAGCAGGAGTTGACACCCGATGCCATACATAAATGCTACATACAGCCGCTCAAAAAACAAACACC
This sequence comes from Sprattus sprattus, assembly GCF_963457725.1. Lineage (NCBI taxonomy): Eukaryota > Metazoa > Chordata > Actinopteri > Clupeiformes > Clupeidae > Sprattus > Sprattus sprattus. The sequence goes on from NC_137921.1 coordinate 26,048,032, forward strand.
AGCTAACAAGTACATTTTCTTTGACCTAGAAACACGTGTTGAAAATGGAAAACACACAGCTAATTTTGCATGTGCCATTACCTGTCAGGGTTTTGAATTTACAGCTGAGGGATACGACTGTGTGGACAGGCTTTTAAAGCATTTTAGATCTTACAAGTACATTGGATACACGTGGATGGCTCACAATGCTTCCAGGTTTGACAACCTACTGCTGATGGAGCATTTTGTTAAGATAGGGATGATGCCTAAAATAATAATGAAGGGGTGTCGGTTAACCTTCATGTATGACGAGCGTTTCCAACAGCGTTACATAGACAGCTACTCATTTATACCCATGCGATTGGCCAACATGACAGCTGCCTTTAATCTGACCACAAGTGAAAAGGGTTACTTCCCACACAGATTTAACACAAGGGCTAATAACAACTACATCGGGCAATACCCTGACAAGTTTTATTATGGGTATGACAATATGTCTGAGAAAGACCGGCTAGCTTTCGACAGCTGGTACGGCGACAACTCAACAGGGTTGTTTAACTTTCAAGAGCAACTATATGCATATGGGCGTAATGATGTTGTTTTATTACGCTCAGCTTGCCTCAGATATCGGCATGAGTTCATGGGGTGTACAGGTCTAGACCCGTTTATGCAGACTACGCTAGCGTCCTGTTGTATGGCCGTTTACAAGACTAACTATCTGCCCAGAGACACACTTGCGCTAACACACAACAATGCTTACATTGACCAGCACAAGGCCTTTTCAAACATATCAATTGAATGGCTGGAATTTGTGAAGAGTCATAGAAATGTACACATATTACATGCACTATCCGGTGGTGAAATGCTAATTGGTAAATATTATCTGGACGGTTACTATGAACAGGATGGTGTAAGAATGGCGCTCGAGTTTAACGGTTGCATACACCATGGACATTCATGCCGCTATAATCCTAATAATGTTCACCCGTTGTCAAAACTACTATATAGCGTTCTAAGAAGCCGCTTTGATGACAAAGTGGCCATACTGACCAAAACGTATGGGCTCAGAGTTGAAGTTATGTGGGAATGTGATTGGAAGCGTGCCAAGCAACATGATGCTGCTGTTATTGAGTTTATGAAGACATACATACACCCTGAACGATTGAAACCACGTGACAGTCTCTATGGTGGTAGAACAAATGCTTACAAGCTATACCACAAGGCTGAAGATGGTGAAAAAATCCGATATGTGGATTTTACCAGTCTGTACCCCTACTGTCAGGCTCGTAAAACATACCCCATAGGGCACCCACAGATCATATTGAAAGATTTTGGCCCGCTTGAGAGTTACTATGGGTTAGTCAAGGCCACTGTCTATCCCCCGAGAGGGTTGTATCACCCTGTACTGCCATATTGAGCCGGCGGTAAATTAATGTTTCCATTGTGCAGGACATGCACTGAACAACAGATTCAGAACGCCCCATGCTCCCATGACGATGTGGAGCGAGCACTTTCAGGTTGCTGGGTTAGCATTGAACTGTTAAAAGCGGTTGAGAAGGGTTACGTAGTTGGTACAATTGACGAGATATGGCATTTTTCAGAAACTTCAGATTGTCTTTTTGCAAACTATGTAAAGACATTTCTCCAATTCAAACAGGAGGCCAGTGGATACCCACCACATGTGACTTCAGATGCCGAGAAATTGGCTGCCATTGAGGATTATTTTGACAAGGAAGGTATCAGATTAAGATCAGATCAGATAAGAATCAATCATGCTCGCAGACATATCAACAAGTTATTATTGAACTCACTTTGGGGCAAGTTTTCTATGCGTGAGAACTTACCGAAGACAGAAATGATAAAAGACCCTGCACAATTTGCGAGATTCATATTTGGCGATGAATATGACGTTTGTCACTTTTCGTTTGTCTCAGACGACATGGCTTTGGTCCAGTGGCGGTTTGCTGATGGGTGTGGAGATCAGCCCTCTGACATAAATGTGTTTGTTGGAGCGTTCACTACAGCCCACGCACGTCTAGAATTATTTGATGTCATGGATAAATTAGGCGAGCGAGTGTTATACAGTGATACAGACAGTCTGATATTTGTTTCCAAAGATGGTGACTGGGAACCACCACTAGGGGGTTATTTGGGGGATCTCACAGATGAATGCGACAGTGGTGATCACATTGTCGAGTTTTGTTCAGGGGGGCCTAAAACATATAGATACCGGACAGCCAAAGGGAAGACATGCATGAAAGCCAAAGGTATTACACTGAATGCCGAAAATTCAAAACTAATCAGGTTAGACACATTGATTGGTATAGTCGATCATCACATGGTAGACCGAGACAGCACACACCACATTTTAGCACGCACCGACAACATTGTTCGCAATAAAAGCCAGCTCACTCTGAAAAACAAATCAGATGTTAAGCGTTTCAAAGTTGTATACAACAAACGTGTGCTACTCCCTGACTACACAACGATACCTTACGGATACTGATTGGAGGTATTTTATTTATTTTTTATTTATTTTTAAATGGCTAATTTTAACAAGAGTTCAAGAGATGTCAATAGTTTTGATTTCAGACTTCAACATCCATTCTCATGCGTGATAAGTGGGCCATCAAACTCTGGAAAAACATACTTTGTAAAAATGTTGATTGCAAAGGCTAATAGTGCGATTAGTAACAAGATTGAGAATATTGTATATATATATAACTGCTGGCAGCCTCTTTATGACGAGCTGTTGAAGATAAGAGACATTAAATTCATAGAAGGAATACCTAAGGCTTTAGATGACGATGCTCTACTACCTGTAACCAAAAACAATCTGATTATTTTTGATGATGTGATGAATGATGCAAGCAGCAATGCACAAGTTGAAAAGGTCTTCACGCAGTATGTTCACCATCGTAATCTTAGTGCCATTTACCTGGTTCAGAATCTGTTTTTTCAGGGTAAATCTAGCAGAACGATAAGTCTAAACACCAATTATCTCATTCTTTTTAAAAACGCTAGGGATAATCAACAGGTATCTGTCTTGGCTAGACAAATGTACCCTGGTAATACAAAATATTTCATGGAGAGTTATAAAAATGCTACAGAGAAACCCCATGGGTATCTACTGCTTGATTATAAAACCAAAACACCAGATTCATTCCGTCTCAGAACAGATCTGCTTTCAGAGCATCCGGTTGTTTATGTCCCGAAAAAAGAATTGATCCACAGCATGTCCGTGAGGGTCCGTAGCCACTTGACACTGTTGAAACGCATACTTAAGGCTAAACCGCCACAGAGACGCCTCATTTTACAAACAGCATCAGATGAGTTAATTCTAACCCTGTGTGAAGTGGCTTTGAACATTCTCCGAGGTACTATACCTCTGACAAAAGCACAATATAAAAAATTGGAAAAGAAGAAGACGGCAATCAAGTTTATAGCCGATAAGAAAATTGGTTAGCTCAAGAAAAGGCGCACAATTAATCAGCAAGGGGGTTTTATTCTACCACTACTGAGCGTGGCAATACCTTTCATAAGTAGTCTGATCGCTTCAAGAAGTAGTTAAAAAAAAAAAAAAGGTGATGGAATACGCCGAAAAGTTATATTTAGTACCCCAGCGACAATTGGATAGCTTGAAGAATAATGAAACATCCAAACCCCTTAGACAGGTTGTTGAAAACGAACTGGATACCTCTATAAACAATGTTTTGAGTAGAACAGATTTGAATCAACATGAAAAGGCCAAACTGTATACGGGCTTATTGCAGAGATATTTGGCATTGGTTAAACAGGGTGCACTCGAAACCAACACTTTAACTTTGAGCATACCCCAAGAAGCTGTAACTAATGACATTGTTACACCTCAAGCTACAGGCTCTGATGTGGGGGGTGACGGCATGGTTCAAGAAATTTTAAGAAATATACCAGAGAGAAGTAAAAAGAATGCCCACCATATATTAGAAAAAATGCTTATGTCTCAAGATACAGCAACGTGGCGTGAAACGGGTGAATTTGTTTTTAATGGAGCAGTGGTACCTGGCACCCATATACTTGATTTGGTAAAAAGTGCCACAGCCCCACAGACGATACGTCGGAGGCCTCAGGGGTGGCGTGAATTTCTGAGAGCTATAGCAAAATTAAACATACCGCTTTCGACAGCGCCAAATAAACAAGTTCAGCAGGCCGTTGATTCTTTGAAAAGACCTGTAAGCCCCAGTACATCTACCCCGGTCAGGGGTTCAGAATCAAGCAAGTTTTCTACACCTGGTATGGATACTTCGGGGTGGCAAGACTTTTAAATAGGCATCTGTGATTGTGTTTTTATTTTATTTGTTTATTTTACTGGGGTTTTGTATAATAAAGGGTTTTGGTTTATTTTTAATTTCTTTTGGTCATTTATGGGTATAGGGTGTTATAGTGTGTATTTTGGTAAATCATCTGTATGGTGTGATAACATGTGTATCTTGGTATATCATGTACATGGGTTGTTAAAATGTATTTTAAAACTGTCAGTATAATATGTCAGTGTTTCAATAAATACGCTTGTACACAGGTAATTGCCTTTGGTTGTTTTTATTTATTTAGGAACTTTGTCCCCCACTGTACATACTGAACACAGTGTAACATTTTAGAATTACATTTACATGGTAGTAATTTCTTCACAAATGATGAAACCATCTTATCATTTTTAATCAAGTCATCAGAGTATTTTAACATTACATCTTTATAGTTTAAACCACACAGCATATGATAGAGAAAGAAAACACAATGTTCGCCACACGTGACACTCAAGTAATCTTGTACTTGTCTTTTTGAGAATTGTAGTCCTGAACAGCTAGTTCTTAAAAATGTATAGATAGCTGGTGGGAATATCTGACAAGTTGGACTGTTGCCAAAACTGTCAAAAAAAAACAACCGGTCCGTGTGTGTGTTATGTATACAGCTAGCCAGTGCTCACCAGCCATGTCCGAACTATGGGTGTTGATTATTACAGACACTGGTGTGTTTTGCAGAGGCGCCTGGGGTAGTTGATCACAGGCTAACACACCTAGGAAATGGGTGTTTTGGGAAATTTTATCCATAATCGCAGATAGCTGAATTGTATTCATAGCCTTAGTAATAATCTATTAGCACCTGTCTTCGGTTTGACACCTCAATAATACTGTCATATATAGCATAAACTACTAGATTTATAGTGTTTGGTAAAGCTTGTCTGAAACGGGCTTCTAACCTTATGTTACCATTCTTAATTAATGACAAATGCTGACTACATATGGAATCAGATCAATGCCATAAATATTTTGTAATCTGTAATATAGATTTTGTATCTGTAATATAGATGTTGTATCTGTGAAACCATCTACACTTTCAAAACCTATCTACAGATACGGATTTCAAATACGAAATGTATAGATACATTTCTACACTTTCAAAAACTATCTTCACTTTCAAAATCCATTTACAGTTACGGATTTCGAAATACAAAATGTATCTACACTTTCAAAAACTATCTACACTTTCAAAAACTATCTTCTCTTTCAAAATCTATCTGCAGATACGGATTTCAGTTACGGATTCCAGTTACGTATTATGGATACGGATTTCAAATACGAGTTACGGATTTCAGTTACGAATTACAAAATCTTTTTGGCAGTGTTTTATCCAGCTTTCTAAAGAGCCAATCAGCGCTTATTGCAGATTTTCTAACGCGCCAATCAACACATTGTATCCTGTACTGACTAGCCAATCAGCGCTAGCTTGCTGCAACTGCTGGGAGAGTTGAGTGAAACGGTTATGCAGGCAGCAGCAGTTCACTGGAAACAGACACCAAGACACCGAGAGATGGCACAGGTAAGAAGGCCTATATTTCAAGTTGTTAATAAAGTAATTGTAAAACGCACAATCATAGTCAATGGTTTTCACTCCACACTTCGTTCCACCTGTTACTCAGATCCTTGTCGTTGTATGGAAGATAGTATGAACTGCTTTGGTAGCTAACGAAAGCTAACGTTAGCATGCTTGTGACCGATTCACATTTAATTAAGATAACCATGAACAGTATTCATATGACCCATTATCACGATGAGAACATTTAGCAAACAAACTGCTATTGTCTTGTTCTCCAGACACATGCAGAGGTGGTGGTGGGGGTATAACGTTAGGTGCATCCTCAACTGGATAATGACCAGCCTGATCTCAAAACCACCTTGCAATGACATGTCATTTTCGTTTCTTTTCATGACACTTTGGGGTAGCCTTCTTGTAACCATTTTCTGAAGTCCTTGAAAACGCTTTATTGTGTATTTTTTGTGGAAGCAAGTTTTACGCAAATACACTAGTTAGATCCATGGAAGTTGATGGAACAGTTGATCTAGGCCAGGGGTGGCCAAACTAATTGTTTGAAAATTGATGCACTTAACATTAACTTTCTGCATGGACCATAAGCAAAAAAACACAATAACCTAGAGTCTAGTCACTTAAGCATAACACGTACAGACTCATAGACAGCAGCATGTTGAAAAATAACTGTTAACTGTTGATTTTTGCTTTAACCAGAAACCCCACATTTGTAATTTCTTGTAACTTTAACATTTACAGTCATACACATGACCAATCCATATCCATGACAAAGAACCATTATCATAATTTTGGTAATATGTTAACATGAATGTCTACTTTGAGTGTTATGTGCTGATTGTGTATTGGATGTTCATGTATGCATTTTTGTCAGGTGGCAGTGGGAAATGATGTTCTCCACAGACTGAGGTCTAGGTTGGAGGGGGCCTTAGATCGGCAGCCCTAAGACCTTGACTATCTGGAGTTCACCTGCAGGAATCAGATGTCTCTCATACAACTGTTATCTGCCAGCATCCATTTCCCAGTGGAGGTAGGTTCAAGTTGTATTTTTTCTTTGCTTTGGGCCATTGACAGGTCTATTCTTACAAGTTATGGCTTGCCTAACGTTACTGTTTGTCCCTGTATTTATATTATCTGTACAAAAGTTTCGCTCATAGGCTTCCCTAGATTAGAACTAGCTGACTTCCCCCAACCGAGGACTGGTTTAGCTCCATTGAGTAAAAAAAAAAAATACAATGTATCCCTGAGTGTGTGTGATCAACACGATCATTTTGATCACCATATTTTACATAAAAGTGATCGTGATCACAGATCACACACACTCGGGAGATTAGCCACATTATGGTTGACAAGATTAACAAATATTTTGAATATTGTTGATATTTGGCTGTTCACCATGAGTTCATTGTTTTATTGCTCAATGGTGATCTTGCCCGGCTATCAGTTGGGGAAGCCAGCTACATTATAACTGATACTAATGGACAAATAACACAAACATACAACCTTTTTTTTACTCTAAGGGTTCATTAAGGTCTCGCAACAATATTTCTGGCCCATAGAGATGGACAACTTGTATGATGTGACCCTAAATAATTCTGAGTGTTTTTCCAGGATTGTTACAGCTGTCACTTCTTTCTTTTATACAGGCATATTGACGGGAACCATAAATTGGTGAGGTGGAGAATGGTGTTCCATGGCTGTGTGGATGGGTACAGTCGCTCCATCATATACCTTGAGTGCCTCAATAATAACAGGGCATCAAGTGTTTTGAACCTGTTTCAGCAAGGTGTATCTGACTTTGGTCTGCCTTCGAGAGTACGGAGCGACCATGGAAGGGAAAACATAGAGGTTGCCCGATACATGCTGAACAATAGAGGGGTGAATAGAGGGAGTATGATCATGGGGCGCAGCGTACACAACCAAAGAATAGAGAGGCTATGGGCAGAACTAAACAGAGTCATTTCTTATTACTTCTCTGACTTATTTACGTTTATGGAAAATGAAGGCATACTTGACTCTCTTTGTGATCTTCATTTATTTTGTTTGCATTACATTTACTTACCTCGGGTTCGAAGGGGAGTACGAGAATTCAGGAGTCAATGGAATAACCATGGACTCTCTACCCAAGGAAGCCAAACCCCATTGCAATTGTGGCATAGAGGTGTTGTCAGTCATATTGGAAGCAACAACACAGCTATACGTGGTGTGTTTCAGACTGATCAACATTTAGGCACTGATAATGGCGAACCGCTACCTACAGTAGAGAGCAGGAATAATATTGAGGTTCCTGAAAACAGTGTTCATGTAAGCAACAGTACCATGCAAGAAATTCAAGAATGAATTGACCCATTAATGAATGATGGAAATCATGGAATACAATTATTTCTGTCTCTTTTAAATTTTTTGCAAGCAAGACATCCCAGAGGACTAAGTGAATGATTCTCTTACTAGTGTGCAAAGTTGAGTTGGCTCTTAGCCTAATAATTTCACTACATTGATATTGATGTTGCTAGTTGATGTCTAGTATGTCAATAAACTTGAACTTGAATGAAGAGATTGGGCTATTATTACATAAAAGATTTATTGATGTAAATGTACCTGTATAAAAAAAAAAGTAGATTGGACACATCTACATTCTGCAACAGAACCCCCAAGCTCATTCAACAAGTAAAGTACATTTTAATTAAACTTGACAATAAACAGGACAAATGTAAGCCCTTACTAGGAAATGTATCCACTGAAGTTAACAAAGCAAGCAAACTTGTGTCTAGTGTGAATTCAGTAATTTGAATTTCCAACATTTTTGGAGTGGATACCGACATTTTTTTTTTTTTTTTTCATACTGTTACATTTTATACTTTTCAACTTTAAATTCATCATCTATGGCATGCCAAACCCCTGTGTTTCTTATTGCAAAGTCCATGTTGGTCTTAAAACAATCGTACGTGCTGTAGATCGGCAGTCGAAGACAGCTGATGCAGGTGTTGGCAACAGGGAACTTTGCTGCTTCACCACTAGGGTGAAGAAATTCAAGAGATGGTTGAGGAGAAAAGCCGATTGGTGGTACTGCATCAGATCCAGTTGCAAATGCTAGGATGTCCCCCAACTTCTTTGATCCATCTTCCTCTGTGGAGCAAGCAGGACAGCATAGAATTAAGCACAGAACACAAACTACATTTCAGGACTTTGTTGGGGTGGAAGATAAATATGAATGAGAGACAGACCAAATACTTTAAATCATAAACTTTGTCATGTTAACACCAGAAGCTTGTTTCCCTTTTCCTAGAAAAGTGCACATATGAGTTTCCTGAGTTGTTCTCTCTATCTCTCACACATACCTTCAACATCTTGCAAATAGTCCCTCCAGAAAGCAACTACTGTTCTCTCCTCTCTTTTCTGGTTGCTCCCCTCCTCTGACCACCGGATGTGGAACAGCCCATCAACCTGGTCAGCGGTGAGCGGCCTTGGATTGTAGCACATCACTGGACTGAACGATTCTGGATGATTCTGGATCTGCTCCAGGACTCCAAGCGTTTTTAAGCCATCTCTGAACCTATGACAGTATGGGAGGAATGGTGATTCAATGAAGAGTTCACTTTTTTGCATGTGTCAGGCATCAAACAACAGGATTTTCAATTTAACTAAATTTAAACTACCTTTCAAATGGTCCACGGACTCGATTAATGACTTGAAACATCAAGACATCTTCCACAAGTCTATCCCTGTCGTCAACACTTTTCAGTGGCTTCAGACAGCCTGCATTGGCAAGATAGTCTTGGAGAGGTTGAGTTGACTGGGTGAGTTCCTCCAGAGTTGTTGATTCTGAAACCTAAAAATGATTAACAGTTTATTTTTTAAAAATCAGATAAAATTCTCATCCAAATTCCAGTTAAACATTATTCCAGTGACTACTTTTAGCTCAAAACTCAAATGTTCTCATATTTCAACACTGCTTTGCTAGAAGTGATCGTAACTTTGACGTTAGTGGCTGATGACGTGCCAGTGATATGATTTTACTTTTAATTGGGTAAGACTACTTCAGTCCAATGAACGCAACCTGGGCACTTCGTCACATCCAAAATGATATCTTGTGGCAGATGCATAATACCACAGTGTAAAACGGATATAAGCTGATCCATTTAACTGAATTGGGGGCACAAATGATAAGACAGATAGATAGAGAATGCTGAATATGATGAAATGAAAATGCATCAAACCTTTTGTATTTTCTCACGGATGTCGGAGTCGGCGATGTCCCCAAGGTTTGGTCTTGATTTCTCTGGCCCTTGAACAATGCAGTCAAACAGTGTTTGAGAGAAGAAATTTGGTGAAGGCCCTCCATGTACCAGACTTAATGCAATAGCCCTTCCTGTAACAAAGTATCTGTCCTCTCTGACAGCTGAAAAAAAAGAGAGGTAGAATTTAGGTAGTGTTAGCATAACCTTTTAACTGTTGCCATGGAAATGCCTTAAAATCACAGTTCGTAATCTGAGTTCAGCACCCTCTTTGGTACCAGGGTAGCCACACTGGCTTTTTACAGTGTTAGTCTATTATTTCAAAGGATTAAAATCACTATGAGGTTCAAAATGGTATGGGAGCCATATACCTGATGAATCAAGAGCCAAGTTGAGGTTCCCTTCTGTTCCCTCAAACACTGAAGACTGTGCAAGAGCTTCTGTAAGCAGTTGAAGAAATTCTCTTCTTGGACCACCAAGATCCACAGCTTCTTCACTTGTTCCTTTGTCGTCCGAAAATCTCACACTTATCCTGTGTGTTGGGTCAAACGAGATTCTTTTAAAGCCCCGAATGGCACCATCAAGCACAGCAGCACGGTTTATGTTGAACCGGTTGACTTGGTTCTGGTTGATCTTTTCAGCAAGAGTAGATAAAATCTCTTGTACAGGGACACTTCCAGATGAACTTTCTTTTCTGAAAGCAAACATCAAAGGGAAAATAATGTTTAGATCACTGTTCCAACCATACGCAGTTATAGTGTAGCCATTTGTGCATACACACATCCACCTGATTTTCACTTACAGTCAAGGACAGTGCTAGCTTATTATTTAACGTTGTAATAACTTTTAATCCTCACTTCAGCTAACTGTCCTGTAAATTGTAGTAATTTATAATTTTACATTGTAATGAGTTCTTATACAGAATTCACTTTAATTGGGTTAAGTTAGTATAGCAGAATAATTTAAGAGGAATTTGAAATCGCACACTGCAATAGTTTATAATGTACCTCAACTTTATAATTTATAACCAGGAACTTCTAATCAAATGTATAGATAATTACAGACAGACGCAACATATACATTCAAAACATTTGTTTTATTTATACTGTATCAAATCCCTTCCAAAAGGGACAAGTAAATGCAAACTATCGAGACCATGTAACATGTTTCAGAAAAACCCAAATAAAATAAGATGCAAAATAAATGTAAAGTGGGAGATCGAGATACACAACAAGTTGATTAATTAACATGGTGTTGGATGGACGGAAGGGAACAATTCCAGATCCAACACTTGACTTCACTGAAGAAGTTTGTTTTTTAGGGATCTGATCTGACCCTTGCAGAGAGGTCCTACCCCAGTTCCATTATGACCTTTTTATGCTGCTGTCTATGAGTCTGTACGTGTTATGCTTAAGTGACTAGACTCTAGGTTATTGTGTTTTTTTGCTTATGGTCCATGCAGAAAGTTAATGTTAAGTGCATCAATTTTCAAACAATTAGTTTGGCCACCCCTGGCCTAGATCAACTGTTCCATCAACTTCCATGGATCTAACTAGTGTATTTGCGTAAAACTCGCTTCCACAAAAAATACACAATAAAGCGTTTTCAAGGACTTCAGAAAATGGTTACAAGAAGGCTACCCCAAAGTGTCATGAAAAGAAACGAAAATGACATGTCATTGCAAGGTGGTTTTGAAATCAGGCTGGTCATTATCCAGTTGAGGATGCACCTAACGTTATACCCCCACCACCACCTCTGCATGTGTCTGGAGAACAAGACAATAGCAGTTTGTTTGCTAAATGTTCTCATCGTGATAATGGGTCATATGAATACTGTTCATGGTTATCTTAATTAAATGTGAATCGGTCACAAGCATGCTAACGTTAGCTTTCGTTAGCTACCAAAGCAGTTCATACTATCTTCCATACAACGACAAGGATCTGAGTAACAGGTGGAACGAAGTGTGGAGTGAAAACCATTGACTATGATTGTGCGTTTTACAATTACTTTATTAACAACTTGAAATATAGGCCTTCTTACCTGTGCCATCTCTCGGTGTCTTGGTGTCTGTTTCCAGTGAACTGCTGCTGCCTGCATAACCGTTTCACTCAACTCTCCCAGCAGTTGCAGCAAGCTAGCGCTGATTGGCTAGTCAGTACAGGATACAATGTGTTGATTGGCGCGTTAGAAAATCTGCCATAAGCGCTGATTGGCTCTTTAGAAAGCTGGTTAAAACACTGCCAAAAAGATTTTGTAATTCGTAACTGAAATCCGTAACTCGTATTTGAAATCCGTATCCATAATACGTAACTGGAATCCGTAACTGAAATCCGTATCTGCAGATAGATTTTGAAAGTGAAGATAGTTTTTGAAAGTGTAGATACATTTTGTATTTTGAAATCCGTAACTGTAAATGGATTTTGAAAGTGAAGATAGTTTTTGAAAGTGTAGAAATGTATCTATACATTTCGTATTTGAAATCCGTATCTGTAGATAGGTTTTGAAAGTGTAGATGGTTTCACAGATACAACATCTATATTACAGATACAAAATCTATATTACAGATTACAAAATATTTATGGCATTGATCTGATTCCATAACTACACTCCTCATCAGGTGCGAGATTGAAGGCGTATAGCGTATAACCATTTAAAAAATCTTCACGGTCGACCAGCATGGCTCTATTTTTTAGATGCCTGCCTGAGGCTAAGGCTAGTTGATAAAACTCGCGCACAGCACACCCCTGTAAATATTGTGGTTGAAGGGGTTTTGAAGGGAATTGCTGACCGTCCATATAAAGAGCCAAAAACTCTAAATCGTAATGTTTGAAGGCGAATGGATTCTTATCATAGGTCCCTGTAAACGCATCATTATCCACCATACCTATAACGATAGATTTAGGTAGTGTTCCTAGAAACAGATTTTCTTGATTGGCCACCCGCGTGCCGGTAGGTATTGAGATGTTTTTAAGACACACCCTGTCAATGGGGTATTTGGCCGTCGCAGATGGTAATGCTTGTGCATGACCCAGTCTCACAGCAGGGGATACGGCAGATTTTTTAACAAACAGGGATGCCGAAAGCAAAGAGATTTTATATGCAAGATTATCTGCATTGCTGCGCATTAGGCAAAATTCATCCTTGGCCCTTGTCAGTCTGATTCTGATGTCCATATTATTTAACATCAGTTTTTCTTGGAAAAATAGGTCACTATGGAGGGGTGCCAACAATTCCACAACATTACTGGCATTTGAGAATGAGCCTCTCTTGGTGAGCCCACGGTTAGCCCCAGCTGGATCTCCCACGTCCATATGGCCGGCGGTATCTTTGTAAAATAACCCTGCAGAGAAAAGTGTCTCGGGAGTCTGGCGGTCGTAATTCATTATACATTCTATGATACATCGATATGGATAGGTGTTTGACCCCTGTGAAATCAAACGGTCCCCCAGTGAGACGTCCACCTGTGAGAAAATTGTAGCCCCAGGGTAGTTCACCAACCCCACTGTAGCTCCATCGGCTATATCAGTACCATCGGATCTTGGTGAATAATAGTGTGTTATTCAAATCGATATAGTCCTCTCCATTCCCTGAGATAAAAAACTCCAAAGGTGTTGTATCCGTTAAGGCTGAGATAGGGGCTATTTCCACATATGTACTTTTCTCAATAACTGTTTGCGTCATTGGGACGGTAAAAAGGTCAAGCTCTGATTTAAGGCATTCTTCTGACAGGCCATGTATTAGCGCCATAATCAGAATATGCTTTTACACCTCTTTTTGGAGCCCCCACTTTTACGGTGTTTACTCGCTGACTTCCTTTTCCTCACTGATTGCTTCTTAGTTTGGCCCTTATTTTTATTTGTTGACAGGACACGTCTCACTCCTGGGGGTCTTTGCATACTGTTACGGCTCATTACCAGCATGCCCGAGCCGCTCTGTGTACTGTCCCTTTGATTGTCCTTACGATGGCTCATGACATTGGTGATAACATCACCGACAATATTTTTAGCGGCCGCTTTTAAATGAGGTTTTGCAATACCGATCCCCCTTCTCAATAGCGGCATAGCCATTCGGAAAAGACCTCTGAATAATCCTCCGAGACCTGCGCCATACATAGATGGCAACCCTGCATAGCCAGGCAAAGACCCTCCCGCCTGGTTCTTGTAATAGTTGACATATCTATGAGGATCCGCGGCAGGGTTGAAAGGTAACATTATTCTAAAAACTATGTGTTTCTTTCAACGGTCTGAAATGAAGTTTCACAATGACTTTACCGTACTTGAAAAGTACGTTATAATTCTGATCCGTCTTGACCTCGATCTCTATATCACTGATATCGCTTTTAGAGACACGTACGTAGTGTGGCTTGTCGTACTTGATTGTAATGATCTCTTTGTTCTTACCGTTTATTTGTACACATCGCAGTAGTGGTACAAAATGATCCCCCACGACTTGATAATCTACTATATCTGTATATATAAATAGTGTGTATTCGCCACCATGTAAATCAGCCACATATCTAGCAAATTTCCTTCCCTTGTTAGGTATGTTTGGATCAAAAGCTATCCCCCTATCGAACCCCAAAATTCGAGCAAGTTTCCCGTAGCATGTTAGAGTCATGTTCTCTTTTGCATCAATATAGGTTTTGTTTATGATATCGTCGTAGCCAAGTGTGACACCGTATCCAGTCGTATGTTTGTTGATCTCCTCGAGTATATCCGTGAGTTTTGTGTAATAGCCCACCCGCAGTTTGATACCAGTTGACTCATTGGTACTTTTGTCAGTAAGTATGATGGTCGCATGCTCATAGCTGAATGCCTCCCAAGTATGAGGATATATAATCTCACATAGCGCCACTTGCCAAGCTCCTCTCAACATTAATGGTTTAGCAAGTTTAGTTCGATAGCTGGATATCTCATTCTTGCTGTAAACACTACGCGATACGTTACAGGGTAGAGTCACGTAAAAGCCGGCGTCGTCCATGTTGTAGCTGTCTCAATGAGTTAAAATGTCCAGGGCATCGTCTTTAAAAAAGGTTAAATGCTGATCACGTCTTTCTCAGCGACCCAGCTGTTAAATTTGGAAGGCCAACCAAGCCATTTGACTAAGACCATGCGTCTTCCGCCCACTTTTTTTCTTTCTAAAACCTTCTCCATTTTAAATGGTTTATCGCTATCAATTTGTATTTTTTGCAATTCTGATTCATAAAAAGCCCCATCTAATGTATCGCCATCATAGTCTTTTAATTTGTATACCGGGGGTGCTCGAGGTACACATTCTGCTATGGTGAAAAATTCCTGGGTAAATGTTTGTTCATACCCCTTGGTGAACACTCCTCTGACCTTTGAGACTCTGACAACATCCCCTGTTTTGAATTTGAACACAGTTTTGTAATTTCCGTCCTTTAGACCATACAATGTTTTAAACACTGTATTTTCGTTCTCTCTGGTCACCTCTGTAGGCGTCATCTTAATGCTCCGATGATAGCTATTGTTATACGATGTAAGCAATGCTTGTATGGTATCAACATAGCGTTTAGAATTGACAGCCGTTAAATATCTCCACATTCTGCTTTTAAAAGTTCTGTTGAAACGCTCAACCACACTAGCTTTTAATTCGCTCCCTGTGGCGAAGTGATGAATGTCATGTTTACTCAACACCTTCTGAAAGTGTTTATTGAAGAACTCTGTGCCGCGGTCTGTTTGGATTTTCCGAGGCACCCGCCCCTCTTTTAAAATGGACTCAAATGCTCTGGCCACCTCAGGTCCTGTTTTAGTTTTTAATACACGTATCCACGCGTATTTGCTAAAAACATCGATGCACATTAGCATAAATTTGATGTTATCATTCTCCTTTGAGTAAATGGACATGTCCACCAGATCTGCTTGAAATTGTTTGTCCACGCCGTATACCACGACCCTGTTTCTCTTGTAATTCATACGTGCTGGTTTGTGCAATGTATATGGTTCTTCGCCAGCCAGCCATTCTGACACTTGGCTATCTGTCAGTCTTACCCCCTTGTCTTTCAATACAGCCTCTTTTAAGCGGGTTTTACCACCAAAAGACCCCTGGTTGGAGGGATCATAGTATACAGCTTTTAGAAGATCTGCCATGCTGAACGTCTTACAAATAATGAATCATTTTCATATAATATCACCACTTTTTATTGACATCCAAAAGTTATGACGGTCTAACCATCCAGATAGTTTAACAATTGGACACATGTATCAAGCCTCCTCTCAACTAACATATCTACCAATGTATCTATTACCACACATACTGTACATCCACAGTTTTATTTCCACCGAGATTCATGGTACATATATCAGACATATATGTACATAAAACAATAAGATGCCCCACCTTAAAACAACCCTGTTCATATGGCACTGCGTGCTCTAGAATTAAACGTAATGTAATATGCCACGGTTTGGCTAAATTAGTACCCTTTTGCAAAATATCAGACCACTCTGCAGACATTGACCTGGCCAACCCCATTTGCTTTTTGAGTGAAATGAATCGTCGTTTAGACCCTATGAAGTTTTTGGTAACATGTCTTGAATCATGCATTATTGTATTACATAGCAATGTAGAAAGTTCAAATTTCACACGTCTCTTGATAGTTTTCTTTGACAGTATGTAATGGCCTAGATAGTTCCCCATCTTGTAGAACGTGTAGGAATTATTTAATGATTAAGAAGTAATGTAAGATAATTAATTCAGGGGTTAGTCACACACACACACAATATGATGTTGAGGGGGTTATACCTAGGAAATGGGTGTGGTATAAGGTGCCAGGGACACCTTTAGATTTGGTTGGAGTCAGATGAGGTCATGTTTTAATTGGCTGGCTAGGTCAGCCAATGAAGCAAAGATGGGTGGTGTTCAATGCCTTGGTTTAAATGCCTTGGCGGGACGTTTAAGGGCAGATGTATTTCCGATGTGCATCTCTACTGTAGGCCTAACTTACTTACAGTAAATCCATTTTGAACAATGCGTCCTTTGTCTGACTTCTGATTGTGAATTAGTTTATAATACTTAATATTTGGCTCCAACATATTTTGGTGACCCCGACGTGATGGGATATAGGATTATGGACGGATTGTTTAAACGTGGCCTTGATCGACTCGTGTCCTGTTGAAGGTGTGGGTTCATGCTTATGGATGGATGCGAGTTGGTTTGCGTCCGCGTGGAACGGTCCGGTAAGTATCCTCCTTTAACAAACCGCAGATACAGCTTCAGACGCGTTGTTCAAATGGAATAGTTTAATTGAATTGGATTGCAACCAGTTCATGTTTAAGGTTAAAGGTATGAAAAGCATGGTAAGGGTTCCAGCGTGCTGAGCTGTGGAAATACTAGTTTGCAGAAACTATGGACAAAACTGTTTTTGGTTTAACGGGTAAATACTAGTTTGCAGAAACTATGGACAAAACTGTTTTTGGTGTATCGGGTTGGTTCCAGTTTTGCAGAGACTGTTGGAAAAAAACTGTTTAGTTTAAATAAGACGGTGGGCTAATTCCTGTTTGCAGACCAGTGGAAAAAACTGTTTAGGGGTTATAATTTAATTTGCGGGGAGTTAAGGACAACCGGGTGGTTGATTTATTGGTCACGAACTAGGAAGATGGCCGCGCGCTTGCTGTTGTCTTTGTGTTTGTGTTGTGTTGCGTGGAAGTGAATCATTACTTTCACCGTGTATTGTGTATGTTTGGATTTGTATTTGTTGTTTGTGTTGTTGGGTATCTTTGTTTAGTAAATGTGTTACAGGTTTTGTTGAGCAGATATCGTGATGGCTTGCTGGATGGCGAGAAAAGAGGACGAGACGATTCACTAAATGATGGGACATGCAAAAGATTTTTAATACGTTTTGCTTCACAGGGAAAGTTTTTAAAGTATTAACAAGTGGTTTGTAGTGCATGTTTTTGTTAAAACAGAGGTGAGTTCATTCATGAGACGAGTGAGGTTCCTTTGTGACCTGGCTTACCTGAGGGGCAAACCACGTGATTAACGGAGGTGAGTATGGAAAAGACGCTCCAAGCACGAATAAGGTAAGATGCATGCTCTTTGCTAGAAAGGTAAAGTAGTTATTATATAAATAAGATATTTGGAAGTTTGAATGAAGCACACTTATATAAATATTGGGTAGCATTTAATACATCTAGGCGAAAGCGCATAGCTGGTGGTAATCTGTGAGTAGCACACGTGGGATTGTTTTCATTCTGAGGCTGGGGAACTGTTCGCTTGTGGAATATAGCGTGATATATTTTATTGGGTATAATCGTTGGTGGAATTGGCTTATGCTGATAGTTGAATAGTTGCAGCAAGATTGTAAGAATGTTATTCTGATGAAAATTTAAAGATGGTGGTGTAGAGATATTGCGTTTAGGAGCTTAGTCACTTGAGCTGTTATTGGGTTGATTTGAACGCATCAACGCTCCGTAGATTTCAGGTAGCAATAGTTTGGAATTACTAGTCGAAGTCATATCGTAGATACGTTGTTAAATCTATCTGAAAAATAGTAGGCTACTCATACCAGTTTAATTCATGTTTTGGATAGGTTGAATTTGAACTGCTTATCTTAACATAAAGGCGTCTGGAAGTTGTTGTATTAACATAAGATAGTTTTGTTGATTGTGTTATAATTATAATATAGGGATATTAGCTACGGTGAAAAGCATTGAATAGGTAGGATACGAAAGAAAGTTGAACTGAACTTGGTTGGCTTATTGTTTGGCGTGGAAGAAGGCATTGTTTTACACGTGGGTTTTAAAACTTAGACTATAAACTTGTATTAGTGGCTAATGGTTTGGAAGTTGGAATACTGTGGATAGTGTGGTTGGATAAGAAGGCATGATAACTATATATATATACTTTAAAAACGAAAGTTCATAGTTATATAAACTTTTGCAGTTGGAGAATATTATATTATTTCGAGGTGGGGTTAATTTGCATTGCATTGTTGTCTTAGTGGCTGTGAGTGGTATTGCTTCTTTGTAGAGGAGGCAATCCGCAGGAGACAGAGATAGAGAGAGAGAGAGAGAGAGATAAGAGAGGGGGCAGGGTGGTTCCCTTCAAATTTCACATTCAGTTGTTAAAGTTAGTAGTTTTATTTTGAGATGGACTTAGAAGTAGAACCTTGTACACCTTTAGAGGCAGTAGTTCAATTATATCCATTAGATGAAGAGTTGATAAGACATCACTGCAAAAAGTGGTCAGAAAGAACTCAAAACCATAATACTCAATGGCCAACCCAGGGGTCTTGTGACCTGACGTTAGTGATTCAAATGCAAGGACATATATTAAATTACAGGAATAAGGATAAAAGTGGAAGGAGAGAAATTAAGAGGCAGAAGGAGCTGCATACTTTAACATTGTTTATGGAATTTGCTCAGGAGAAGGAAATGGTACATGGGACACTCTCACAATCGTCAGATGAGATTGAAAGAGAAGGTGAGATGGAGATGGAGATTGGAGAGGGGCAGATGTCCCGTGGAGTGATTGATCTGGATGCAAATGTGAGGAATGTTTCAACTGAAGCAGATGGTTGTAAAATGCAGGACCCTGTGCCTGGCCAGTTGTTATCTGACCAATGCATCAAAGTCTATTTTGAAAGTGTAGGGAATGTAACTTCGGGGGTAGTGGCAAGGTTGGGCAGACCTCCCTTGGTGCCAGGAACAGTGGAGGAAGGTGAGAATAATGGCAATTTAACCGCAGGGTATCAAGAGATGCTTAGAATGGGATTACAGTTGGAAAAACAAAGAACAGAAATGAGGAAGGTTAAACGTAAAGTTAAACGGTTGGAAAATGTCTTGATGCAAAAAGAGAATGAGGAGAGAGAGAGGGATAGGATGCAGCCACCAGTGGATTTGATTATGCCTTTAATTACAGAAAATAATGTTACTCGATACCAGCCATTTGGACACACAGATTTAGATGGATTAATTTTCAGACTTCCTGTTTTACAACATGGAGCTGGGGTTTGGATTGGGAAGCTGGAATCTGAGATGTTAGGGAAGCGTTTGGCCGTAGGGGATATAAAGACATTGTTGAGTCAGATTCTCACCAGAGAGAGGACTACTTCACTTCTCAGTGAAGTGGGATTGGGATGGATTATGGAAGATTCAATGATCGATGAGGTGGCATTCGATAACTATAGGAATGCTGTGTGGAGATGTTTGAGGAATGCTTATCCTAATGTGTGTTCTGTGGCAAGCATCTGTGTGAATGAAATCAAAGCATTTGAGAATCCGGCTATGTTCTTGGAGACCGTTGAGCAGGACTGGCGTGTGAGGGTGGAGACAGAACCGGAGAACAATCATATGGTTAGGCTTATGATGCGTAAGGCCATAATCGATGCTCTTCCGTTGTCAGTAAGAAATAAGTTTGAAGATGATCACCGAATTTGTTCAATGACAAAAATGGAGTTCACAGATACTGTTACACATTTTGTTAGTTTACAGAGGAAGGTTGATGCTGAATTGAAAAAACAAGATGTGGTAAGACGGAGGCAGTTGGATCAGAACCAGTTGGATAAGGATGAAGGGGCGACAAGGGGTCAAGTACAAGCACTGCAAGTAGGCGTAACTGCTCAGGCACCTAAACAGGACCTGGGGAAATGTAATGTGTTTGTTTCAGGACCTGCTCCATTGGCAATACAGCAGTCAACACCTTTTCCTCAGGTAGCATATAATCCTTTACCACAAATGCACAGGCAGCCATGTTGGGAACGGCCACCTCAGCCTTACCCGCAGTGGCAGGGCCAACAGTGGGAGCATATTCAGGTAAGATACGGCGGAGCAGGCAGAAGCAGAGGCAGAAAAGCAAGAGGACAGAACAACAGAGATGGGCCACAGAGGTGTTGGGCGTGTGGCCAAGTGGGACATATCTTTAGACATTGCTTTAAAGAACAGAATGTGGGGGAATGGAGAGATTACCAACCACAGATGGGTGAGTATGATTGGTAGAGTCTAGAGAAGGATTTAAAAAGAGTGTTAGAAATAATGTATAACAAAGGGGTTCATTGATAACCTAAAGCACTAGGCATAAGGGGTTATTGGGGTATGTTATGATGTATGAAAAAGTTAAAGTTGGAATATGAACTATACATAAAGGATTTAGTGGGAATAAATAAATAAGGGGGTAATACATAAGATAATTCCTGAAATAACATTAAGAACAGTTTTAATTACATAGTAGTTAAAGATTGAGGGAATGGGAAAATAGCTAGACAAAGAGGGTAAATGGAAAAGTAAATAGATGGAGAAAGACTAGCAGAATATGGAATGTTTCACTTATCAGTGTCACTAGGATTACAGATGAGAGGATTTACAGAGAAGGCATTGGTGAAATTTAGAAGCAAGCCAGGTTGAAAGGAATTAAAATGTCTGATATCTAAGGTTGATGCGAGGAACTGTGGTTGTTTTGTGTTAACACCTAGTATGTATGCAAATACATGGATTTTAAGTGTTTTACAGGTTTGGTGGAACTTAAGTAGGTGTTTTGGGATGAGATGGTGTACCATTTGTATTTTCTTTGGGGGATGGGCATGAGGAAGGAGAGACATGCCCTTTGAAGTATTATATCCTGGTGTGAGAGGGGTGAGGTAAGTATTCAGGCCAGGTTATAACCACCAAGGTAAGATATTTGTATTATTATAATGTGACTAAGGGGGAGTTTAGTCTTTATGTTGTGATAAGCCGTATGGGCAATGGTTGTCTGCTGAACAGGGTTCAGCAATCACGTTGCAGCCAAACTTGGTTATAATATATATGATGTATATATGTGATGAGATTAGTTTATAGAATGAGACCACATGGATTTAAAGAGGGGTAAACTGCAGGCTTGGTAAACTATGGATGGACTTACTATGATGGCCACATGGTAACTTCATACATGTTATCTGCCTTGTCTATTTACACACACTTTTAGTTATAAGTGTGTAAGGGGGGAGGATACAGAAAATTAGATTTATGGGTTTTTGGTCATTCATATATGGAAAGTAAAATTTTGCATAATGCTACGGTTGTAGCATCTATATTGATGAATAAAGGAGTAAAGATTGGACTTTGGGGCATGTTATGGGGTGTGAGTACAGGTATTACTCACTGATATGCTTATTTATTCTTTTTATGGTTCAGGAAAAGTTGAATTTGATTACCTGAGCTCAGCGGTAAAAATAAAGGTGAAAGCCATGGATTTGGCTGCTGAATCTCATTGTTTCCTGGATGTATTATACTGAAAGGTATAAGTGTACAGGTAGTGTACTATATATGATAAGGTATAACTAATATAGACATTACAGAAGAGTGATGGATATATTTATATGATGGGTAAAGGTATGTCTGATGACAGAACTGAAGCCAAGAGATGGTAAGTGTCATGAGATGTGGGAGAGATGCTATAGCTGAACTGATGGTAGTTTATTTAAGGAACTGAAGTTATGGTGAGTAGAGAATAATTATGGATAAGATGAAATTGGTTTATATTTATATGTAAGGTAACTAGGTAAACTACTGGGAAGTTTTTAAGTCTACACGGAGCAGTCATGGTGGGACACAAGAGTTAATTGAAGGAGCATGTGAGTGGAAAAACTGAATGTTTGTCAGCTGCATATAACAGAGGTGTGATTGGAGAGGAAATGCAGCTGGAAGTGTGAATGTCAAGAAAGGAACGGGTGTGTGAGTGCGCCGAAGGGGGGTTCAGCACACTTGCAGGTAAGTATATGTTTAATGTGGAGAATTTGTGGAATCTTTGTTTTAATCAAGAAGTTTGGGAATATTTTAGTATAGCAATAATACATTTATGGGAAATATGCAGTAAAGTAATGCAAGCTCTGGACATTGCACTACACAATTTGAAGTATGTTTAGGAAATATGTGAAAATAATGTGTATGGATTGTTTTTAATCTTTGAAATTATGTATACACAGGTGGACGCATATGGACTGGTCCAGTCGGGAGACTGGTTAAGGTTCTTGAAACCATGGAGCCTCCAGCCAATAGGGCTGGGAGCTAGAAGGATTAATTGTGTTGTACTGTGTCGACTGTTTTGCAGGGCGTAGGATCACTAGGCGGTGGGACGACCACAATTCAAAGGAGCTGATGCTCTATTGGGGACCAATAAGATGCAACTCGACATGGCAGAGGGGATGCCAAGGTCATGGATATGCTGCAGTGGATGGATGGGTCCCATCCTTGAGGGAAGAAGCCTGATGGGACATCTTCAGAGAATGCTCTCTGGCCGAATCAGATGAAAGGCCTCATCAGTGGAACTTGAAGGAGATGCTTGTTATGGGACATCTACAGCAGTTCTACAATGGCGCGCAGAACATTCATACATATTAGGACGGATCATCTGCATAACATTGCATTCACAACTGGAGCTGAATTGTTCATTCGTATATGTTTTGTTTGTTTTGTATGTTTCTTATTTTGCACAATAATACAGTTAGAAATTGGTGTTCCGAGGTGCAGGGAGTTGCCGCTTGCATCTTGCGGAAAGCAAGTGTCGTCATAGAGAGAATGAGGCAGTGAGTCCATTTTTCACCTTAAAATAGGTTTTTGTTCTCACATGCAAGGTCTAGGGACTTCGACACCTCAGGAGATGAACACCAAAACATGGACATAAAAGATGATCACTTTCAAGAACATTCACTGATATGGAAATCACACATGCAAGGCTTTGCATTGAATTTTGTATTTCTGTAAACATTACTGTGTGCTCATTTAGGACTGCCCTAATGAGACTGATGTTTTGTATGGGGGTATTATGGACTGTTTAAAATAATGCTAAAAATGGGTTTTGATTTATAGGAATTCAGAGGTAATTGTTTCATTATATAGGGGATTGATATCGTGTATTTGATAGAGTAATGAAGATAATGTTTAGTGTGTCTGATCAGACACAAAGGGGGGAAATGTAGGAATTATTTAATGATTAAGAAGTAATGTAAGATAATTAATTCAGGGGTTAGTCACACACACACACAATATGATGTTGAGGGGGTTATACCTAGGAAATGGGTGTGGTATAAGGTGCCAGGGACACCTTTAGATTTGGTTGGAGTCAGATGAGGTCATGTTTTAATTGGCTGGCTAGGTCAGCCAATGAAGCAAAGATGGGTGGTGTTCAATGCCTTGGTTTAAATGCCTTGGCGGGACGTTTAAGGGCAGATGTATTTCCGATGTGCATCTCTACTGTAGGCCTAACTTACTTACAGTAAATCCATTTTGAACAATGCGTCCTTTGTCTGACTTCTGATTGTGAATTAGTTTATAATACTTAATATTTGGCTCCAACAAACGCTTCAGCGATGATGTTGCGTGACACACCAGACGGTGGCTGCTGCTTCAATGATGGCCTCAGGTTATACATATTCACCAACATTCATCCATTGCTGCTGAAATGTGTGATGCAGTTTCCCTATCGATGAAGCGGTATGGATTATTAATGTAGTCCTCGTCTACGTCTACTGCATCTTGGTCCAACTGCCAAAGCACCACATCCACTGATCCTAACATTCTTAGTGGGTTGGGTGTGATCCCCTTTGATAAACATAAATGCCCTAGTACATTCAACATACCCTTCTGGTACAGACTGTTTTTAACAGCCACACGGTTGCTGTGGTAAAAGTCGCATGGTTTTTCAAAAAGACAGTCATGTTGACGCTGACTAGGATGGTTTGTCACACATCCATCACATGTCTCCCTCAACATATCGTAGATTATATCATATAACATGACGTGTACACAGTCCTTGATGATATAGGGTTCTAGTGTGGTCTCTGAGGTTGTAATTGTAGATATCATATCTACCACATCTGTGTTGGTTCCCCTGTCTGTGGTGTCCAGGGTGCTGCTGCCGGTGTTATTGCTGCGCGGGTCCATCTTGATGGGGGTGGATTCAGGGCTTGTAGAGGTCGTATTGTCGCTGTCTGTATCGGTGGTGATGTTCATAGGTGGTGCTGTGTGTCCCTCTGTAAGAGCCATGGCAATAGTTCACGACCATACAGGTGCCCCTCCTTTTCAATGCTTTGAAAAAAAAAAAAAAAAAGGAAAAGTAACAGAGGGTGTGGCATCCATGTACACTATCGGATAAGCCTGTTAGTTTAAAATAGTCTTACTTTAATAGCTTTGCAGCGTTCTTCAAACTGCCCCAGCTTGAATAATACATCAATCTTCTTTAAAACCTGGTCACCATCCTGGTTTGATACACAGAGGTCTTTCCAAACGTTGGTCTTGGACTTTTTCCATTCTTCAGCATTACATGAGATATGTTTCATTTCATCTGTAAAGCAGGTACCGGGGGTATCCATTGTATATAGTTTTACACTATATTCATCTTCTTCTTTGTCGAATATGTATCCACCTATACGACCATCAGCCAGAGGCCATTCATATCTTAGCGGCGGTGAAATCCCCCTAGGACAGCCCAACATACCCCCTCTTTTGGCTTTTCTGGGTGCGTATGTTATTTCAAAGTCTACGCCTTCAACCATACCTGGGGTGCTATTGGTAGTATCACTAGTTGTTGAAGCCATTCTTCAAAACTTAGACTGTAACTTCATATACTACACATCTTTTATACTTGGGCAAAAACAAACATCCTGACCTGTGGGGGCCTGATATGAGGTGGTGTGAAAGTTTTATGATTAATCACATGGCTTGTGAGTGGCCTCGTCCTAGCGATTCTAGTTATAACACCCACTGATCAGATAGAGTTACCTGGCTGTGTGAACATAGCACCTGGCTGCATAATACGTAACCGTTTAACCACGTGTTTTAACAAGCACACTGCCCAAAACTTAGCTATGCCTAGGGACCTGCCTACAATGACACCTTGGTGCCTAATATAAACTTATACTAATACACATCAAATATCATTAGACATCATACAGTTTAGTATAATGACAACTTAATAATTATTGTTATCAATACATGTCTGGGTTCTCAACACACTACACCAGTCATCAGATATCTGGTATCTGGTCAGATATAAAATTCTATCAGGTTATCATTTTCTTTTATTTTAATTTTTTTTATTTAATTTTTTTATTACTTAATTTTTAATTTTTAATTTTTTATATTAATTCATTTTTATTCAATTATGTATTACTTTTTAATTAATCAGGAATTTGTACCACTATTTTAATCCATCACAATCGATTAAAAGTTGACAGTTAGTGAATAGTAAATACTACTGACAACGACTCATTGAGCCATTTCTCCTTTTGTAAAATGTATCAGTGTAGGCCTACATTGTTCATAGTCAAACATAAAACAGCAATACCGTTGTTCTCACAAACCATATTTACAATTTCAGTCTCCTGTTCCACCAAACACTAGATTGTATTGACATAAAATTGTATACAAAATGCTTACAGTTTTTCTCAATTGCTTACAACATTTTTTGAAAGCATGCCTCGTTTTCTCAAAACTCTAAGCACAAATCCCAAAACAACTAACAAAAAATGCAAAACCCTTTATATCTCCTGGAAAAATGCTACTTTGCTTTAAAAAAATATTGAAAGTGTGCTTTCTTCCTCCACAGTGTGGTTCTCTTTCAGTCCTGCAAAATACAAATACTGTGAGCACACTATATTCTATTGATATGCAGTATTACTGTACACAAGGCAAACAGATTTCCTACTTGTTTTCCATCCTGAAGGTTCTAATGAAAACCATGAAAACATGGTCTACCACAGCGGCCCAAATCTTATTAGAGATGAACATTCTCCTTCTTCTTTCTCTTCCTTCTCCTCCTTCTTCACCTTGTCCTCATTCTCTTCCTCCTCCTTGTCCTCCTCTTCCTTCTCTCTGTCCTCCTCTTCCTTCTCTCTCTCCTACTCTTCTTCCTTCTTGTTCTCCTCTTCCTCCTCATCTCTCTCTTACCCCTCTCCTTCTCTGGTTGTCAATCTTTTCAACGTTTTTAATAGTTTACCAAACAAAACAGAGGCTCAAGACACTTTTATGGTGCAGTCCTCACTGCAAATTGGTCAAAAGACCTGAAAGTTTAGAGATTTGACTATTTGTGTCTTGCAGGTTGATGCTTTGAGATTTTAACTACAGAAATGTGTTCAACAACAGAACTTTGTGTACAGTGTTTTGACAACAATGTGATGTGTAATTGACATTAGAGTGTTCACAAGGAAAATCAGAGTCTAATGCAGATAAGGGAGTCTTGAATATTGCCAACTTGGGCCGAGCGATTGATACATGACGTGAAGGTTGTGCGGATTGTGCCGAATTTTCGCTTTTTAGGTCTTAACAATTGTGAAAAACTGTAAAATGATCTGAGTCCCTTACCCCCAGGCATACTAGTCTCAAGCATAACCTGCCTAAAGTGAAATGAATATAATAGTTAAGGCTTTAGGATTTGTACCTGTCACAGTGATGACCTAAATGATAGAATACAAGCATAAGTGTCTGTATGTGCAACTTACCCTGTATTTCCCCTAACTACCATATACTGGCAGAGGATGAGACGCCCCTACTTCAGAGAAGATGATGAACTTCACAGTATAAGCAGATAGTTTCAACGTTGAAAATTAGTGATTTATTATACTAGATGAATTAGAAAAATAAAACAAATAAAAAAGTGTTTAGAAATCAAACTTACTAAAGGTACTCAAAATCACCCTTCACAGTAGTCATTCAAACATACCACTAATGTTGCCCAACATGCTAAACCTGAGTGCTCAGATAAGATTAATCATATTGGTCTAAATAAACTTGAATTAACCCCCTACATTCACAGTTGCAATATATTGAAAATAACGTATATGGAATCCAAACAATGTAACTTTGCAGCAAATTAACAGCACTAAATACATAGAGAATAAATGTCAATGCCCAGTGTCCTCTCACCCAATGGCGGTTTTAAACAGAAAATGATCTCAATCCATAGAATCAGAAAAATACTCCAAGTTCCAAGTGGAAGTGTCCTTTAACAGTCCTACGGTTCAGTCCAGGGAAAAATACTCACTTAGGCCCAATTTACACACAGGTTTTCGCGATGTCGGCTCAGCCGTCATCTGTACACCGAGAGTTTTTTTCAGCGTCTAAACGCAAATTTAACTGTAGGTGTGTAGATGTCGGCCGAATTTCCAACACGTTCTCATTCCCAACTCGTCAGAATTTGAAGCTTGGTCAGTCGGAAAAGCGTCAAAAACCGACGCAATATCTGCCTTCTAGCGTCGATTTTCGACGTGCAATGTTATTTCATTGCGTCCTATCAGGCGTCATTTTTCGACTTGCAAGGGTGTTTCATTGATTCCTATTACACCGAAGCTGTCAAGTTCTCTAGCGTCTCAGAATACCAAAATATCTGTAATAACTTGTGTTCTGCTTCATGAAATACTGTTTTTCTGTTATATTCTTACAACTTAACATTGATTTCTCGTTAGAAATGCAATCATAACATATTTATTTATTTTACATCGTTAGACTTCACGAAGTATGTTCATGAGGAACGAAAATTCTCATTCACTTTAAATGGGGTGACGTCATCAGTTCCATTTTACCAAAATATGTGTAATTACTTGTGTTCTGCTTCATGAAAAACTGTTTAGTTGCTATATTCTTTCAATTTAACATTGATTTCTCGTCAAAAATGCAATCCTAACACGTTTATTTTACATCGTTAGACTTCACAAACTATACATCAGATGCCCATAGTCTTTGAATGGGGTGACGTCATCAGTGGTTGTCCGTTTTGCGGCCGCCCAACGGACCCATAACGCTGGTTTTAGTAAGCTATGTATTTTTTAAATAACCATAACTTGCTCAATTTTCATCCGATTTTTAAACAGTTTGGTTTGTTATAAACGTCAGAGATGTAGTTATGACAGGACATACCTATGAATAATTGTGTTATTTTCTAAAGAATTATAGCCACGTTAATAACGTACATACCACTACCAATACAATGTTATGGGTGGGCGAGCTCATATACGTCTTAAGACATCTAGCCCTGATATATAGCCATGGTTGCTGCAACGGAGCTGTGTTTTTTTCTGAATAAACGCAATAGCGTTTACATTTCTCACCCAAGTCTTTTTATATTTATATATATCGAGTTTTATGATCTACGTGCATTTATTATTATGACTATGAGGATTAACAATACACAAGAAGCATGTTATGTTGTCCTGTTACAGTTTTTCCCCCGAGGTTATATTTTATATTGATTTTGATATACGCACATAAAAGCATTACAATTTTAACCGCTTCGTCATATGAATGATATGAAACTATTTAATTGACTCCTTAGAAGTGGTAATAGGGTAAGGGAAGGAGCCCTTTTTGTCCCATTTTTAACATGGTCGCGCATGTCAAATGTCCCCGATGCTCCCACAAAGGGTTTGTAGTGACCATTTGGGAACAATGAGGGACAATTGGGGAGGACAATTGGGAACATTGAGGGGTAATAGGGAACACATGCACTGAGCCCAAAAATCCTCCGAGGGGACTCTGTGAGCAATGGGACATTAGGGACACCAAAGGCCGTTTGAGAGACCACGGGCCCCAAAAATCCTCCGAGGGGACTCTGTGAGCAATGGGACATTAGGGACACCAAAGGCCGTTTGAGAGACCACGGGCCATTAGGGAACACCGGTTTTTATACCAAAATTTCCCAATAGCCAAAAACGCATCGGGACATTAGAGAACATCTAGTTTATACACCGAAATGTCCCAGACCACCACCAGAGCCTTTCAGAGCTAACGGGACATTAGGGAACACCAGTTTTTATACTGAAATGTCCCAATAGCCCTAATGCCTCGGGACATTAGGGAACACCGGTTTATACACCGAAATGTCCCAGAGCAGGCCGCATAAGCCTGCCTGCTCTTAAAGGCCACTGAGGGTCACACACACAGTCACTGTGAGGCCCAGAGGCACAGACACCTCTCCAGTAAGGCCTCATAAGCCTGCTCTCTATTTAAGGTCACTGAGGCTCACACAGAGCTCCTAGCACTGCCCTGTGTGTTCTATTAAGTCACTAGGAGGCCCAGAGGCACAGACACCTCTCCAGTTAGGCCCCATAAGCCTGCTCTCTATTAAAGGGTCACACAGACACACACAGAGCTCCCAGCACTGCCCTGTGTGTTCTATTAAGTCACTAGTAGGCCCAGAGACACATACACCTCTCCAGTTAGGCCCCATATGCCTGCCTGCTCTTAAAGGCCACTGAGGGTCACACACACACAGGGAGAGCACCCAACACTGTCCTGTGTATTTTATTAACTCACAGCAAGCCCCAACATATGTCCCAGAGCAGGCCGCATAAGCCTGCCTGGTCTTAAAGGTCACTGAGGGTCACTGTGTGTGTGTGTGTGTGTGTGTCTGTGTCTGTAAAAAAACTGAGAAAAAGCTTGTTATTTGCCTAAGTCCAAACTGGTTAACCATGGGTAAAACTTTTCATGTATAAAGGCTGATTTATGCTCGGGGACGTAAGCGTAAGCGCAAGCGCAAGCGCAGGAGGCCGCGCAAGCCCCTTGCGTGACCCTTGCGCGACTTTTCACGTCTTGCGTGCGTCGGCCCCTTTTTCTAGACTAGCGTCAATTTTTACGTAAGGTCTTATGCGAGCCTCGCAGCCTGCATTCTATCAACGAATGTTACGAGATGAGGCTACTAAAATATTATGCATGTCTACTCAGTTGTACAGTGCTTCCCAAGTAAAGAACTTCAAGTTTCAGACTCTCTGTTAGGGAACCTGTTATCTATCTGCAGAGCAAATGTCAGGCTCATACAAAAACATTAACGTGAATTAATTGATGCTAATACCTAGCGCGGTCTCTATAGGATTCCCCATATACGTTAGCATTAAGCTAACGTATTTTCTACCACAGTAAAACATGCAATACTATGTGATTGTTTTTAGAAAACGAATGTTACGATTAGATTATTAAAATGTAGTCTGCACGTCTGCTCAGTTTAACAGTGCTACCCAAGCAAAGGTTTGAAAAGAACTTCAAGCTTCAGACTTTCTGTTAGGGAAACAGCTTTCTATCTGCCAAGCAAATGGCAGGCTCTTGACAACACGCGCAACCTTTGGGAGCATGAACTGCACTGAGTAAATTCTGCGCAACAATTAACCCCCAACGCTGAAGCAAGCAGCCGCCTAAACTCTCATATGCTGGACTTTTTTTTTTAGTTTTTTGTCATACTCCAAGGAAAGAATCTCCCCTTCAGTTCACCCTATATACACCAAACTTTCCAGTCTTGTACCCAACTATATTATGAAGACATCTACTGAGGGTTTTGTAAATATATTATTCCTAGCCTTAATTATATAACATTATATCCCCCAAAACATGTCGAAAATCGTTTTTTTAACGCTATTGACAGTATTTTCTGATTTACAGGAAAACAAAAGTAGATATCCATAAATCCCTCTTTTATTTTTTTCCCATCTAATATGCCAACAATAGGGAAAAGGATTTTTTAACCTGGCTTTATCCCATGATCCGATTTTTTCTTTTAAACATTATGCAAATTAGCGCATATTAGACGAGATAATACCTCATTTGCATATTCAAACATCGAAATACAAAAAACTTGTAATACATTTTTTTCTCATCTAAACATGAGTAATCAACTGAGAAAGTTTCATGGTGATACCTATTATTTAAGATTTTTACCCTAACCAGAATGTTTTTTGTGTTTTTTAGTAGGTGAAGCACTTTGAGAAGCAGAAAGGAAGGAAAGTTTGAGCCACAGTGATCACCAACACAGGCACCACCCAAGGCTGTGTGCTCAGCCCCCTCCTGTTGTACATGTTCACACATGATGTTGTTCACCCATGACGTGCGGCAACGCGACGTTCCAATCTCATCGTTAGGTTTGCTACACAACCATTGTGGGCCTCATCACTGAGAGTGACGAGTCAGCCTACAGAGGGGAGGTTTATACCCTGACAACATGGTTTCAGGATAATAACCTCACTCTCAACATCAGCAAGACTAAGGGGATGATTATGTTCTTTAGGAGATGGCAGGAGGTGGAGCATGCACCACTACACATCAACTGATCTAAAGTGGAAAAGTTCAGCTGCTTCAGGTTCCTGGGGGTTAATATCAGCAATGGTTTGACCATTTTTCTTCAATGTTTCCCCTCCCCTATTACCACTTCTAAGGAGTCAATTTAATTGTTTTTGCACTATATAAATTAATTGAACAGAAAAAAACACAGCTCCGTTGCAGCAACCATGGATATATATAAATGGAACTGATAACGTCACCCCATTTAAAGTGAATGAGAATTTTCGTTCCTCATTAACATACTTCGTGAAGTCAAACGATGTAAAATAAACATGTTATGATTTCATTTCTAACGAGAAATCAATGTTAAGTTATAAAAATATAACAGAAAAACAGTATTTCATGAAGCAGAACACAAGTTATTATAGATATTTTGGTATTCTGAGACACTAGAGAACTTGACAGCTTCGGTGTAATAGGAATCAATGAAACACCCTTGCAAGTCGAAAAATCGACGCTAGAAGGCAGATATTGCGTCGGTTTTTGACGCTTTTCCGACTGACCAAGCTTCAAATTCTGACGAGTTGGGAATGAGAACTTGTTGGAATTTCAGCCGACAGCCCCGTACCATTCGCCCGACAGCTCATCGGGAGTCCACGACATCCCCAAAGTGTGTGTAAACGCGACCAGACATCTGTAATTTGTCCATACAAACATGTCCTATTTTGTCCTATTTTGACTTGTTTCCAAATGACACTCATGCAAACAGCTGCCATACCGTATGCTATTTTATGGAAGAGAGGGGGTGTGTGGGCTTCACTCAAGGCTCTGTGATGCTCATGGCCGACGACAGCAGAATACAGACACACTGGGCTGCCTCTCATCAACTAAACCAGGGAAGACCAGTGTACTCGGCAAACTTTTAGAAGTTTTGTGTTCCAGGAAGACGCAGATGGGTCAAAATGGAAGTCCCTTTGCGCACCAAAATAACACTAAAAGTACAGAGCTCCGGACGTCCCTGGTCTGCTACTTCTAGAGCTAGGCTCTAGTAGCTGAGACTCAGTCCAGTTTGTCTTGTTATGCTAGCCTAGATTCTACACTGTGACTGAAAACATGGAGTAGGTACTCGTACAGAATACATCATCCACACGTCAACGTAAGCATAGTTGCAGAGGATTGAAGCTACAGCCCAGATATTATGTTTAGTAAGCATCACTGGTAGTATGGCACCCAGTGATTGATTGTTATGTTTTATGATACATTTTCTCAATATTGCTTTTGCATAACCCTAGCGCATCACCGTTAGGCTACGCACGGATGCTACATAAAATCATTAGAAGTTTTCTTTACCAGTGTTGCAGGAACAGCAGATCTCTTCAAAATCCTTTTCTTCGTCTGTCCTGGGCACGAAGACACATAGTCGTCCTCGCTGAAGTGCGCACTGCAAACGGAAAGCTTTTTTATTTTCGCCAGTCTGGTGTCAACATGGAAGCCCAAGGCGATTAGCCAAAGTTGCCTGAGAGAAACGCTCGTCACAGGAAAACGATGAAAACTGAGAGTCGATTCACCATCATCTTTGTTGCCACAACCTGGATAGTCGCAAGCCTTCACCATTTTTTTACACTCAGCTTTATGTCAATTTTATCAAATGTTGTCGAGCCTCTAAAGCTAGCTCGTTACCGTAGCTTGTCTGCGAACACAGCTAGTAAGCACTGAAATGAGCTAGAAAAGTTGAGATCGCTGTCAGAATGCCGGCACGCACTGATACGAACAGAGAGAAAATAGGGCCAAGTGATAACGATGTGTGACTTTTTCCACTACCATGTTTTTGGGATGCAAATATATCACTCTTTTGAACACATAATGTTTTGGGAAGAGAAACTTTTTATTTTGCTGGGTCTAGCAAACCTGCTGGACTACTTTCGGCTTGACCAAAGCTGGACGAGAACTCTGCTCACAGGACGCTGCCAGGGGTAAGTCAGTGTGATTGCATGACACTGGTGATGGGGATGCCATACAGATTCATGTCAAAAATCCCGAACTATACCTTTAACACTTTGCACAGTTCTTTCTTTCCTTCTTCTTTTATTTATTAATTTGCACAGTTTTGGAGTCAGTGGAACAAGCATTTCACTACATTTATAGGCTACCTATATATGTATGTGACAAATAAAAATACTTTGATACTTTGATACATGGGCACGATACGATACAAGAAAAGATGCATGTTGATAAAAAACGATTCAGTACGATACGATACTGTTGTGGCCATTAATTTTAAAGCAACATTAAGCACCACCCATCTTGTTTGGCTGACCCAGCCAGCCAATTACCCATGACCTCCTTATCTGACCCCAACCAAATACCATACCCATTTTCTAGGTAAAACCCCCTTATTTGAACTCAACCTCATCTAAAATTTAACCCAAGTATAACCTTACACTAATTCAAAATGTATCTGGCATATACATTCCTTATTCATATGAAAATATATTCTACAATACGATGCGATGCAATTATGACAACACTAAGTCAGACATCCCAACCTGCAAAAAGTCATTTCACGGAGGTATTCCCCTACGTATTTCTGTTGTTGTCCTTAGAAGTTATAAAAGCATAATATCATTATATAGGCTATAGCCAGGCCCGGGGTGGGTAATCGGGAGAATCGGGAGCCTTCCCGATGGGCCGCTTCACTTCTGGGCCGGTCGAGAATTTAATTTTTTGACATTTGTCACGTTCGTTCATCTTCTCTTAAAGTAGGCTAAACATGTTTCACATTCTGACACCGCAGCCTCTGCATGGGTTGTACCATGCGAGGAAGTTCTCCACTCCCAAATAGAGTTGGTTGGGTCCACAGCCCGTCTTTTCCAAAAAGTTCTCATTAGACTGCTGATGGGCCGGCCCAAACGCAACGATACAAGGCAGGGAGGATGGATGGGAGGAAAAGGCCATAGGAGGGGCTGAAAAAGCCAGTTAAAGAAAGGCAATGGAGGAGGATCATGCCAAATTTACCGATTTATTTTCAAGAGGTAAAAACACAAGTGGCAACTGGTAAAGAGAGACATAAGCCTAATGATTAGCAACGTAAATATTCGGCTAGCATTGTAGCGTTGGTTAATATCGTTGTAGCGTTGTAAACCTATTCGCTATTTTTATATCACCCAATATATGGTAAAATGACTCCTGCTGAAAATGATGAGCACGAAATGTGCAATGAGGAGGCCATGACTACAGGGACAGGTAGAGAGGTTAACCAAATAAACAATATGAATTAAAGTTATTTAATGTAAGAAAGAGCAGACAGAAATTGGATAAATGATGAAAGAAAAGAATGACAGGGGAGATTTTAGATGATGAACCAGTTGTCTCATCTGATGTTGCTTTTGAAGTGAATGTCCATAATGTTATTCTGGACACTGTGGCAGGTAGCATGGATAGGAGGTTTTCAGCAAATGCAAAACTTGCCTTGGATTTGGCTTGTCTTGACCCTAAAAACATTCCTGAAATAAAGATAGATGGGCTCCCTAACTCAGCACTCCAGGAAATCAGCAAATGTCTGCTTACATTTGATTACAGAGTTACTGTTAGCACATTACAAACGAAGCTGTCTAGCCTGGCATACCAGTGGGAGAGACTGAAAAAGTCCTCTTTTGAAGGTTGTACTGCCAGGGCATGTAGGCTAGTGAGATGGCACAGGAAGGTCAGGAGGATAGTGGCAGACTACCATATATGGAAGAACCAGAGATGGAGCTTGAAAGCAGGACCTGTTCCTCCTGCAAAAACTGTGCCATTTGTGCCCATTTAATACTCTCACTGTACAACCTCCTCACAGATGCTTATCATGTCATTAGGTAAGCATATAAGTTTGGGTTGACTTTGTCCATCACACAGGTTGCATGTGAGAGAAGCTTTCCAAACCCTAACATTTGTGAAGAATAGGCTTCGAAGCTCATTGAGTCAGGAGAACTTGGAGGATTTCATATTAATGTGCACAGAAAAGGAAATCCTCATGTCTAGAAGCAGCGACACAGTTATAGATAATAGCAGTGCAATGCTTAGGCGGTTACTGATGCTGTAGATGTTGTTGGTGCTATTCCCAATGTAACTGTTTACTGTACTGTGAGTTGAACTGTAAACATTGGATCAGTATCCTCGTTGTTGAAGAGTGGGATAGGTTTCAAATGCTTTATTTATTCATTTCTGCTTTTATTAATTATCAACCTATCCTTGTGGAATAGCGGAATATTTTTTGTTGACTTCTCAGTTTAAGTGGATTTTTATTTAACTTTTACATTATTTGTTGAACCATGGTATTAATAAAAAGAAAAATCAGAATAGTAAGAGCTGAACTGTTGCTTCATTTATCCAATTTCCGCTACCATGGAAAAAGTGGGCCGGTCATGGGCCTGAAATTCCCGGGCTGAAAAGTGGCCCCACTCCGGCCCTGGCTATAGCCATATGCAATTCTTAATTGTTAATTATGTTTAAATATGTAGATTACTTTTACTATTTATTATATGCTGCTCATACCCTGGCAACTAGCCGGCATGAATAATATGCACATGAAATGAAACTTGTTGAACTCACCTCAACATGTCTATAACAGTCATTTAACCCACCATGGGCAAGGCTGAAATCATTGTTACAGATAGTACAGCGAGCAACTGATTAATGTGGTTCGGGGGAAGAGATAAAAGCCCGCCCACAATCAGAATGCTCCTGAGGCACACACATGGTAGTGCTCGCGCTACACATAAGCTAACGCGGTTTGGAGCACGTCTGTCTCGTGTGCCTGGTTTTGCTCGTGCGCTCTACATTAAGAGAGATTTTAAGTAATTTGCGGGCATCAGGGAGTTGTTATCAATATGCGGGAGACTCCCGGAATTTCCAGGAGACTTGGGATGTCTGCACTGCCATGTGCAGTGTTCGTACAGTGCTTATATTTATGTTAGGACGTCATGATGGCTCGGTCGCGGAATCATGACTATAAATGTTAAACATAATTGTTAATGATACAAATATTCTCCTATTTATTATTTTATAATTATTTAAATCCGAGGATGTCTGTAGAAACACGCAATCAACAACGATGTATCTTCCTTGAAGTAGCTAGCATAGCATTTGCCATTGAAAATGAATAGCATAGCTAGCATAGTATTGTTGAGAGTTGTAATATGTCATTCTCTCCAGGTCTTGGCGTTAATACTGAGAATACAGCCTGATTGGTTTATGATATGCGGGCTTTGGCCAATGACAGGCTGGCATCGTTCTGACTGAGATAAAATGCAACAGGCCAGCGAGTGTTTTGTGTTTAAAAAAACGGAGGGACAAACGGTCCGTGTATATTTTGGTAATTGGATTTTCCCTTTATGAATGGGAATTACAAAACAAAAAAAGACTGGTTTATTTGACTTTCGTTTTGAAACCCAAAACCAACAATTGAATTACTCAGCATTTTTCTTTCATTTTCATTTTTTAATTACACTTTACAAAATGAAATTCAAAGCCAACAGGAACGAAAAAACTGACCAAAAACAAGCATTATTCATATAGTTCCGTGAAACTAGCGGATTTAAGGATTTCTGTAGCGGCAATAAGACGTCCGGTCAGTCCGAAACGGCAGAATATATCGTCAAAATAAAAGTACAATTAAACGCTCTCCTGAAACTCGATTTGTTGACAGAAATCACACTTTTGGCTGTAGGTATGTCTTGCTAGAATCATTTTAACGTCTGTCTTCAATATTTTAGGACAGCGAAACAGCAAAAATTGATAGTAAAATGGACACAAGTTGCAAGCGTGTCTCAGTCATTTACAGCATAGGGAGCCATTGGCAACGAAGTGACGGCTTGTGCACCGTTTTATTTGTTGATATTTGGCACTCGCTGTTGTTGGGTCATTCCTGTAGTGCGTGCATACTCATGGCTCCACTCGTGCACCCAATCAGAGTTGTTTGCACTTAAGGTACCCAGTCGCGGGAAGAGGAGAACAGTGGATGGAGAGTTGGTGTGAAGGCAGTTGGTTTGCATACGTTTACCGTTTAAATATTATCATTTAAATCGTGTGCGTTCAGATACTTGTAAGTATTAATAATGTTCCTTTATTATGCTTAGTTTATTCTGCTTACAGTATGTGTTTAGATAACCGAGCATTGATATTTAAATCCGTTGTACGATCGCGGGTGTATATTTAATTAATGCCGGTCGCGGTTAAATTATAAATGTATATAATCTTCTTTAGCGATTTAGGGATATGTTTAGTGTAACTTGTGCTGTTTAGCAGATATAATGTAATTATAAGTGTAATAATAAGTGATTAATGTAGGTAGTAGTGTGAATTTAGTTAGATGACAAACTTGTTGATTAATGCTATTGTGAATGTTAGGTTGTGACTAGCTGTATATTGAGAGATTCATATAGTATTATTGCTAAGTAGTTTGTATTCTGTTTCTTTGCAGAACCACACACCCACACACAAACACATACATATACATGACCTAAACACACATACAGACACACACAAACACACCCTATCCATTCCATTCAATTCAATTTATTAATACATATCAAACTGGAGTCAACATCATTCTCAGGCATTTTAATTAGATGCACCACAGCGGCTTCTACAGATTCCTTACCAGAAAACAAGAGTCTCCACAATAACACCTACCTCAATACAAACCTGTGTTTATTCCATTAATCTCGGCTTTACAACAAACCTCATCTTTGGATGTTTGTAAATCAAATGTCATTTGAAAGGTCAGGTTGTCAGGATGTCATTTTACCCCCATGTTAAGGTGCACAAGATTTAGTTTTCTTATGTCATCTGTTTGAATATTAGGTGTGCTCTCCAGCCGTGTCTATGGCGAATGGTGCAGCGGGCACAAGATGCCCCGCCAATGCCACAAAAGCGATTCAGGCCCTGTAAATCATATGTCATTTGAAAGGTCATGTTGTCAGGATGTCATTTTACCCCCATGTTAAGGTGCACAAGATTTAGTTTTCTTATGTCATCTGTTTGAATATTAGGTGTGCCCTCCAGCCGTGTCTATGGCGAATGGTGCAGCGGGCACAAGATTCCCCGCCAATGCCACAAAAGCGATTCAGGCCCTGTAAATCATATGTCATTTGAAAGGTCATGTTGTCAGGATGTCATTTTACCCCCATGTTGAGGGTGCACAAGATTTAGTTTTCTTATGTCATCTGTTTGAATATTAGGTGTGCCCTCCAGCCGTGTCTATGGCGAATGGTGCAGCGGGCACAAGATGCCCCGCCAATGCCACAAAAGCGATTCAGGCCCTGTGAATCATATGTCATTTGAAAGGTCATGTTGTCAGGATGTCATTTCACCCCCATGTTAAGGTGCACAAGATTTAGTTTTCTTATTTCATCTGTTTTTATATTAGGTGTGCCCTCCAGCCGTGTCTATGGCGAATGGTGCAGCGGGCACAAGATGCCCCGCCAATGCCACAAAAGCGATTCAGGCCCTGTAAATCATATGTCATTTGAAAGGTCATGTTGTCAGGATGTCATTTTACCCCCATGTTAAGGTGCACAAGATTTAGTTTTCTTATGTCATCTGTTTGAATATTAGGTGTGCCCTCCAGCCGTGTCTATGGCGAATGGTGCAGCGGGCACAAGATGCCCCGCCAATGCCACAAAAGCGATTCAGGCCCTGTAAATCATATGTCATTTGAAAGGTCATGTTGTCAGGATGTCATTTTACCCCCATGTTAAGGTGCACAAGATTTAGTTTTCTTATGTCATCTGTTTGAATATTAGGTGTGCCCTCCAGCCGTGTCTATGGCGAATGGTGCAGCGGGCACAAGATGCCCCGCCAATGCCACAAAAGCGATTCAGGCCCTGTAAATCATATGTCATTTGAAAGGTCATGTTGTCAGGATGTCATTTTACCCCCATGTTAAGGTGCACAAGATTTAGTTTTCTTATTTCATCTGTTTGAATATTAGGTGTGCCCTCCAACCGTGTCAATGGCGAATGGTGCAGCGGGCACAAGATGCCCCGCCAATGCCACAAAAGCGATTCAGGCCCTGTAAATCATATGTCATTTGAAAGGTCATGTTGTCAGGATGTCATTTTACCCCCATGCTAAGGTGCACAAGATTTAGTTTTCTTATGTCATCTGTTTGAATATTAGGTGTGCCCTCCAGCCGTGTCTATGGCGAATGGTGCAGCGGGCACAAGATGCCCCGCCAATGCCACAAAAGCGATTCAGGCCCTGTAAATCATATGTCATTTGAAAGGTCATGTTGTCAGGATGTCATTTTACCTCCATGTTAAGGTGCACAAGATTTAGTTTTCTTATTTCAGCTATTTGAATATGTGCTCTCCAGCCGTGTCTATGGCGAATGGCACAGTTGGCACAAGATGCCCCGCCAATGCCACAAAAGCGATTCAGGCCCTGTAAATCATATGTCATTTGAAAGGTCATGTTGTAAGGATTTCATTTTACCCCCATGTTGAGGGTGCACAAGACTTAGTTTTCCTATTTCAAGTATTTGAATGTCATGCATGCACTCTAATTGTGTGCATTGTATAATGCCTTGTTTTATGGCTTTCATCAATAAGCTGTAGTGTTTAGTGTAACCCTCTTAGTTTCTTTGGTCTTCAAATAAGAAATAAGTTATTTCTCGAATAAGGCAAATGATATATGTATCCCAAATGATATATATCCCCCTGAAAAAGATAGAGCCATTTTTAGAGCTATTGAAAAATAGTAGGCTACTTTTATCATGTAATTTGAACAATCTGGAAGGTTTCCACCAAACATCTTCATTAATTTCTCATTCTTATACATTAAAAGGCGAAATTTCGACCGTTGGGTGGCTGCATGGAATTCATTATCATTATTGTCAGGGATTCCCATTGTTAACCGCTGTGGATCCGTATAAATCGTGGGACTTTTATTTTGATAGTTTCGCTAACTTTTAGCCGTTTTGGCTAACAGTTTTCATATCCGGTTTGAACGTTCTATTCCCGCTAGGTTCACGCTGCTTATTCA
The DNA here is from genome assembly GCF_963457725.1 of Sprattus sprattus. Lineage (NCBI taxonomy): Eukaryota > Metazoa > Chordata > Actinopteri > Clupeiformes > Clupeidae > Sprattus > Sprattus sprattus. The sequence goes on from NC_137921.1 coordinate 26,089,106, forward strand.
TATTCTCGCACCGGAAGTCAGACAGGAGCGCATAGTCCGGGACTATAAAGCATAGCCTCATGGCGATGATGGCAGCTACGAGGATGGATCAGTATATTTTGTTCAGAAAGAACAAAAGAGTTTGTTTGCGCGACGAGGACATGACCATCCTCAAGTTAAGTCGGATCTTTCAGGTAGGTAAAAAAAAATACGACTACTACTACTAGCTTACTACCACTACTACTAATAATTATAATGATAGTAATATCAGAGCCACTAGCCTAACTTAGCCTACTGTGCTCGTCATGGTAGCTCTTTTTTTCCAACTTCAAATATAGAAATAATGAAATGTTTGGTCAATTAGTTTGGAGCGCTATCCTCATAACATTGAATAAATCAGGTTTTGAAAACGCCATGCACTAATATTAGGCCTAGCTCGCTAATGTTATTTAACTTTTGTATTTTTTAGGTCTCAAGTGACGGTCTGTATCTAACAGACGACTCCAATGTGGCTATATTTGCTGAAGAGTCGTCTGGCGTGTTCAGCTCACTAGACCTGAGTCCAAGGGGGCATTATGAAGTACACGGCGAGGATGATGTCGCCCCAGGGTCAAGCACAACGGGGCAACGCTTTGCCTTCTCAAGACGTTCCAGTACAGTTACCAGTGGCTCACTGCAGGGTGCCTCAGCTGCTCTCCCCAGAGCCACTGCCAAAACATTTCAAAGGTAACTTTTAAGTCATGTATGAAACCAGAAATAATATACTGTGGCGATTTTCCTATAGATGCAAAGAGGGCAATGCCCCCCAGTCCCCCCCCCCCCCCCGAGAATAAACGTGACTCACACACGCATTATAGTTCTGTTTTGGAGTAAATTGAGTTGTGATGTACCGTGTGTTTCTCTCTGTGTGCGCTTGCTCTTGTGAAAGACTGCTCTCACGTCCCTCCCATAAACAGGTCAGTGTACCTTGCTGAGGTGGTTGGTGGGAAGCTGAATCCTAGCAGAATGGTGATGGTGAGGTTTTCAGAGTGCGAGGCTTCTCTTCAGGGGATTGCCACCAAAGTACAGGATGCCATTGGAAGTCAGGAGCCTGTAATACTGACTGATGCACAGGGCAACGCCATTGTGGAGTCGGAGGGAACAACAGGTGGGTAACGTAAAAAAAAGTTTATCTGTTTTGAGTCTATGCTTTTGATTATGAATGAGTGATCCACTTCAGCTGAAATGTTTTCTCCTGGTTTCCACTCCTACTCCAAGGGTCGCCTTATTGGAGACAAAATGCAAGAAAGATTCTTGCTGTTCCAGAAAACGACTTTACAGAGCTGCAGGGCACCAAAAGGAGGAGAATGAGGTAGGCTCATTTACACTGAAATGTGCTCCTTTTTTGTTGCTTTGTTTTTTTGTTCTGTTAGATTAATCTTTACTTGACTTTTCAGACAATTTTGCCATTGCCATCTCTGTTTAGGCCACACCGTACATTGGGTTAGCATTCCCTTATACCCTGTCTGCCACTAAGAAACCAACTCGCCCTTAAAGTTTGAAAGCCTGTCAAATACATTTCCTAAATGGCAGCTCTACATTTATAAATAAAATAGGCAAAACATTTTTTTGCAAAGGTTAAGCTTCTACCCCACCATCACCAATCCTGCTCACCACATCAAGTACATATCTAACCTCTGTTTTGTTCTATCCTCTGTGAAGCAGCAGGAAAAATGAAGAGGTTGGAGGCATTGCAGAGGTCACAGACAAAATTGAAGAGCTGGTTCTTGCATCTCAGAGTCTCCCGGATGTCACTTCAGCAATCAGGGAGCTCACCAGTCTGGCTGCAGTTCAAAGGCTGACCCTGACTAATTCACAGCTACAGGCCATTAAGGACGGGTTCTCCTGTGCTTTTTGCTTGAGTACGTATCCAATGTATCTATTTTATATGGTGTGTGCCACAATTTCAGAGTTACAAATAAACACATGTTTTATATTATCTAACTAAGGTCTGCTGTGTGCCAGCCACTTTATTTTTTGTGATATACAGTAACAGATATTTATATAATTAACAAAGTTGTGTTACATAATGCTCATCCGATACACCAAGAACATTTAACTGAGGACACACATGCATAAATTGACTAGTTTTTCCTCATTTGGTGTTTTAGAGTTGATGACAGCCTCTCTTCACGCAGTGTTGCCAAAACCTCATTGGCTGCAAAACTTGTGTGGAGGAGTGGCTTAGGAGCTCAGACAACTGTGCAAAATGTATGGGAAGTGTTGAAGGAAACAGCATGTTTGAGGTTAAGGGCATATCAGAGGCACTGTCTGTCCTGAGGTCTCTTTTTGAAGAGGAATAATATGTATTCACAAACAGGCAGGTAACAGAGTGTTTTTTTTTTTTTTTTTTTTTTTTTTTTTTTTACACATTGCGCCGAGTTGTTGTAATAAGAAAGAGAAGCGCCTCTTTGTATGGTGTGAACTCATTGTTGACTGCTCTAGACATCAGTTCAGAAATGTCAGAATATTGTTCTGCAAACTGGTTCTCAGCCATTAGTTTGTCGTCTTCTGTTAAAAATGGATCTACTCCAAAGGTAGATTGTGGTGTCAGGGAGGATCCCAGCTGTTGTCTGTACAGTTCTGCTGCTTCAGCTGAGTGAGGCAACCGTTCCTGTGGGATTTTTTTGGGACACCCACTGCCAGCCAAGTCATTTGGTGTTCCTTTACCTGTAAAATAAAGACATACTGTTGACATTGAGACTTATGTGTGTCTGTTTTTAATTCTGTTGTAATTATTTTAATGTTTGCAATACTGCTTATTTAACCTGGAATTCGATGAGCATTCCAAGACTCTACCACTCTTGTAAGACCAATCTGGCACAGCTGACCAGTCAGGCAGGACACACAGTATTTGACAAGGCTGTCATCCATGTCTAGTAATTCCTGGTCCACCAACTGCAGAAGGGCTTTCTTCAGGGGGTAGTTGACACGACTATTTATCTCCGGCCAGATTCGTTCAACTGTGTGATTCTGAATGTGAGGCAAAAACATATTAATTTATTCCAATGGTCAAATGAAGAAAAATTCTTTTACAGTACATTTTGCAGAATTCTCAGTAACTCAACCAAATCTGCAGACTTGCCAGAAAAGTGTTCTGCTTATCATACAAGTTGGAAAGCATGGCAATTCTGAAAAAGAAGACTGCATGCTGCTAAAACAAATTACTGTATCTAAATAACAAACCATACAAAATATTAACAAATAATTTCAACAGGGATAGCCACAGTGTGTGTTGGTGAAGCAACTATAGAAACTACTGAACTGTACCCTTGTGGATGGAGTTTGCAAGTAAGGTGTTCTCTCCTGATTGTAGCGATGAGATGATAGCAGCTCCTGAATGAAGAGTGTCAAATAAAATTCCTTCCCATGATCCACGCGGACCTGGTCCCACATCCCATTAGCTAGTATTGCAGGCCTATTGGATGAAAAACTTGGTTTTAATTTGAGCAAAGCTGTTCAAATGTAACCATTCAAAATCAGTTCTCTTTAAAATATAAATGATTCAGTTATAAAGTAACTGTTAAGCTGACAGCATATTTTCACATTTGCCTATGTCGGATACTATTTCCAATGGCAGTATAAGAGTCTGTCAGTTATAGGGGACTACGCAGCCTTTCTTAGTAGGACATCCAAAATCACATAGTCTAGATAGTGCATATCACAATCTTGATACAATATTGATATATTCGCCAGCATCCGGCTTGGCTCACATAAATGATAGAATACTGTTAAATGTCCACAAATTACATGCTGTTACCTGAAAACATCTTCATAGATGACAAGGTTATTTTTTATGGCCATGGTGGAGTGACCAACAATCTTTTTGCTATAGCCGTCAATGGCTACAACATGTGTAACCCCAAACATTGCCAACTTTTCATTCTGGTCCATATGAACCTTCTGTCCCATGTAGTCTGCTTGGTATGGTATGGGGTTGAGGTTGCGAGAACCCTAAAAGAAGACAAAAATAATGTGACAATTCCACAAACATAGGCTTCTACACTATCCTCAACAGATCTGGACACAGTACGCCTACAACTTCTTTACTTGAGTCAGTACAACTGTGTGTTAAAAGTATTTCTGAATGTTTCATGCTTGGCTGTTTAACAGGTTTAGTCTGGATTCAATTCAATTCAATTCAATTTTATTTGTATAGCGCCATAACAATACAATTGCCTCGCGGCGCTTAACAGAGCCCAGAGCCTGAACCCCCTTAGTGCATGCACAACGGCAACAGGGGCAAGAAAAAACTCCCTGTTAGGCAGGAAGAAACCTTGAGCAGAACCACGGCACATAAGGGGGGACCCATCTGCTTGAGGTCGGCCGGGTGGAGACAGGAAGGTGGGACGGGGGGAAGGGGAAGGGTAGTGTGGCAGAAGGGGAAAGGAAGCAACAGGGGCAATACACAGCCAGCATTTGGTCACTGGACATATGTGTACATACATCTGGTGGTAAATACATGATACAGACAAGACCAGATTACTGTGGCAATAGGGTTACTGTTACAGGGGTAGGGGATGTAGGGACAGAGAAACATTTCGGTGGAGGCAATAATGTATATTGTACATAAATGCTAGCATAGGGTATTGGGTAGAGTAGGGATTAGAAGTAGTAGCGATTGGAACACGCCAGGCTCCGGGGAGGCAGTGGACCTTGCAGGGGCCGCTTGTTGAAGGGGGGGGTGTGGACATCTCGGACCATGGAGCTGCCGATGACCAGGGTGGGGGTCGTCACATCCAGCGGGAGAAGTCGTCAAGGGGATGATGACTGAGTTGAGGGCCCAGGATGGGGAGCAGGGCGGCGTGGGCGATGCTGGTGTTGCTCTGGAGCCGGTCTGCAGGGGCGTTTCGGGGCGGGCTGAGGAGGGGAGTTATCAGGCCCAGGAGGCTCCTTCTGATCCATCTAACAAACAGGAAATGACGAATCAGTCTGCAGGTCTGTCAGTCGGGAATCAGCACGAACAAACACACAGATGAATCATTTCACCAACCAGGGACATGTCACCTGTGTGTCGGTTTGCCTGTTGCATATTGCAATACTTAGATATGTTTAGTTTTTCTGGCATTGAACATTTTGTTTTTTGTTGTGATCTGTTTGCCGGGGCCGTACATGCATCCACTCGGCAAACAGGAAACACATTTGATGTTGCGGTACTAAATTACAAGTAGTAATTTAATTTGTTTTTTGTTGTGATCTGTTTGCCGGGGCCGTACATGCATCCACTCGGCAAACAGGAAACACATTTGATGTTGCGGTACTAAACTACAAGTAGTAATTTAATTTGTTTTTTTGTTGTGATCTGTTTGCCGGGGCCGTACATGCATCCACTCGGCAAACAGGAAACACATATGATGTTGCGGTACTAAATTACAAGTAGTAATTTAATTTGTTTTTTGTTGTGATCTGTTTGCCGGGGCCGTACATGCATCCACTCGGCAAATAGGAAACACATTTGATGTTGCGGTACTAAATGCAAGTAATATTTGAATTTGTGTTCGGATATGTCTGGGTGGCTGGTACAGCAGGTGATTGGTTTGTTGGCGCGGTTACTTTTGGCTATATGATGCACTAAAGAGGAATGTCTTAAGTCTTGATTTGAATATAGGCACGGTGTCTGCAGCTCTGATGGAGGCAGGGAGATTGTTCCAGAGGAGAGGGGCTTGGTAGCTAAATGCTCTCCCTCCTATTGTGGTCTTTGATATTCTTGGAATTACCAGGAGGCCTGCACTCTGGGAACGGAGCAGCCTTGGAGGGCAATAGGGGACGACTAATTCCTTGAGGTAGTTTGGAGCCAGATCGTTTAGGGCTTTATATGTTAGCAGGAGTACTTTGAAGTCGATTCTACTTTTAACGGGGAGCCAGTGCAACGAAGCGAGTACCGGTGAGATGTGTTCATATTTTTTAGTTCTGGTGAGTGTACGAGCAGCAGCGTTCTGTATAAGTTGGAGGCTCTTTATTGTGTTGATGCTGCATCCGGACAGGAGAGCATTACAATAATCGAGGCGGGAAGTAATAAATGCGTGGATTAGTTTTTCTGCATCTTGGAGGGATAGGACCTTTCTAATTTTGGCAATATTGCGTAAATGAAAAAATGATGTCTTTGAGATCTGTTTTATGTGTGAGTCAAGTAGGAGGTCTTGGTTGATAGTTACACCAAGGTTTTTGATGTTAGTGTTGGGTGTTGGGAAGCCATTGAGTGTGGGTAAATGGGTAGATAGTGTAGTTCTCAGTTGATCGGGGCCTACAAGCATAACCTCAGTTTTATCAGAGTTGAGGAGCAGGAAGTTGCTAGTCATCCAAGATTTTACATCATGGAGGCAAGCTTCTATCTTGGGTAGATGTACAATTTCATCAGGTTTCATTGATAGGTAGAGTTGGGTGTCGTCAGCATAGCAATGGAAGTTAATGCCATGTTTCCTTATGACAGCACCTAAGGGTAGCATATAGAGGGAAAAAAGCAGTGGTCCAAGGACAGAGCCTTGTGGGACACCGTAGCTTACTCTGGTGTGATTTGACGACTTCTCATGGACATGAACAAATTGATGGCGATCAGAGAGGTAAGATCTAAACCAAGATAGGGCACAACCTTTGATGCCAACGTGATGTTCAAGTCTCTGTAACAGGATCAAATGATCTATAGTGTCGAAAGCAGCACTAAGGTCTAGGAGAACTAATATTGAGGTGCACCCATGATCAGATGCGATTAGTAGGTCATTTAAGACTTTGACTAAGGCTGTTTCAGTACTGTGGTGGGCCCTAAAACCGGATTGATGTTTCTTCAATTTTATTTTGATGTAGAAAAGAAGTAAGTCGCTAAGCAACTAGTTTTTCAAGTATTTTTGACAAAAAAGGAAGGTTAGATATGGGTCTATAGTTAGCGAGATTATCGGGATCAAGGTTAGGTTGTTTAAGAGATGGTTTTATCACTGCTATTTTGAAAGATTGTGGGACGTAGCCTGAGATAAGTGAGTTATTCATTACATTGAGCAATGTCTCACTTAGTAAGGGAAGTGCATGTTTAAGTAATTTTGTGGGGATAGGATCTAGTAGGCACGTTGATGATTTAGATGAGAGGATCAAGGAATTTAATTCAGGGAGGTCGGTGGGTGCGAAGAATTCAAGGATAGCACCCGGTTGAAATGGTGTTACCTTGGCGTATGTTGGAAGGGGTGTAGGGTCACAGAGGGGGAGGAAGCTTTGGATTTGTTCTCTTATTTTAAGGATTTTATTATTGAAAAAGGTCATGAAATCATTACCACTAAAGATGATGGGAACCGAATGTTCGATTGTGTTGTGGTTTTTTGTTAGCCTAGAAATAGTGTTAAATAAGAACTTTGGGTTGTTTTTATTACTATCAATCAATGAAGAATAGTAAGCTGATTTCGCCTCAGAGAGTACACGTTTATATCTTAGGAGACTATCCTTCCACGCCTTGAGAAATACCTCAAGTTTGGTGGAGTACCATGGATGTGGCCATTGGACTCTTTTTTTTAGCCAATGGACTATTTTACTGTTGAAGAGAGGAGGATGTAATGATATGTTTAATGGATGTGTGGAATGGATTTATGTTAAGCATCCATGTCTAGTTTTATGGCCATTGGACCACCTCAGAGAAAGGAGGATGTAATGATACTATATGACCACTGGGTGGCAGGGTGGGGTTGCTGCGTTGGAGGGAGGCAGGCTCAAGGCAGGATGACCTTACACTTATGGGCTATGCATGCACACTATAATCACTGATCCATGAATTGATTTCTCATCAGTTTCATTGAAAACGAGTGCATGTTAGTAATTGTGATGGTTATAGGCTAGCACTGAAGTACGCCAGTAGATAAGTGACACACCGCTACCTGAAACATCTTGAATTTGTATAGCCTACCTGGCGTCTTGCTTCATTGTAAGGTCGGTGTATAGTTCTAAGCACTGATCCTATACGTGTCTCTGCAGCATGTACCCCTTTCACGGCGAGGTACCCCTTCATCATTTTTCTACCAAATGTTGGTCCCGTCTAGAAAACAACAAATAGGCCTATGTTTTTACCATTCCAAAATCGAACAAAATTGCTTTGCACATGCACACACATAGGCCTATCAAAGAAGAAAAGGTCAGTTTTGATACCTCGGCTATGGCTTTTGCCACCTCCAACTCCAGATGTTCCTCGGGCAACCCCCTCAAGTTTACGCCGTTTTCAGCACAGAATTTTCGCACATTTCGAGCAGAAAATCCTCTTCCGCCCCCGCTTTCCACTGAAATGCGCGCAGAGATTTCTGACGATGACAGGCCTTGTTTTGCCAATTCTAGAATCATTTCTGAGTAGGGCTCCAAAGACATGATTCTTGCATTATTCGCGCTTTATTACAGTCTGAATAGCGGCTTCCGGTGCGAGAATATGAATAATGCTTGGTTTTGGTCCGTTTTTTCGTTCCTGTTGACTTTGAATTTCATTTTGTAAAGTGTAATTATAAAACGATAATGAAAGAAAAATGCTGTGCAATTCAATTGTTGGTTTTGGGCTTCAAAACGAAAGTCAAATAAACCAGTCGTTTTTTGTTTTTTTAATTCCCATTCATAAAGGGAAAATCCAATTACCAAAATATACACGGACCACAAACGCTTGTGAACCGATTCATAACTTTTAAATCGGGCAAAGACCGGTTCATGACATTTTAAAACCGATACAGGACTTCACGCATCGATGTAGTCGTATCTTACACGCTAAAAATGGATATCGATAAGTATCGGGTTTTTTTTACACTCCTAACCACCTGTAATGACCTCTGTAGTATTTTGGTTTATTATACAAAAATGTAAGAAAGGCACAGTGTTATATAAGACTATTGGCTAGTTCAAAAAAGTAGTAAAATCTACACATTAATTCTAAGCTATACAATATTGATAGAAGACATTGTAATAATGTACCTTTGTTTTATAGGTAGGAAGAGGAAAGCGGGAGACAAGAACCCAAACAATTCTGGACAAGAGTCAGCAAGAGAGGCAAACAACAAGAAAGGTCATTTTCTATTATCATTGTTTTCCAAAAGAGACTGGCCTATTAAGATATGTTGGAAGATGTTGCCCCACCAGTTACTACCTACCTACAAAGTCCCTTGACCTTCAGGTTGATGGGAAGACAAGGTAGACATGGAGATAGAGAGCTACTTTTTAACTTTTTTATTTGCATTTTTGTAAAAGGTTTAAGAACAGTAGGGAAAGAAAACCTGACTAGAGGATGCCTTGCTCATGTATAGAAAGTCTGTATCCGTCCATTCTATCCAGGTATAAAAAAAAAGGTTGTTCATTTTGTGTCGATAATGTGTAGGTTACCTCAAGAAGGACCGGAAAAAAAAGACAAGGCTACATGCTGCCTTCACAGAGCTGTCGAAGACCATCAGCACTGTACAGGAGGACCAGATCTCCAAACAACTAGAGCAGGAGGAGAAGAGCAAAGAAGACTGGAAGGCGCACGACCTTATGGTCATGCGCATGCAGCAAGAACACAAGCTTGAAACCATCAGCAACATGATGGGACAGTTTGTTGGAATGATGGGGCAGTTTATGGCTGCCTTTTCACAGGGTAACCTACCTTTGCAGCAGTACCCCCCCAATCCTGGCTTCCAGCACCCCCCAACTTCAACTCCTGTCTTCCAACACCCCCCCACTCCTGGCTTCCAGCCCCCAGCAACGCCCAGTGGGTCGAGTACTTCTGCTGCTGGAAGCCAGCTCCCCTCAAGTTCCGAGGAGCCGACCTACACACAGCTGTAGGTTTTTAATTGCGCCATTTAAAGATTAAAGATGTTTATTTTATGTACTATATAGATTAAAGAGGTTAATTTGATGTAGCGTATATAGTATTCCCCATTGGGAATTTGTTTAACAAATGTATTATCAAATAGCAAAGAGTGTTACATATAAAGATGACAGAGGTTCATTTTATGTCATATATAGTATCCCCATTGAGAATTTGTTCAACTTTGTGCCAAAAAGTGTATTTTCAATGCTCAGGGAAAAGAAGACACATAAAGATTAAAGAGGTTATATTATATGTTATATTTTATGCAGTATATAGTATTCCTGTTTGAAATGTGTTCAACTCTGTGCCAAAAAGTAAAAAAAAAAAAAAAAAAAAAAAGCTCAGTGAAATATTGACTCCTTACAGTTATCTAATGTGATTTTCAATGCAAAGGTATTTTACACAAACAGTACAGGAAACAAAATATTACAAACTAATCTTCAGCAGCGAAAAACCTGGTCAGGGCATCACTGTATGCATTGGGACAATCCGCCCCTGCTCATTCGACGTTGTCCGTTGTTGGCGGGGATGATGACCTGTTCAACATGCTCATCCCCGTGTACCTCGCACACGTTGTGCATCACGCAACAGGCTGCCACGATGGACGGCACCTTGTCCAGGTCGACGTCAAGGCTTTTTGACAAGCACCTCCATTTCCCTTTCAGCCGACCAAAGGCGCATTCTACGGTCATCCTGGCCCTGCTCTGCCGGTAGTTGAAGTCAAACTTGTCTCGACTGAGACGTCAATTGTCAGGGTACGGCTTCATCAGCCACGGCAATTGAGGATATGCTGCGTCGCCAAAGATCATCGCCGGTACCGTGACGCCTTCGATATCTTGTGCAAACTCCTACGAATTATATATGATGAAAAAGTAATAAGTCAGCTATGCGGTTGCTGAAATACATTCGTCAACAATGGTTCATTTCTGTGACTTTCATAGGAACATAAGGGTTAATGTTATTATTTTTAACACTTGTATAACAGGGATAGTGAACTCTGGTATAAGGAGTTAGCGGAGAAGGCTGATTTGGAGTGGCTCTATTCTTTAGTACAAGGGTAAACGTTTTAAAAATTAAATAGCTAAACGTCTCATTATTTCTCCGATCCTTTTTCTGCTTAAATATGCAACATGTAACACAATCCTTCCACGTTATCGACCAAACACAGAAATGAATCCGTACCAGAGGAAGCAAGTTTCCGCTCTCCGCCTTGGCAAAGAATGGCGATGTCCTCAGAACACGGGCATCGTGCAAGCTCCCGGGCCTGCCACACTTCTTAACAAATCCCCAGAGGCGAGCCAGTACATCGCGATTGCGAGGCGCTTCTTTACAGGTATAGCGAGTCGCATCTGGGTGTCCCTGCGATGGAGAACGGGATCCAGCTCATCGCACAGCATCAGGAATGTGACTTTCTTCATCCTGAAGCGCTTGTACCACTCTGCCTCGCTCAGTTTGTCCAGGAAGATGTGCTCCCAAACGGACGCTGGACTTCTTTCATGATTCCAGATCGTACGGTGGACCGGCTCGCCACCCTGCGCCACGACTAGGGCAGCGAGGCAGTTGGCAGGGTTGATTGTGGCCGGCCGCTGACGTCTGTCACGGTACCCGGCCGCCTCCTGCGGTCTACCCTACCATGATGCCTCATATTTAAACACACGCGAGTTATTAGATGCATAAAGAGCATCATCTGATGCATCAGCAGCATAAACGCTTGCAGCTCTTCCACCATTTTAAAATCTGCGCGCTTGTCAAAGTTTGCAAAAGGTCAAGACGGGGTCAGGCAAACTGACCAACTTCCTGCGGTGTGTGTAAATGAGCCCCGACATCTACGCACACATGTCGGTGGTGTCGGGAAAAAACGTGTGTAAATTGGGCCTTAATCCACAGGGAAACCGGCAAAGTAGCAAATCAAATAGGCTAGCAAAAACGTCTTTGTCCAGGCAAACAGCAAAGTGATAAATCAAATAACCAAAAACCTCTCTGTCGTATTTACGAGCAACACAGTAGTTTCTCTTCACTCTAGCTTGCGGGTGAACAACACAAAGTCAGATAACTTCACCTGAAATCTTCACCTTAGTTTCAACCGTTCGCCAGAGCAGTATCTGGATGGCAGGTAAACTCAACGGCGGCAAAGACCAAAGGACAATGAACTCGAACCAACGTGATTCTAACTTCTTCCTCTGGTCGGTGCACTGCGCCTTACTAACGTCTAAACGGCTACACACTCCAAAGGCAAAAAGGAAATCACTTTGTCTCGCTAGTTTAAAACTATTTTGTATGTTAGACTCATTAATTGTTCGCTCATCTAATTCTGCAGTCAGGCAGCTGCCCTCACGTTCTCCACATTCAACGGTCCCTTCACACTTCCTGTTTTTTTGTGTCACCTGTATTCCAACCTCCTGATTAGCTGATGACTACACGTATTGGAAATTACTATTTAATATAAGGAGGAAAACAATATATGCAGATCTCGTATCTGCTACATTAAATATGTTTATTGTTATAAATGTGTTAATTACTCTTCCTAAAACCCACAAGAGGACACTATTTAAAAGGATATTTTCAAAAAATGGCCCCAGACCCTCCTAGTTTTGCTGGGTAAGAGGAATAATAATACATTTGAATTTAATATACATTTGCTGACCTGAATAATCAGAGGGCAGAACAGCCTATTTTGCTACATTTTTGTAGTCAGGGTAATCTCTTGTTTGGCATGTTGGTGAAGTTATTTAGAGGACAATTTCTCAATGCTATTGTTCTTTAATGAATGTTTGTTTATTAATAATTATTTTTCATCAAATAACTCAATTAGTATTACAAAAAGGGAAAATCACAACCCTATCACACCTTCAATTTCATTGCAACAATTTCAATAAGAGTTTATGTCTCGGAATAAAAAATTAAATTGAATATTCCAAATTAGTGTTGGTGTATGTTGATTAGGATATAGGAGTGGGCAGGGGATGTCGGGGTCGATGGCAATGTAAATATATTATATTTACCTTTATATTATATAACCTCTCTCTTTTTTGACTATACATGTGTTTGCATCCCTGGTCAAGAATAGCTTAGAGCAGCTGATGAATATTCAATTTCATATAAAGTATACAGCTCTAAGCAGTATGTATGACATCTTTCAGAGACTAACACAATACATGGGCCCATGTGTGTAACTGGTTGTACATGTAGTTGTGTAGCCTTAACTGCCTCTATATAATGTGAATGTTCTCAGTCCGTAGAGACCGTTTTAGTATGATTGCTACAAGGTACGGATTAATCCTTGACAGAATAATAGTGAAAAATAATATGTAAATGATATTGACTGACATTAATCTTTGTGTTATTTAGGCTCACCCTCAGTGATGATATCTGAGGATAATCCTTCCTCAATAGCTACTAGCCCAATTAAAGAGTCAAGCGAAGAGCCATTCATTTGTGACATTGATGAAGTAGTTAGCAGCAATTGCTCCACGCCAAAGGCCTCTGCCACAAGGGGCTCAGCTTCAGCCATGTCAAGTCCAGCCTTCCCCATTGGAGCATCACCAACTACATCATCAGACATCACAATGCCTCGTAGAAACAATGCATGTAGACATATTATCGTATTTATTTTATTTGTTTAAATCCCAGGATGTCTGTAGAATTGAACCAGTTTAGGTGGAATGGGTACCATTCTCATATGGGAGTACCAGATTATGTAGGTATCTTACCCAGTGAGCAGGCGCCGGGTGAATGTGGGTGCAATTGTGTATGAATTGTGATATTGTCTCCACGAGGGCCACCAAGACACACTGGTGCTGTCCTTGCAACAGCAACAATATGTTGGTAATCTCACCCGATTGGACAGGGATCAACCATTCAACACAAAGGCAGATCAATTAAGTTGATAATCCACAAATCAGTCTCATTAAATATATCAGTCTCATAAAATATATTATACTATCAATTTGGAACTCTGATTAATAATTAAATTAATAACTACAAACAAAGTTACCTTATTAATAGTATGGTTGAAGGTCATTGGAGTTCTGAATAGAAGAGGTTGACAACGTCCATTCTTGTGTAACATTAAATAAACCAGCGTATATAAATCAAAGTATTTATTTACACAATGATAAAGAAATAACACACAATATGTAATCTAGCTAAATGTATCTAACTTATTAATTGAAGAAGTATATGTATGTGTAAGGGAGTGGGAGTGTGTGTGTGTGAGCGAGCTTGTAAGCTCATAGTTGCGCTGTTAGGAGCGCGCCTGAAAATATGTGTGCGTGTGTGTCCCTTTGTCTGACCACCGCAGTTCCGCGTGCATGTGTGCACGTTCGTGAACATAAATGTGTGGTGAAAGAGGACGAGCCTATGTATGCACCGCGAAGTTCGAGATTGTGCTTCGCGTGTGTGGCTATATGAAGGCCAATGTATTTGTAATCGTATGTGATTTAAGATGCCATATTAGAAGAGGGGAGTGGTTAGTAACGCATGCAAGTCCCGATGTATATGAGAAGCAATCATAACGTTAACCCTTAGATGGTGTGGCGTAGCCAACTACCAACTAACAATGAAAGTATATAACAGTTATGTTCGGTAAACAAAACAGATACAATACATGAACAATGGCATATGTAAACAGTCCTATGCTTAGCCAGGTTGTGAATAGCTAAATAGCTAGCTGCCCAGTCGATGTTACCAGTCCCTTGGAAAGAGTCGTGCTGGCGTATCCGACGCTGAGGAGGCAGAGAAGAGATGATGCTGTCCGGAGATGGAGAAAGTTGTCCTTGCTGTGATGTCGTCGGTATTACACTGCAGTTTAGATCGGAGGATTTGATCGCTCGGAATGTTTGCAGAAACGCGAGGGAAAAGAGTTGTAGCAAAAAGAGATAATGTATCATTTCAACGCAGTTTATAGTGAGAAAGTGCGTCACGGTTTTTACCACCTTGTTTTCAGCCAATTGCTATCTCAGTACTGAAATGCAGATAAGAGTTTAGGTGATAAGGGAATTGTGGGTAATGAAGTCTTTTGTGGGACTACCGACACCAGAAACGTGCACATGCGTAGAACCCTATTCAGTCTTGTTGGTCTGAAATTCAACATTGAAAAAGCACGGAGATGAGGCACTCAGTACCTTTGCCTCTATGATGGGGGCGTGCGATAGCCCATCAGTCGGGTTAATACTGGTCCTGCCGTTGCTGTAGTGCAGGCGAGAGAGGACGAGAAACAATCTCACAACCTGCCCGTGTATGGGCAGATTGACTGGAACACGGAACTGTAGCCCCGTCCTTTGGAAACAGCATGTGAACCGAACCACTTTGAGGAATAGGGGGATCATGATTTTCCAACACTTAAAAAGCACATTATTTTACGTTTATAAAAAGCTCCGCTTGTGTTGTCGTGCGTTTGTTTCATATTACATTTTTTTTTTTCAATTTTGTTGAGGGGGGGACAACTTTATGCGAGGGGGGGACGTGTCCACCCCGGGATCTCCGGGACAGAGGAAGATTTCATATTTTATGACCAAAAATAATTAAACCATGTTACTTTAAAATCATCTTGTATGTGTCATACTTGTATTTGGTTAGGTTCACATTAATATAATTTGTTCGAAATTGAAACAATTCACTGAGTTATCATCATCATCATCATCATCAGTATTTTTTAGCACACTTAAAATCCATTAAAAAACAAAGTGTTGAGTTTGAGTGTTTTTAGAGTGCAGGGTTTGCTACGTTGCTAGTTAGGTTTCCTGAGGCATGAACTGGATCCTGAGGCTAGGCTATGGGGTCCTGAGCCTCCACTGGATCCTGGAGTGACAGCCTTTCGCCTGGCTGGGCCCTGGGATGACAGCCGACCACGGGCTGCTTGTCGTCCACGGGCTCCAGTGGTCTTGGTCCTGGGGTGACAGATGCTATCTATTTCAGTCATGTTGGTTTGGGTGATCGGCATTGCTGATGGGCATGGCCTTGAGTTCAGTTTTCCCACAAGCTCTGGGAGTATGGCTCTGTAAAATAAGGCTCTGGATTTTGACCTCAGTAGTTCCCACAGTTCCACATCTGGTTCTATCCGCTCTAGGTGTACGTCATGTTCTGACCATACAACAAAATCTGCAAACTCCCTGTTGCTTACTAGGAGCTGTGTCTGTGCTTGATAATAGTAGGCATGTGAATGTTTAAGCTGTAATTTGCCATTTGAGTCCTCCAAACAGAATCTGCTGTCTATACATTCCTTCAGGCTGGAACATTCTCGTGCACAAAATGGGCACTTCACTTCCACTACACCATCACCACAGCAATCACAATGAATCATCCCATCAGGTGTAGCCCCCAAGTGAGGCAACTCTGGATTGATTAATAAACCACTAGATTCCAATGAAAAGTTAGCGTGTGAAATCATCTGCTGACAATAGTAACTAAGTGCCTGCTGTTCATGATCACATCCCCAAGCGGTGGCCTTGGTTGTAAACCCAGTGCTCAGAGGGTAACAGATGCTTCTGATGAGAATAGGTGATGGACTCTCCAGAGGTGTACAACAAACAGCTTTCATGCGTGAGGCTGTAACTCTGCCAGCCCTATATCTGTGCCAGACTTTGCTCTAAGACTGTCTTCTTGTCTGCTGTTCAATTGTGTAAGCTTGCCTTTGATTAATGTCAACTTCTATAGCACTGCAATGTAAAAGTAACTCATCACTTGCCATGGATAAACACTGTTTGTCAAACAGCTCACTCAGGGGCTGGGATGTACTTGTATTTGTACCTGGAGCATAGAGCTCAGCATAGTCTGGCAAGACATAGAGTAAGACCGCTTTGTCACCAGTGGCATTTAACTGACTAAAAAAGGAAGCCATCTCCTCATCGGTTGACTCTGACACATCAGGTAGCCTTTTTGCCTTATATTCAGTTGAGGATCCTTCAAACAATGCTGTGTCCAACTTGCGGTTGACTATGCCTTTGGAGTGAAAATCAATTTTTTCCTACCTCAAGGTACTTTGGTTCCGGTCAACCTGGCAATAGTCAATAAGCTGGTTGTTGGGTCACCGTCTTTGAGTTACGGAGTGTTACAGCTGCCTTCACTGCAAAAAGGACCGCTCCAACATGGCTGCAAGTCTCCCCTTGAGTAGAGTAAAGTAGATAGAAAAACATATAAGCAATGTGTAGTACAACCAGCAAACACATATGACAGGGGATGCAAGAATATGTATTGTAGGTAACATGAACTGTGTAGCTAAAGCTTTCACTGACAGCATACCAGCTGATCTTTCATAATGGTAATAATAATAATAATAATAATAATACATTTTATTTAAAGCGCCTTTCATGACACCCAAGGTCACTTCACAAACAGGTTGTGAGAATTACAAAAC
Organism: Sprattus sprattus; assembly: GCF_963457725.1. Taxonomy (NCBI): domain Eukaryota; kingdom Metazoa; phylum Chordata; class Actinopteri; order Clupeiformes; family Clupeidae; genus Sprattus; species Sprattus sprattus. The sequence continues at coordinate 26,106,271 of NC_137921.1, forward strand.
ATCTCATAGAAATAAATAAAAATAAGAAAAATAAAAGTCAGTCAGTCAGTCCATAAGCTATCTTGAAGAAATGAGTTTTAAGTCTGCTTTTAAAGTCAGTAATTGAGTCACAGTGTCTGATGTAGTCTGGCAGTGAATTCCACAACTTGGGGGCGATGTAGCTGAAAGCCCTCTCTCCCAGGGTGCTGAGGTTCGCCTTAGGAACATGCTGTAGGCCTGCTGAGGAGGATCTCAATGAGTGGGCAGGATTGTAAGCTTCCAGGAGGTCAGAGAGGTAGGTGGGGGTACTGTTGTGTAGGGACTTGTAGGCCAGGAGCAGGACTTTAAAGTCAATTCGGTAGGATACTGGAAGCCAGTGCAGTTGCATAAGCAATGGTGTTACATGGCTGATGGATTTGGAGCGTGTTACAATCCTTGCTGCAGAATTCTGGATGAGTTGGAGCCCGTGGAGTAGCTTATTTGGGATTCCAGACAAGATGGAATTACAGTAGTCAAGGCGGGATGTCACATATGCATTCACAAGGACTTCTGCACTCTGCTGAGTGAGCGCTGGGCGAAGCCGTGCAATGTTCCTTAGATGGTAAAAGGCACTTCTTGACATACTGTTTATGTGTGCACTGAATGAAAGTGTATTGTCCAGTATGACACCAAGGCTCTTGACCTGGTTGGAGCAAGGGATGGTGCTGCCATCTACACATATGGTGAAAGGTTCCATCTTAGCGAGAGCTGATTTGGAGCCAACCACTAGCAGCTCAGTCTTACTGCTATTAAGCTTCAGGTAATTTTGTGTCATCCATAATTTGATGTCATGGAGGCAGGCAGTAAGTACAGCTGGCGGAAGAGTAGCATAGCAGTGGGCTTTGTTGAAAGGTAGAGCTGGGTGTCGTCAGCATAACAGTGGAATTGAACACCATGTTGCCTGAGGATAGTGCCAAGTGGGAGGAGGTAGATGATGAACAACAGAGTTGATATATGGTATATAATGGTAGATAGATAGATAGATGGATACTTTATTAATCCCGAGGGAAGTTTAGGTCATCCATAGTAGCTTATACACTTACTCACAGCACAGGCATACATACATACATACATACATCACATACACATAGGGCTTATACGCTACCTCACAGACATACATACATTACATACACATAGGTAAGTCATGTAGCTCACCAACGCTAACATTAGCTAGCTACCCTAGGTAACGTTAGGGTGACCAGAATCCTCTTTTTCCTGGACATTTTGCCTCGTCGGATATTTGTGTTTCTCTGGGTCTTTCACAAACTAGTTATTACGACCTTACAAGTTTTGGAAAGGGTATGTCTCTCACGTTGCACCTTCGTGCGCGAGCTCTGACTGTAGAGAGAACTGTCACTGATAGACTTCCCAATGTATGATATTTCAAAACTCTGTTGCGGGGGCGGGGTCCCGTGACGAAGTGTCCTCTTTTTCACAAACTGAAATCTGGTCACCCTAGGTAGCGTTAACGTTAGCTAGTCAGCTTATGCTAGCAAAAAGACAAAGTTTTTGTTGTTTGTTTTAGCAAATTGACAACCATTGGAATATATTAAAAACACATATTTACATACCTTTGCTGTCACGACGACGTTTAAGGCCGATGATGACGTTTGTGGCACAAACTTTAAAATATCGCTCACTTTGCCAGAGATGAAGTAATTGTACGAGTCTAGTGACTTGTATGCCTTCAGTGACTGTCCCGTATACGCCGAAGCAGTGTTGATCAGATAATTGTATATGTCACCATATTCAATCAATGGTAAATGTAATGGGTCTTTACTCATATCTTCAACATCAATTTCGTAAGGATCCACTCCTCCAACCAAGCGTAATTTATACGCATATCTCAGGTTATTTACTGAAGCCATCGTACTTTCTATCTCTCTCTATCTATTGCTATCTCACTATCTATTTCTATCTCTCTATCTCTCTCACCAGTGGCGGCTCGCCCATAGGGTGCGCTGGGCTCCGCCCCCCCCCCCCCCCGCTGACCTGACTGCCTGTTTTTCTTTTCTTTTCTTTTTTAAATAATCTCTCATTTTGAAAAAAAAACCTGTGTTAATACAATGATATTGATGATTTTGCTTTAGAATGGGTTTAGAACTCTCCAAAATTATATTTACATTACATTCACTTTCAAGTTCCACGTTTAAAACGTGAACGTTTATCATTGTTGGTGTAGTAGCCAATAGGATGTCTTGCCGGGGCTCCTGGTCGATCAGCCCGTGTGTGCTGTATTTAAGCCAATGGCTCCCCTGTTGCTAGGCAAAAAAAGAATACACATCCGCCAATCATCGTCGAGGAATTTTATGGGTTACGGGCGCTAAAGGCTAGAGCCCCTACCAAGATGCACCACTGCTTGTAACAGGTATTTTCCATTCTAGCAGAGAAGTGTTAAGCATGGCGACGTCGGATGTAGTTGTGGGAGCTCAGCAAGCCCCAAATTCAGTCAAATCCTTACATCTGCATCCCTTTGGAAGAAGAACTTTTGCGGAAAAGCTAATTGTTAAACAACTCGGACCAGACAAGCCAGAAGTGAAAATAACCCAACAGACGCGAGAAAAGGGGAAAACATACACCAGAAGCTTTTCCCGAGATTGGTTCGATCGAAAGGCATGGCTAGCTGTGGGTATGTCAATGCCATCTTTTGTTTTCTTTGCCTGCTGTTTAAAACAAGTGCGTGTGATAGACAGTTCGTGGACACAGACAGGAAGGACAGAACTGAATCATTGGTCAGAACGCGTTTAAAAACATGTGCGGTCAAGAGTGCAATTTGTTGTTTCTAAGTTGTGAGCTGTTACTGTTTCATACCAGTTAAAATAATCTTTCTTCTCATACTCATACAGCTGCAGTATACATGTCTTTAAAAAAACTAAATTGTTGTAGTAGTTGTAGTAACAAAAAACTGTTGTTCCCTAGTATAATTTATTGTTATGTGTTGGCACTTTCTATCTGGACATGGATCATAATAAACATGTAACTTGTTCATTATCATTACCTGTGAAACAATTGATTTCTACATGGCAGATATATTAATATTGTCTTTAGACCATTGGTATTGACTGGTTGGAGTTATTTTATTGGTATAGGCAAGGGGCTGTTTTAAAACTGAGCAGCACTTCTCTGCATCAACAGCTCACGTCTCGTTTTTAATTGATTGGCCTACATGAAATAGCGAACAACAAATTTATCATTGTGAATGATTTGGGATCTCCGGCTGGCCACCCGAAAATGCACCAGAATGCAGGAAATCACATCTACGAAATTCAAAAATTTCTCCCCGCTCAAATAGCCCCACCAAAAAAAAAAAAATCACCAGCCGCCACTGTCTCTCACACACACACACACTATCTTTATATCTCTCTCTCTCTATATACAGCCGCGGAAAAAATTAAGAGACCACTTCAAAATTATCAGTTTCTCTGGTTTTACTATTTATTGGTATGTGTTAAAGTAAAATGTAAATTTTAGTTTTATTCTATAACCTACTGGCAACATTCCTACCAAATTTCAAATAAAAATATTGTCATTTAGATCATTTATTTGCAGAAAAATGACAATTGGTCAAAATAGCAAAAAAGATGCAGTGTCTTCAGATCTCGAATAATGCAAAGAAAACAAGCTCATATTAATTTTTAAACTACACAATACTAATGCTTTAACTTAGGAAGAGTTCAGAAATCAATATTTGGTGGAATAACCTTGATTTAAAATCACAACTTTCATGTGTCTTGGCATGCTCTCCACCAGTCTTTCACATTGCCGTTGGGTGACTTTATGCTACTCCTGGCGCAAGAATTCAAGCAGCTCGGCTTCTTTTCATGGCTTGTGACCATCCATCTTCCTCTTGATCACATTTCAGAGTTTTTTTTATGGGATTCAGGTCTCGAAATTGGGCTGGCCATGACAGGGTCCTGATCTGGTGATACTCCATCCACACCTTTACTGGCCTGGCTGTGTGGCATGGAGCATTGCCCTGCTGGAAAAAACACTTCTCAGAGTTGGGGAACATTGTCAGAGCAAAAGGAAGCAAGTTTTTCTTCCGGGACAACGTTGTACTTTGCCTGGCTGAGGTTTGTAAAAGACCATAAGGATTGAACCAAAGCGGACTGGAGGGTCTCCTAGTTCGTCTTCTCTGATGAGTCCAATTTTCAGCTTTGTCCAACACATGGTCGTCTGATGGTTAGACGGAGACCTGGAGAGGCCTACAAGCCACAGAGTCTTGCACCTACTGTGAAATTGGACTCATCAGAGAAGACGAACTAGGAGACCCTCGAGTCGGCTTTGGTTCAATCCTTATGGTCTCAAACCTCAGCCAGGCAAAGTACAACGTTGTCCCGGAAGAAAAACTTGCTTCCTTTTGCTCTGACAATGTTCCCCAACTCTGAGAAGTGTTTTTTCCAGCAGGGCAATGCTCCATGCCACACAGCCAGGCCAGTAAAGGTGTGGATGGAGTATCACCAGATCAGGACCCTGTCATGGACAGCCCAATTTCGAGACCTGAATCCCATAAAAAAAACTCTGAAATGTGATCAAGAGGAAGATGGATGGTCACATGCCATGAAAAGAAGCCGAGCTGCTTGAATTCTTGCGCCAGGAGTAGCATAAAGTCACCCAACGGCAATGTGAAAGACTGGTGGAGAGCATGCCAAGACACATGAAAGTTGTGATTTTAAATCAAGGTTATTCCACCAAATATTGATTTCTGAACTCTTCCTAAGTTAAAGCATTAGTATTGTGTAGTTTAAAAATGCATATGAGCTTGTTTTCTTTGCATTATGCGAGATCTGAAGACACTGCATCTTTTTTGCTATTTTGACCAATTGTCATTTTTCTGCAAATAAATGATCTAAATGACAATATTTTTATTTGAAATTTGGTAGGAATGTTGCCAGTAGGTTATAGAATAAAACTAAAATGTACATTTTACTTTAACACATACCAATAAATAGTAAAACCAGAGAAACTGATAATTTTGAAGTGGTCTCTTAATTTTTTCCGCGGCTGTATATATATCGCTATCTGTCTATCGCTCTCTCACTCACTATCTCGCTCTCTGTCTCTGTCTCCCTCTATCTGCGACTCAAATCTCTCAACACTGGGCTATCTAGCTACGTGGGGGGTGGGGCTTTATATTTCTACAAAATGGCCGCGGCAGGCTATTGTGACGCTGATCGAATAAGGTCAATCGCAATTTAATCACAAATGCGATTAATCGTTCACCCCTAAGTAAAACATTTGAGCCCTTCAGTGTTCACACAGGATATCCTTCAGATTTGATGCATGATGTATTTGAAGGCATAGTGCCAGTAGAGCTTGCTCGTTGTTTGGAAGTGCTGATATCCAAGAAATATTTCAACCTTACATCTATCTTGCAATTTCCCTACAAGTGGACTGACAAGACAAATAAGCCTCATGCAATCTCAGGGACATTTTCCAAGAGAAAATCAATTGGTGGGAATTGTCATGAAAATTGGGCCCTGATAAGACTTCTTCCATTCATCATTGGCCATTTGGTGTGGTAGCTGAGCAACTGTGTTTCATGGTTAGAAGGCTTGCTGGAATGTACAGGGACCATTTCAGGGCCTTTGAACTGAGTCCATGTCCATCAGAAGAGACTGTTTTATTTGAGCTTGAAGAGCTGGCTGATGTCCTTACGCAGACTATTTTGTTGGTAGACAGAGAATGGTGACATTAAAAAGACACATCGTATAGTGGGCAAATTAACACATTCATCCTAAGAATCGCGCACTTTGTGAAATGTTGTACACTTATAGCCATCGCAAATTGGAATATAATATAACACTATAATCTAGGAGTATTTCATTTGTGCTAATTGGACTCACAAGTAAGGGTTGATGGATTAACTAAAGTCCAGTTTAGTGTTTGGAATAGAGTCTGTAAATTGGTGAGTGGTCATGGGCCAGTCCCGAACATTTCATTTCGACCAAGTGGTTAAATTTTCAATTTTTTATGTTGAAAATGTGTGTCCCAAAAACCGTTTTTTTCTTGCATTAAAGTGTAAGTCTGGTGTAAATTCACCCATAGCCCTGTATAAGCTCACCAAATGTAGCCCATAGGCTAAAGAATGTGACAATTTGGCTCCTTGGTGCCCCATGGGTCTGCTTTAAGCTGCCTGTCCATAACTTGGCCTATGTTGTTCCAAATTGTCTCATTCTTTTTCCTATGGACTACATGTGGTGAGCTTATACGACAGAGATATGGGTCAATTTACACCGGACTTACACTTTAATACACAGGTTTGGGTGTTATGATCCTTTGTGGCAAAATTCAAGGTATTAACACATTCAGATGCCTCTGTCCAAATTAACCTAACAAGCACGCTTTCCCCCAATATACCAACCAATGATGACAAGCACAAGACACCTGGCCCCTCTACCAGCAGTATGCAACATGTCATTGGGGTCAAGTGGGCACCCTCATTTAACAAAGTTTTGTTAAGTTAGAATGTATTTGGTGTACCAAGTGTAGCAGTTTTCCCACTTATCGCAAAGTGCACGATTTCTCTAAGGTTTTCTCTGAGATTCAATTTTAAGTTCAATTCAATTTTAAAGCAGCACAGCAGCTAAAACTAACGAAATCTCTTGAAATGTGCTGACTTTGACATTATGAAAAACTAGTTACTCAACGACTGTCCTTACACAGTCAAACAACAAGCAAGTGCAACACAAGACAAAACAAGACGGCAAATAAGCTAATTACTAGTTTGGCAGACAGTAGAAATTCACAGGCAAAACTACAGAACGAAGTAATATGCCTATGGACCCTGGTATGGCAATGGCACGGAGGCGATTCTCCATATTAAAAGTCATTGTAGCGCCCCAATTTTTTTATAGCTGTTATTTTTAGGTTAAACTATAATTGTTGCATTGTGTTACTTTAGGTTTAATTATTTACTCATTTTATTCACAGTTGTGAAATGGCTGTTCCTGCCATGAAGCTCAGAATAATTGTGGACGAAAAAAATTCACACAGATTGGTTCTACCAGATGGTTAGCCAGAGTCGGTCAAGGACCTCACTCTTCTCATAAAAAATCAGTTCGAAATTGAAGGAGACTTCAGAATGCAACTCAATAATTGATGTTCAGGACAAAGCCACCTTAACAGCTCACTCACATTGTTGGGTTGGAATGCGTTGTTCCAACGGAAGGCGGAGGAGGAGTCTGGCGCGTGGGGTTCTGTTGATACCGGAGACGTAATAGTGCGATTGACAGATCAACAAACACTGCATGAAATGTGGGATTTACGACAGTCTTCGACCCTGTGTATTGCCGTAGAAGCCCACATTGGTGTGAAAGGCCCTGTGGAATCTATTTTATGTTTAGATGAACAAGGATTAACTCTTCTGTATGAAAGTCTCACTTAGGGAAGGCAGACTAGGTGGGAAACAGTGACTTAGCCATGATTCACTGATGTTAAAGGCAGCAATAAAGTTACAACACAGGCACATTCCAAGAAAGGAGGGGGTCACACAGGATCCCGGGGGGAGCCTGTCACGACACACACACACACACACACCTAGGAGGTCTCAGAGGAGTTAGAGAAGAGGGAATAGTTAATTCTGATTGGTTTTGGCAAACAGCCAGATAGAACACAGCCAGATAGAACACACCCCACAATTTACAGGCCTTAAAATGGCCTGCAGACCATTCATACAATGAGATCGAGCTAATCCATGGACCATCTCCTTATTGTAGCTTATTGATTACAATAATAAACCTCCAGATTTCTACATCCAGCCTCCGGTCTTCTGATTGAAAGAAAAAGGTGTAGTGAGATCCTATTCCCGCCACATCATAATTGGCCGACCAAGAAGGGAACTGACAAGGACCGAGCTCCGGGGTGCGAGTAAACTGATTGATGAATTCAACCAGAAGGCACCTTTCTTAAAAAAAATGGTAAGCAAGTTTTAATATTAGTCTGGTTGAATAAGTCAATTAGAATACTCAGCACGAGAGAGGCCGGACAAAAGTCCTTCAGGCAAGAACTCGCCAGAGGCTGTATGTGTAGATCTGGAGTGTATTAGGAAAAAGGGTTTTATCTGGGGTAAAAGCCAGTTTGCAGATCTGTGGTAAAACTGTTTGGGTTAAAATAGTGCCAGTTTGCAGGTCTGTGGTAAAACTGTTCAGGTTAAAACAGAGCCAGTTTGCAGGTCTGTGATAAAACTGTTCAGGTTAAAATAGAGCCAGTTAGCAGATCTGTGGTAAGAAACTGTTGGGTAAACATTTTTGCATGGGAATTATATTTACATGTGTTAAGGAACTATTTATGCAGGAAGGTTTTTGTTTTATATTTATGTGGAATAGCGGATCCGGAAACCAATAGGAAATTGGTAGACAAATTGAGAATTGTCTGATTGTTCGTCCAGGCACAGAGGGGATGTACACCTCGTCGGTGCAAGCTTTGTTTTATGTACAAGGGGTAGTTTGGTCTAGCCTTGTGGAGTTTGTTTTATGTACAAGGGGTAGTTTGGTCTAGCCTTGTGGAGTTTTGTTGAGTGAAAGATTCTTTTAAGCATTAGAGGACCTGGAAAATGACTCATTGAGTTGTGATTAATGTTTTGTCTGTTATTAAGTACTGATATTGGTAATTAGCAATTGTGTGGGTGCGTAAGCTGGAGAAAAGTGGATTGGTTGGTCAAAATCATTGGTTGAGGTGGGATATGCTGAACTTGTTTTATTTTTCAGGAAATATAAGCTTTGTGAAGTATTGTGATATTTGATCTGTGAAACACTTAAACTGAAAGAGGTTAATTACATTCAATAGCTGAGAGGTGGAGAACACACAAGGTGTATGAGTGAGAGAGAGTGATTGATTGAAAACTCTGTAAAATAAAGTACCTGATAATTGCAGTGATTAATAAGGAGCATTATAAATTCACTGAAGGATTGTTTACATTCCTGATAAAAAGGTCAGTGAATAATAAGAAGTTTCATTTTGAGATTTCTAGTTATTCTAAATGCTTCTAGTTTGATGTGGATGATGGGTAATAATAATAATAATAATAATAATAATAACTTAGTTTTATATAGCGCCTTTCAAGTAACCCAAGGTCGCTTTACAAAATGAGATGGGGCAGGGGAATAGGGGGAGAAGAGAAGAGGGGAGAGTGATTAGGGACCATAGGCCTCAGAGAATAGGTGTGTTTTGAGGTGCTTTTTGAACGTAGCCAGTGTGGGGGCTTGGCGGATATGGAGAGGCAGACTGTTCCAAAGGGTGGGGGCAGCAACACAGAAGGCTCTGTCACCAAAAGTCCGTAGCCTGGACCGGGGGATGACAAGTGAGTCCATGCCAGAGGACCTCAGGGACCTTGAATAGGGGGGATGTTGGATGAGATCACAGAGGTACTGGGGAGCAAGAGCATGGAGGGATTTGTATGTGAGGAGTAGGATTTTGTAGGTGATGCGTGACTTTACTGGGAGCCAGTGAAGTTTCTTGAGTGTAGGGGTAATGTGTTGCCACTGCTTTGTGTGTGTGAGGATCCTGGCAGCCGAATTTTGGACCCGCTGTAGTTTTTGCAGTGCATTTGTGGGGAGACCATAAAGCACACCATTACAGTAGTCCAGGCAGGAGGTGATGAAGGCATGAATTAGAGTCTCCACAACAGTGTCTGACAACGAGGGCCGGAGTCTGCAGATGTTTTTGAGGTGGAAGAAAGCAGATTTGGTGGTTTTACTGATGTGGGCTTGGAGTGAGAGTTTGCAGTCCAGGATAACACCCAAGTTCCGCACTTCCGGGGAGGGCCTGATGGTACAGCCGTCCACAGTCAGTAAGACGTCTCCAACTTTCTTGGACTGAGACGGAGTGGCCACCACCATGAGCTCAGTCTTGCTGTTATTAAGCTTGAGAAGGTTAGTGGCCATCCAAGACTTTATGTCGTGAAGGCAGTTAACTAATGACAGGGGAGGGAGATGGGTAGATGGTTTTGCGGTGATGTAGATCTGGGTGTCGTCAGCATAGCAGTGGAAACTGAGTCCATGTTGACGGATGATGTGGCCGAGGGGGAGCATATAGATGGTGAACAGCAGGGGGCCAAGCACTGAGCCTTGGGGTACGCCATGGCTGACTGGAGCCGGGGTCGAGTTGGAATCCTTGATGGTGATATATTGTGTCCTAGTGGAGAGGTAGGAGTGAAACCAGGAAAGAGCGGAATCAGAAAGGCCGAGGTGCTCGTTAAGACGGTGAAGCAGGATGGTGTGGGAGACTGTGTCAAAAGCTGCAGATAGGTTGAGGAGGATGAGAAGGCTGATGAGGCCATTGTCTGCAGCCATGAGAAGGTCGTTCATGATTTTAATGAGTGCTGTCTCCGTGCTGTGGTGGGGTCGGAAGCCAGATTGGAGGGGTTCATAGAGGTTGTGGTGGGACATGTGGTGTTGTAGTTGGGCAGCCACCACTCTTTCCAGAACCTTGCTGAGGAAGGGTAGGTTGGAGATTGGGCGGTAATTTCCAGGGTCATCCATTTTGCCCTGGAGAGAACCTTTCTGTAATTTCCCACATGATATTTGTAGGCCTCTTGGTGTACAACTAATCCAGATTTTTTGTACAATCTTTCAAGCCGGCGCCCAGCGGCCTTCAGAAGGCGGAGCTCAGGAGTGAACCAAGGTGCAGGCTGGCTGAAAGTGACGGACCGAGTCTTCAGGGGGGCTACAGTATCCAGACCGAGAGAGAGAGCTTTGTTGTAATGCTCAGTAAGGGCATCCACAGTGTTGCTGGAGGGGTGGGAGGCGAGATGTACTGCCAACAGGCTCGACCAATCAGGTGTGGATACGCGCTTGATATTCCTGAACGTGATTGTTCGATTCACACGCAGTCTGGGTGGGGGCTCAGGCACAGAGAAGATGATGGCACGGTGATCTGAGACAGCTAGGTCCAGGCACTGTAGAGTTGGAGTTATGCCAGTGGAGCAGACTAAATCCAGGGTGTGGCCTTTGTCATGTGTGGGGCCATGTACATGCTGTGTTATGTTAAAGCACTCAAGGATAGATAAGAACTCGGTTAAAAAAGGGCAACTTTGTGAGTCCACGTGAATATTGAAATCACCTAAGATTAAGGTGGATGGGGACATGGGGCAGACAGTGGTGAGTAGCTCGGAAAACTCAGATAGAAACCCACTGTTGGCTTTGGGAGGGCGGTAAACAAGAATAACTTGTAGCTGTGCAGCCCCTGTCAACACAAAGTGCACACTTTCGAAAGTGCTGGAATTAGTAGGGCGTTCTTTGACCATGGTGTCAGAGTTATAAATGACAGCCAGTCCACCACCACGTCCCAAGGACCTAGGCTTTTGGATGTACACATAGCCTGGGGGAGTGGCCAGGTTGAGAGAGAAAAAATCTTGCTGATTTTGCCATGTCTCGGTCAAACACATGAAATGGAGTTTTCTTTCAGTTATTATCTCGTGAATTAGTTCTGCCTTGTTGTTTAATGAACGAGTGTTAAGGAGCATAAAGTTTGCCGTCTTCTTGGTGGACATGTCAGACGGGCCAGATGTGACAGCACAAGCCAGGGGACGCAGGTTGCCAGGCTCTGCGTGACATTTGTTTTGATGACGTCGCAACAAGGAAGTGCATCGGACTGAAATGACAGTCGGAGTTGTATTCATGTGCACAAACTTATATCGGGAGGCTCTGTGGACATATCTGGGACGACGCAAGATGTGGAGAGACTTTAAGACACCTAGGCAGCTCGGCGGGATGGAGGAGCAGAGATTCATCAGTTCTGTTGCGGTGTGTCTAATGGGATTCATGCCGGGTAGGCACCTAGCTCAGCTTGGCTAGGCGCTAGGCCACTGATTGCACTGCAAGGCGATTCCGAGTGAAGATCCCACCTGGGTATTGTCGATGGAAGGCACAGAAAAGCCACGGCGATGTAGGTGGTGAGAGACTAGTAGCCTATCTGCCGCCGGTGGTGCCAGGATAACCAGTCCAACGGTAAGATTCCAGCTTATTCCGTAGTAGCCAACTACAATCATCCATGTAACGTTGGTGATGCTTGATCGCCACTGGTCGCGCAGTGCAATTAAAGTAATGTTCAAAAGAATCGAAAAAGTGACAGATTACACTTGCGGAAAGTATCCAGTAGATAGTAAACAGTAAAGTAGCAGTACATAAGAAGCGGCGACAAACACGCCAGCGTCCTCTCATGAACCGGAGGTAATGAGAGAAAATGAATGAATGAGAAATTTCCAACATATGCAAGACACATTCAGTTAAAAACATTCATGTTGTTTTCCCCAATTTTTTACACAGTGTGTGAAAAGCAGACGTGAAAAGTTGTGACTGGCAAAGAAAGATACGAGCAAAATGTTGTTTCATTGCATGAATTGTGAATTAATTGGTTGTCATTGTTCTTGTGTGTGGAAGTAAGTTAGGAGATTATCAAGCTGTAGACTACAGCTTTGCACAATTAACCTACAAATATTGCATATAGCAATAATATATGTTCAGATAACCTTTGGCTAAAGTCGAATTTAAAATGTCACACAGAGCCCAACAAACGAACTTGCAACGTTGAATCACAGCCTTTTACTATCAAGAAAACCATGGCATGTCTTGGCATGTACCTAGCCATAGCAAACATGGCAAATTTACCATTAGCCAGTACGTTGGTCACTACTACAACATTTAGTCAATAATCGACTATCATGACGAAAAGTAGTTTTGCGCAATTTACATACAGATGTTGCATATTGAAATAATATAAGCTCAGATTTGGCTAAAGTCGAATATCAAATCTCCACAGAGCCCGCCAAACGAACTAGCAACGTTGAATCATAGCCTAGCTACTGCTAGCTACTCCAGAATCAGCTGTAGCCTTCCGACCCCCACCTTCAGCACTCGAAGATGCTGATGGTGGTGAGCAGTGGCGGCTGGTGACATTTTTTTTGAGGGGGGGCGCAGTTTGGCGGCGCGGTTTAAATAGCTCTCCACAGTGAGAAGAAAACAGGTTTTGAGTAGAATATTTGCAGTGATGGGCAAGCTTCTTGATATTTGTAGTGAGCGAAGCTATCAGCTACTCTACAATACATTCAGCTTCACTACACAGAAGCTACACCTCATAAAGAAGTAGCAAGCTAAGTTACAAAAACCTGTCAAAAGTAGTTTGATAACTTAGTAGCTACTTTCAGTTAAACAAACTGCATGCCAAGTCAATGCAATTGTAGTGATCAACACAACTGTCAGTCAGATAAAAACGGTAAATTAAATTCAATCACCTGTACGTGTGTTCGTGTTGGATGTCATTATGTTGACAGGAACTTTTCTTTGGCATTTTCCCAATTCGACTCCCTGAGCAGACAGCACGGACTTCCTTTATTTCTACTTTATTTTATCTTTCATCATCTCTAGCTGTGTCTGAATATCCACAGCATTCTAGTTATCCGGTTGTCTAGAATGTGCATGCAAACTACCCATTTAAAATTAATTAATTCTAAATGTATGAGCAGCGTCTGTTGTACTTGAAATTACGATACCTAGCTTTTCACTAGTCTCCACTAAAGTGACGTACTGCTTAATTTGTCTGTTTGATGGATACAGGGAATGTATGAACATTAGAAAGGTCCAGGATACATTCTTTCGAGGACACTACTGCGCTACTTGATCAATAAAAGAGCTTAGCTACTGAAAAGTTACTTGGTTTTGTAAATAGCAACGTTACTGCCATCCAAGCTACTAGTTAAGCTAGTAGCGTCGCTACAAGCATTACTCACTGAACAGCCCAGCTCCGGTCGAGGTACGTCCTCCCGCGGTCAGTGCTTAAATCCATACATTCTGGTCCCATGTCTTTTAGTCTCTTCTTATTGACATCTGATCGTCGATTAAAAGGTATTCCACGAATAGATACTAAGGAGTTTTCAGTCGCCATACTCCCAGATTCCAATTCTCTGCTAGCCTAGCTATGGTGCTCCGGTAGATATGTGATATTTAAATGAGATGTGAGGGAATACAAAAGGTCTCTGATTGGACAGTCCTGTCAGGATGATATATAAGAAGCCCTGTCATTGGCTGTGGGCGCAAGTGATGTGCGCCCCGGGCTCAAACTGTCATCCGCCAATGAGAAGCTGTCCTTGCTCAAATGTTCCTGCCCCTTTTTTTGGCTCCCATAGACTCCAACTTGGCCGGCGCCCACAGGGAGGAGTGGCTTCTCTCTCAATGATAACGAATGGCAATATATTATATTTGGTCACATTTAAGTGTTTTTTGACAGGGGCTTACGGTCTCCGGCACACATTTAACGCTTTAAAACGGTACATTTCTTATTCAATTATTTGATATATAATGTTTTTTGACATTTTTTGACCCCGGCGCCTTGTATTGACGCACCGCCACTGGTGGTGAGTAAGTGAGGTTGACACTTCTTGGCTATTTTAGCTTATTAGTGAACTACTGTACCATTGGCATTTACTTACACATTAGTCTCAGCTGTTCTGAATGGCAAAATGTAGATTTATTTATAAGTCTACTTAAGTCACTGTCCTTTCGATCTACACATCCAGGCCACTCTACCCAACAATTATCAGTTGTTACTAAAGTACTAAAGTTACTACAGGCAGTGAAGGTCAGTGACTGATTGTTGAGTGGTTCATTGAAAAAAAAATTACGAATTGGGTGCAGGCACTGTCAAGAACATAGAGTAACAGAAAAATAAAGAAAAAATTATAACACATAAAATCTAAGAAAAAAAGTTGTGTAAAATTGATCTTGGCGATGAAGTTGGGGGCGGGGGCCCACGCCAATATTCTTTCAGGGGGCCCAGAATTCCTAGCAACGGCCCTGCCTCCAGGCATATTCAGCAAAGACGACACATACACAAGAAGAAGATGGAAACAAGTCCAATATCTTGCGGATTAATTCTGGACCAGATGGACGCGTGAGTATCTTCCACTTCTACAGGAGAGTCAGAAATGGCTGAAGCCTAGAAAAACTTCATGACCGGGGATGTCATGCTACTAGTGGACAGTTCCTCTCCACGCAACTCCTGGCTCATGGGAAAGGTTGTGGAAACATTGCCAGACTCGAATGGAACAGTGAGAAGAGTCAAGATAAAGACTAAAACCAGCACGCTGGAAAGGCCTGTAACAAGCTGTGCCTATTGGAGGAGGCATTATCAGAAAAGTGAAGAGATAAGATATTAGTTTAATAGTGTATGGACATTTGAAGTATTGTGGCTCTTGTTGGTTGTTGTAATGTTTGAGTTATAATTGCTAAGTCCTCCTGTCTAACCAATTACGGGCCGGGTAATGTAAGAGCCAAATTCATGATTTCATCTGTTATAATAATTTAGTTTAAAAGATTAAAAAAGATAACTAAAGATAAATTATTTCATTTGGAATGTTTAGGTTAAAATGCATAATTTAGTATTGTATTTAAAAGCTGAACAACCTTAGATTGTAAGCTTCCAATCAGATGACGGTACGTCAGTTTTATACCTAGATTTTGAGCTCAGATATTGGAAGCGACATAATTTTTTTGACCGTGTAAACATGTATTCATACTTTTGTCTAGTAAACATTTTTTATTGAAGTTTTACTTGTTTCACACGCGTGCCAATTCATAGTTTTCTAAGAACTGAACTCAAAACGTGGTACAGAAGACTCAACCAAATGGAGTGCCACTACATCACTTATGAAACTCTTTATAGAATTTGACTCTTAATTTAATATATATATATTAGAGGATGTGAATAAAACTAAACTTAGTATTCCCAAAGTTGTGGGTTCGTATCCCGTCTGTGGCGTGTCCAAATGATTTAAAATATTCAGAAATGTCATATATGTGTTTAAGCAATTAGAAATGCATTTCTCAGATAGATATAGATGCGGAAACACCAACACTTTCTTTCTCCTCTCTTTTCTCCCTTTTTCCTTCTTCCCCCTCTTTTTTCTACCCCCCGCCCCCCTTACATGGCCTTATGGACGCCAGCTTTTCCTGAACAACCGACAATCATTGTATTCTGTATCATAGGGTCAGATCAATGACTGTATCAGTAAACACTCTTTGTTATAATGTTCTCCCTATGAACAGTATATATTTGTGATTTATGTATGTACGTCGGTGAGGTGTATAAGTGTTTATGTGTATAAGCTACTGGATGACCTAAACTTCCCTCGGGATTAATAAAGTATCCATCTATCTATCTATCTTATAAATATATGACTTGACTTGACAATTATTAAAACCTGAGGATGTCTGTAGAATTGATGTGAAGGCAATCACTAACGATCTCTCACAAATTCACCCTTAAAAAAAATGGGCGCACTCCAATCTGGTCTATCTACGACTGCTTTTCCTCATTCTTAAATCCTGGTCTTAGCTATGAATTAATCCCAGATAAGAAAACTTTCATGAGTGCCAAAATTGTCACTGGAACTTCATAACTGGAGTTCAAAAGAAATGTCTTAATTGGGTTTCTAAACCTGATTGTTCAAATCCTTGATTGTGATTGGCTAAAAGCCGTTGTAAAATCCAGCATTACCTTACAATTTGACCTGATTACATTCCATATTACTGCGCAGCGAATGGCAAGGCATTCATACAGCGCATTTCATACCCAGTGTTCCATCTGGCTGTTGCGTTGCTTCAAGGGTTGCGTGGCAACGATTTATCATTAAACTATTGTTTCTTAAATTGAATCGTCTTTATTTATGAAACCATATCAAATATGTGTAGTAACAGGTTTAGAAAAGCAATAAGCCCCGCGAGTCCGTGCTTTGCGCTGATTTTAGAACAGGTAAGGGGGTTTAACGGCACTCCGCTTCGCGTCGTGCCTAACAACTCCCTTACCTGTTCTAAAATCAGCGCAAAGCACGGCCTCTTGGGGCTTATTGCTTAATAAAGCCACTGTACTATACACCTATGCTTAGCAGTATTAGGAGCAGCAGGAGAAGTTAGTTGCTCTGAACTAACCTATTCCACCAAAGATAATTGTTCTATGCTTCTCAATACACTAATATATTGTTACTAGATGAGAGAAGTCCTGACTAAAATGACAGTACCTTCAAAAAGTTAAAATGTCAATTCTGAGAAATGAACACAGGTAGGCACATTGTAGGCATACACTTCAATACAACACATACACATACAATAAAGACACAAATAATGGCAGTTGAGGTGTTTATTGGCTCTGGGAACAATGGCTTCCTGTCAAATTCTCCAGATTGTGAATTCATAGTCCCAAACAGCCAAACCTGGGATTTGGCACTAAGTTTCCTTGAGGTGAAAACACACAGACGTAACACTAAAATTGAAGATGAAAGCAATGGAAGGAAGCTAGGCATTAAAAAAATAATAATAATAAAAAATAAAAAAAGATTATTTGCATATATATATATATATATATATATATAAATGCAACATAACACAAAACTGTTCCTAGTTAGCACAGCGGACAAACAATAGAAAGTACAAAAACTCGTAATAAACAGCAAAACATGAAATGTGTACAGCATTCATAAATAAAGGAGATGGCAATGAATGATTGGCTCTTCCACCAAAAAAAAAAAACCCTTTCCTTTGATTGGTCAACTGAGCCAAAGACTAATGCTGATGGCCTGTAAGAAACTTTGGCAATAAATGTTTGTTGATGCCACAAAGGACTGAATTCCCAGCATCATCTCCATGCATAAGAGGAGGATCACCCTCCTGCATAAGGGGGCAGTATCATAACAGAACGTCATAATGCCCCAAATTGTAACAGTATACAAAATAAAATATATCATTTTAAATAGATATAAACATTTTTATGAAAATAGAGCCGTATCAAAACGCACAAGTTCACAGTCTTTTCTGTGGAAGCTTGCCCACACAACCTTACTTTCTCCTTAACTCCATCTTAATTCCAGACACCCCAGAGGATGGTTATGGAAGGAGGGCAGTTAGCCTGAGAAAACTGCAGGTCAGGTGATCACTGGGACTTAAGGCTTAGGCTGTTACTGCTGAGTGGGTAAGAATAGGCCTTGCCCAGCACGATCCGATCCCGGAGCAGCTTGAAGAGGACGTAATAGTTGCAGAACAGAATGAGACCAAGAGAAAGTGTGTGGTTCCATCGTTCTGAACGCAGTAGGGAGTACAGCTGGTACAGGATCACACTGGATTCAATACCAATCAGAAGGTTGAGAATCCGCAGCGGCTTATGAAAGAGAAACTGCAGACAGAAAAATGCAAAATTACATTTACATTTAGTCATTTAGCAGACACTTTTATCCAAAGCGACTTACAAGGCTGTATTTCACATTTTTTTCCATCTACACTGATGGCACACTGCACATCAGGAGCAGTGTCTTGCTCAAGGACGCTTCAACAGTGGGAATCGAACTAGCAACCAACTGATTACTAAATGCCTTCTCTACCTCCTGAACCACTGTCTCCCCAAATTTAACAGAAAGCTGTTGCTAAACATACATAATTAAGCAATCAGAAAGGTTTATATTATTATTTATATTATTGTAAGTGAAAGAAAATAATATATATGGAGCTATTTCTATGGTTAAAAGGTAAAACTTCTCTACAACAGAAGAATAACAATATGTGCCTGCGTGTCATTTCGTATCGAATCAACCAGATATGATGACAGGAGATTTCTGTAGTCTATTAATGAATGATGAGGGATCATTTTTGTATGCCACAAAAAAACCTCCTAAAACTCAGAGACAATCTCAGGAATAACTCACATAAAACCTGGAATGGGACACATCAGAGGGGAGCGCCACATTGTAGGGCCCCACTGCTTTATACAAGCATCGACTGTGACGCACCAGCACCCCCTGAGGCCAGATGGTGTTCTCTGACCAACTGCAAAAAAATAAAGTCATCAAATATTTAATAAGCAAATATTAAGAAGCCAAATGATTGAGTTTATTATATAATAATCATGTAATTCCGCAAGTAGTCCAGTCATTTAACGTAACAGAAAGTCATTGTAACTTCATATCAGCAAGAAAATTGAGAGAAAGTAAAAAAGTATTTAAGCGCATGAGATGACTTGAGAGATTACAATGATGAAAGAATTTAGACTGAGAAAAGCAGTTTTTAAGATACATTGTAGATTAATACTGAAGACATCAAAACTATGAAAGAACACATATGGAGATATAGTAAACTAAAAGGTGGTAAAAAAGCCAGAATATGTTTCATACTTTAGACTCTGAAGACAGCTTTGCATACTCTTGGCAATTATCTCACTCAGATTCATTATGTAGCCACCTGGAATGGTTTCCGATTAACTAGTGTGAATTTCTTGCCTTCTTAATGTGTTTGGGACCATCAGTTGTGTTGGTCAGTGGTAGGGTTACAGTGAATAGCCCTATTACTACGACTTCTGTACTGATCCATATTATGGCAAGAACCACTCAACTAAGTAAAACGATGGTCCATCATTACTTTAAGACATGGAGATCAGGCAATCCGGAAAATGTCATGAACTTTGAATGTATTCTCAAGTGCAGTAACAAAAAAAAACATGAAACACTATGATGAAACTGGCTCTCATGAGGTACCTCTGCTGCAGAGGCTAGGTTCCTTACAGTTACCAGCCTCAGAAACTGGCAATTAACAGCACCTCAAATAAAAGCCACATAAATGCTTCACAGATTTCAAGTAGCAGACACATCTCAACATCAACAGTTCAGAGGAGACTGCGTGAATCAAGCCTTCATGGTTGAATTGCTGCAAAGAAGTCACTACTGAGGAAGAACAACAGGAACAAAATAATTGCTTTGGCAATTTCAAAGAAAAGGCATTAAACACAGTTAAGTGGAGGTATTTTTACAGTGTGCTGAGAGCCAATGGATTTGGATAAACATTCATAAAATGGATTGAGATCTTATAAGCAACCAGATGCAGCAGTACAAACTAGCAGGGTAATCTTCTATTATTTTATGCTGGGTAGAGGAACACATCAAGGATTAGGACTCTCGCTAGCTAGTCGACCGCTGGTAGAGGAGGTACGTAGAAACGTTAGTCTCTCAGGAGTCAAAATCAGTGACTGTGCATAAACTGATGTTATAAGTGGATTAACCAGTCCTTCAAGCTCTCTGGATACAAAGTGAACTGTAACAAGTCAGAGGCTCTACTATGGAATCAGATCAATGCCATAAATATTTTGTAATCTGTAATATAGATTTTGTATCTGTGAAACCATCTACACTTTCAAAACCTATCTACAGATACGGATTTCAAATACGAAATGTATCTACACTTTCAAAAACTATCTTCACTTTCAAAATGTATTTACAGATACAGATTTCAAATACGAAATGTATCTACACTTTCAAAAACTATCTTCACTTTCAAAATCTATTTGCAGATACGGATTTCAGTTACGCATTACGGATTTCTGTTACGAATTACAAAATCTTTTTGGCACTGTTTTTACAGCCTTTCAAAAGAGCCAATCAGCGCTTTTGGCAGATTTTCTAAAGCGCCAATCAACACATTGTATCCTGTACTGACTAGCCAATCAGCGCTAGCTTGCTGGCAACTGCTGGCCCGCTCATTATTCAATAGTTATAACCTAAATCTGCCACCGCTCTGCCTAGGGAGAGATCTGGGGTCTCCCCCTCACGGTTTGAATACAATTCGGTGAACGAACGCCTTGGGGGAAGTTTAACAAGCATGCCTTATGTCTGGCCCAAAGGGCTGATGAACACCTGTACTATTAAGTTAATCTTAGGCTCTGGCGATTCAGAGATCGCTTGGCTGCAGAACGCATTGTAACTAAGACTCCAGCTTGCTGCCTCATATATCTCTTCCACTGAGACGCTAGAAAACTCGCTTCCACAAACAATACACAATAAAGCGTTTTCAAGGACTTCAGAAAATGGTTACAAATAGCCTACCCCAAAGTGCCATGAAAAGAAACGAAAATGACATTGCAAGGTGGTTTTGAAATCAGGCTGGTCATTATCCAGTTGTTGAGGATGCATATATGCACTTAACGGTATACCCCCATCATCACTTTGCATGTGTCTGGAGAACAAGACAATAGCAGTCTGTCTGCTAAATGTTCTCATCGTGATAATGGGTCTTATGAATACTGTTCATGGTTAACTTAATTAAATGTGAATAGGAGATCGGTCACGAAAATGCTAACATTAGCTTTCGTTGGCTACCAAAGCAGATCCTAATATCTTCCATACAACGACAAGGATCTTTGAAACAGGTGGAACGAAGTGTGGAGTGAAAACCACTGACTATGATTGTGCGTTTTACAATGACTTTATTAACAACTCCAAATATAGGACTTCTTACTTGTGCCATTTCTCGGTCTCTGATCCATGACTGCTGCATACACCGTTTCACTCAACTTTCCCAGCAAGCTAGCGCTGATCAGTACAGGATACAATGTGTTGATTGGCGCTTTAGAAAATCTGCCAAAAGCGCTGATTGGCTCTTTAGAAAGGAAGAAAAGATAGTGCCAAAAATATTTTGTAATTCGTAACAGAAATCCGTAACTCGTAGCCTACTTGAAATCCGTATCCGTAATGCGTAACTGAAATCCATATCTGCAGATAGATTTTGAAAGTGAAGATAGTTTTTGAAAGTGTAGATAGTTTTTGAAAGTGTAGATACATTTCGTATTTGAAATCCGTATCTGTAGATTTTGAAAGTGTAGATGGTTTCACAGATACAAAATCTATATTACATATACAAAATCTATATTACAGATTACAGAATATTTATGGCATTGATCTGATTCCATACTCTACCTTCAACTGAATTCTGTAGAAATTGTAGTGCATATTACTTCAATTTGTGGTGCACGTAGGAATTTTATAGTGCAGTATAGAGTGAATAAAATTTGAAAAAAGTTGAGAATTCAAACAACAGTACAAAATGTCAGATTCACAATATAGTGGAAAGGAGAGCAGAAGAGTAGACATTCCACAACAAACATTTACTGAAACCTCGTCAATAACAAGTGAAATTATGTAACAATAAATGTTTACGGTTTAAATTATTTCACTTCCTATGTATGGGGGTTTTGTAAAGGGAGATGGGCTCTTTTTTCAACCTAGCAAATGTAGAAACTAGAACATCATTGCATTTACCATTCATCCTAAATTTGATCCCTCTACACGGAAATCAGTCGGTTGTCTTTTATGCGTTTAGCCCTACATGTGTTTTTGCGCAGAGCCTGTTTTGTTGGGTAAAGAGTTATTTCAGTTCTGTGGTGCATGCATCATTCAGCCCGTGGTTCTCTCCCCAAGGCAACTGAGAGCCTGCTTATAATCCAACACACTGACGATGGCTTAAGGCCGAAACGCGTCTGTGCAAAATAAACTGGTCTTAATATTAATGAGAAAAGCTTGAGAGTGCGTTTTTATTCTACTCACTTATAATCCAACATAACATGTTCCATTCATAAATAACAAGGTCACAATTATGTAGTTTTATCCAAACAGACAAACAAGTAAACATAACGTTCTGAGTATGAGGCAAACTTGTCACATTGTAATCCAATTACCTTAGCCGAACAGACATAAAATTCTAAATATAAAACAAAGCGTGGTAAAAGCCAATTAAAGCCAATTACCTAGGCCAAGCCTACTCAGGCATGGGTTCTATCCCGGGGAAGAAATTGGCGATTGTTAAATCGTTGGGGATGACCAATAGCATAAATGACAATCAAAAAGGGGAACCCCATAAAAGTTGTATGCTCTCTCTTCTCACTTCTACTCTTCTGCTACATACAAGTAGAACACATAAAAGGAAAGAGACTGCAGTTGCAACGAGACTATTATGGCCTCCTTCTCCCGGTCAGAGAGGTTGGATTAACCCTCGGCTGAAAAGCCTAGGTATAGCCGAGTTCAGCACACCAGCTACTCTCACTCACGTTTGACACACCAGTTGAACGCCCTTAGCGCAAGCTAAATGGCTGCAGCAATGCAGAATATTCCCACCACAGAGGGCGAGGATGTGGACCGGCTGTGTTCTTGTGGAAACAAGATATTCAGCAAGGATACGCACCCGGTTTGCTCTACATGCCTAGGGGTGAAACACGCCCAGGCAGTGCTGGATAACACCGGTTCATGCGAACACTGTGTCCGGTTCACAGCAAAAACCCTGCAACGTAGGCCAGGCTAGTTTATCAGGCAACGACCCTCTTCTGTCAACGGTTACCTATGCCCAGACTACCGCCCAGCAGACAGCAATGTCTCAGCATCAGCAGCCCGCCACGGCTGCCCTGAGCTGGAGCGAGCAGGTGGATGCCTACGACCCCGTCGCAAGACGTGGAGGAAGTGGAGTGGGAGGATGGTAACGACTGCAAAGGAAACTCGGACCTACTCGTCTGCGACGATGAGGACGATTTCGATGACACACCTTTCCTACCGAGCGTCCAGGCGCTTCACCCCTTATCTACCCAGGCTTCGGAGAAGGAGGCACCATCCTCCCCCCATTGCTCAGTCTAGACTTGCAGGACGTGTGCAAACGCGCAGCAGACAAGCTGGCAATTCCATGGCCAACGGTTACCGCAGAGACTGTGAAGTCGCGGTATGAGGGGAAGAGGCTGCCTTCGGCTAAACGTTTGGCGAGACAGCTCCTACCGAATTTCCCGGAACTATTGGAGGAGCTCTCGGTAACGAGGAAGGATAAGCCCTTCATGGCGTCTTGCACGTGAAGGGCTTATCCTTCCAAAGAAGAACGCCTGCAGTCAAGCTTGTCTGAGAGGGCTTACAAGGCTGTGGCGCTGTCTGCAAGAGCCCTGAATGTCATCTCGATCCTCACAGCCTACCAGGCGGAGATGCAAGAAGAAATGACTGCGAGCCCAGGGCCAGCCCAGCGGGAGATATGTGTTATCACGGACCTATCTCTGCCTGCTGGCTGAACCTTGCCAACCTCTCTGACCGGGAGAAGGAGGCCATAATGGACGCCCCTATCGTCTCCGACGGCATTTTTGGCACGGCCTTGGCGCACATGTAAAAACGATGTGAGAAGAGGAGAGACGAAGAGGCCCTGCAACTGTGTCTGCCGAGAAAGCCACAGCCAGCCCCCTCTGCGTTCCCTTCGCTCAGGCGGCTGCACGCCCAGCCCCAGGCTATCGTTACCAGAAACGACCCAGGCAACAGGTAGCGACCCCCACCCAGGGCGCCCCGCAAGAGGTGAAGCAGGCTTGGAGAAAGAAGCCCGCTCCACATGCAGCCCCGCCAGCTGGCCAGTCTGCCCCCCACCCCAACCCCAGGGCTAGTAGGAAGAAGACGACTGCCTGACCTCGCCAGGTCTCAGGAGGAAACGGGAGCCCCCCTGTTCACTGGCCCCCGTCCTCCATCCCACGTTCAGCCTGGGATTTTGTGTGGCAAACCCCAATGTTCAAAATGGCTATCAGGGCCTGTGCTGTCTGAGGGACCCGGTCCTGTAAAAAGAAAAATAGTTTGTACTCCTTTAATAAAAAAATTATACTACTATAATTCTTATTTTTCTTGTGCCCAAAACGAAATAAAAGTTCCCTTTCATGCCCAAATGTTGCAAGACATAAATCACCCAATTTTGCAAAACAAAACGTGCACAGATATAACATCTCCCCCGGGCACGCTCTCGGGATAGATGGGTCACATAAGTGCCAGCTGGGCGCAATGGCACAGGGTGGCGACAGGGCCAAGCACATGAAAAACCTGGGAGGCGTGCCTGAGGTCGAAACGGGTCCTACACACAATCCAACAGGGCTATAGGCTGCAGTTTCACACCGCTCCTCCCATGTTCAGGGGAATCATTTATTCACATGCGCAGGGAGAAGCAGCCAAAATATTACAAGGGGAAATTGCCACACTGCTAATGAAAGGCGCTGTCAGAATAGTTCCGCCAGACCAAAGTCATGCAGGTTTCTATTCAAAATATTTCCTGGTCCCGAAGAAGGGAACACAAGCGCTCAGACCAATATTGGATCTCAGAGTTCTGAATAAATACTTCGAAAGTTCACGTTCCGAATGCTCACGTATCCAACCCTACTGCGATTCGTACGCCCGGGAGACTGGTTCACTACCATGGATCTCACAGACGCGTACTATCACCAAAATATACCCACCCCACAGCAAATACCTGAGATTTGCATTTCAGGGGGTGGCATACGAATTTCTGAAACTCCCATTCGGTTTATCACTAAGCCCACGGACGTTTGTAAAATGCACGGAAGCGGCCCTGGCTCCCCTGAGGGAGAAAGGGATCCGTATAGTTACTTTTGTGGACGACTTGGCTGTGGCATGCCAATCGGAAACACTAGCGAAAGAGCATACAGCAGCCTTCGTAGAACACCTAACTGCGTTGGGATTCAGTCTCAATGACAAAAAGAGTGTGTTGAACCCTACTCAAATCATCCCTTATCTGGGCTTGTCACTGAACTCAATCACGTTCAGAGCGTATCTGTCACGCGAAAGAATAGACAAGTTCAACCAATGTCTGACACATTTCCAAAGGGACAAAGTTATTCCCTTCCGAGTATGCCTCAGACTGCTGGGGCTGATGGCCTCAGCGCTGGTGGTAGTTCGACTGGTTCTATACATGAGGGACTTCGAACGATGGATAGCATCTCTAAAGCTAGACCCAGCACGTCACGCTCGTCGAAAAGTGAGAGTGACGACAGAAGCGTGCATGGCATTAATTCCATGGCGGAACCCAACTTTCTGACAGAGGGGGTGCCTATGGGCACAGATCAAGTCAGGAAAGTCGGGGCGACCCGCTCTACAGCGAATGAAAGCTCCACACCAAGGTGTGCGATCAGATTTGGTTGATTTTCGGCAGGGCATCAGTGGACCTGTTTGCGTCACACGACACAGCTCAATGCCCTCTTTACTTCTCTCTCCGGGAGCTGAACGCTCCACTTGGAGTAGACGCTCTAGCGCACGAATGGCCGAATCATGCTCTTCTTTACGCATTTCCACCCCTCCGCGTTAATTCCGCCCACCCTGGCCAGGGTGAGGGAGAAACGTCTATCGCTAATTCTAATTCCGCCCTGATGGCTGCAAATGGTCAGTGTTCGAACGATGGTGCGTAAGTACGCACGAAATTCCGTATCAATGCAGAGCCTTCTCGACCATTAAAGTGTTTTTGGCCACGATCTCCGCATGCCACGTTGGCATTGGGAGCAAATCAGTTGGCCAACATCCACTAGTTGTTCGATTCATGAAAGGAGCGCGCAGGACCCTACCGGTCTCAAAACCGCTAGCTCCATCGTGGGACCTGTCCATGGTGCTGGAGGTGATTTCGGCTCCTCCTTTTGAGCCGTTGATGGAAGTTGATCTTAAACACTTTGTTTTAAGACAGCGTTGTTATTAGCTCTGGCGTCAACAAAGCGTGTCAGTGAACTACAAGCTTTCTCGGTACATCCTTCATGTCTACAATTTGCGCCTGGCGATTGCAGAGTGTCATTACGATGTAATGCCTAAGGTTGCTCAGCCATGCATTCCATTGGAGCTGACAGCCTTTCGGCCTCCACCTTTCGATTTTCCGGAGTAGCAACGTCTACATGCGCTGTGCCTGGTCCAAGCCCTCCGGATCTATGTGGATAGGACGGCAACTTTTAGGCAGAGTGATCAGCTTTTCGTGTCATGGGCAAAGCCCTATACCGGTAAGCCTATTTCTACGCAGCGGCTTTCACACTGGATTGTGGATGCTATTTGTTAGCATATTACAGCAAGGGCCTGTCGGCACCGGCTGATTTGCGTGCACATTCCACAATGGGTCTAGCAACATCGTGGGCCTTGTTTGAGGGTGTGTCTATGGACGTGGTGTGTAGGTCGGCAGGATGGTCTTCCTACCAAACCTTCGTCAGATTTTACAAACTTGATGTCACGGCAACACCCGTAGCGCATGCAGTGCTTGGGGTTGGTCCATCTAGGTCGGGCCCTTCGGGCTCTCAGCCCTTGTAGGTTGGCAGTAGGCATTCGAGACAGGCTTTTGTGCAATACGGGAGCTACGTTATCCCATAGTGAGACACCGAAACGAATGCTTGAAAGAGAACTTTAGGTTATTTGCATAACCCTGGTTCTCTGATAGCATGAGTGAGGTGTCTCACCGCATTACCCTCCTTGCTGTGCGAAGCGAGAAGAGGTTTGCTTGTTTTTTGAATGACGAAGTGACGCTGTGTATCCCTATATATAGGAAGGCGGGGTCTGCCCTGACACGCGTCACAGGTGCCAGCCAATGGGGCTGGCGTAGTGATATAAGGCTTCTGAGGAATAGGGGCTGGGGCGTATCCCATAGTGAGACACCGAAACAAATGCTATCCCCCGCAAACAGGGGACGTCCCCAGGACGTTAACAGGACATTCACAACGTCCCCAATCGTCCCCAATTGGTCCCCGCCACAACGTTCGCTAGAGCAGTGTTTTTCAACCTTTTTTGCATCAAGGCACACTTAAGACACAGAAAAAAATCTCACGGCACACCAACAACCGGAAATTATATGAAAATCAAACCGAAACATCGTTTCAGCCTGAGCATAATATACTCTAAGAAATAAGGGAAACGCGTGTTCTATTTGTTGTATTTTATTAAACGTAACATCATGCTAATGCCAAGATGGCACGGGCTTTATGCCCAGGTACAGATCATTTTAGACCGGCTGCATTACTGCCACACACCTGTAGAACAAAATGCAGGCAATTACAACGACAACTGTCATGGTATATGAACATCGTTAAGCGCTAATACTTTCCAAACAGAACATTGTGCACCCGTTGCGCAGAATAAATTATGGGAATTACTATGCCGCCACGTGACAATACATTTATTATGAAATGACATAGTACTCACTTATTGCGAAATCTGGGCCTGTTTAGAGGCACACAATAGTGGTGTCCGGGCAGGAATTGATGAGAGGCACACACGTAATTCCTCATCAAGGGATCGCAGACGTTCTTTATGTAGTCTTTATCGCTGTTTAACTTGAAAAGCCAAGATCGCACAAGTATGTACTAGAACTTTCCCCCGTGACAACCAATCGGACCTCTGTATGGAGCAATAAGGCACTATGTTCTGCTCCCATCTCCTCACATAAAATTGAAAACAGGCGGCTTTTTAGTGGTCTTGTTTTAATGAAGTTAACCATGCTCAAGACTCTTTCCAACACATCGGTAAGCTCTGCTGGTAGCGTTTTATCAACAAGTGCCTCTCGGTGTAGAAAGCAGTGGGTGACCACCACAACATCAGGGTTTTTCTCTCACTGCTCACAAAGCCTTTGATGCGCCCGACCATGGCTGAAGCTCCGTCGGAGCACAGTGTGTGGCTTTTTTGACTTAGCTATGAGTTCCGCTACTAAATAGCTAGCTTCCAGGGCTCTCTCGGACACCTTTGTGACCTTGTCATCATAGTAGCCTGTTTGACAGTGTTGTCACGCATACGAACAAAATAGTTAAGGTCCTTGTCTTGGAGCGCATGGTGTTTAGTTTGCAAGTGGCGTTTAAGCTGGCTAGGGACCATGGCACTGTTAGCTAGCTTTTCCCCACACTCAACGCACAACACTTTTTTTAATTGTCGCCTCAGTAAATCTGCCTATTATTTACGCTGCGTACCACCAGGGGTGTATTGAGTATTGAGCCTTCATACCACCAACAGCGCGATGTCACACACACACACAAACACACAAGTTGGCTCTTCTCGCACATAGTGATTTTGCTCACCAATGAAGTGACAATATGTAAAAAATGAATTTTTTTCACAGCACACCGGACAGCCTCTCCACACCGGTTGAAAAACACTGCGCTAGAGGACGTTACCAGAACGTTTTTGACGTTCGTAGCAAGTCTACGTTTGGTCCTTCTGTGACGTTCGCATGAGTCTTAAATCGGACTTTTAGGGAACGTTAAAATTTGGTCACTCAGCACACGTCCCCAGGACGTCCTTTAAAAACGTCCCCGTTACCTTTACCTGTGGTCCTCTGCGTGACGTTCGTATGAGCCTCAAAACGGACTTTTAGGGAATGTTCTTATTTGGTCTCTCAGCATACGTCCCCAGGACGTCCTTCAAAAACGTCCCCGTTACCTTAACCTGTGGTCCACTGCGGGATGTTCGCATGAGCCTTAAAACAGACTTGCATGCATGCATTTATCTCAAGTCGGTTAGATTACTGAAACGCACTCTATGCTGGTCTAACAAAACAGATGTTAAACAAACTTCACCTTATCCAAAATGCAGCTGCTAGAATAGTCACTAAGACTTCAAAAATTCAATCATATCACCCCTGTTCTTAAATCACTTCAGTGGCTCCCTGTACAACAAAGAATTGGGTTTAAAATACTCCTTCTTGTCTATAAATCACCCTATATTTCCGATTTTATTTCTTTTTATGATCTATTGCGTTGCCTAAGGTCCTCCAATAAATGTCTTCTTACGACCCCAAGAATAAACACCAATGCTGCACACGGTGCCTTTAGTTACTGTGCCCCAACCCTCTGGAATAGCCTACCTCTGGAGTTAAGGTCATCGCACTCAGTGCTCTCTTTTAAATAGGGAATTAAAACTTTTTTATTTTCTTCAGCCTATTCATGACCTGTATGTGTTGATGTCTTCATGTTCATGTTCATTGTGTTGTCTCTGTTCAACTAAATGAATTCGCAAAATGTACCCTTTGAAATTGAATTGCAACTTTCATTCATTCAATCATTCTGTGCATCAAAATCGCCCAAATTCCCCTGTTTTCCCTGTTTTCAATGATCGCAATGATGAACAAACATTAATTTAAAAAACAAAAACACTGAGAAAATGTTACTTCTACACTGAATTCCGCTACGGTCACGCCCCCCTACAGTTCCGCTACAGCCTGTCACATTTATTCGCTCATCTTCCCAATCGCCTGCAAATAATGTTTTTTTAGTCTTCTGTTCTGTTGATGGCTGGCGAACAACAATCTTAGAAGGTTTGGGTCACTTGCAGCACATATTATTCACTAATTTTAAGCCATCAATCTACCTCAGGGTGAACAAAATGAGCAGAAATGGAATAAAACGGAATTCACCAAAATGTGTGAAGAACTTTTTTTTTGGCGGTTACAAAAAAAAATGAAAGCTAGATTGTCTTGGGGTTGAGGAGGACGTCGACGAAGAGAAAAAGACCCGGTTTTGTTTTCAAGGCATGTCGGAATTGTGGACAACGAGTTGCCCAAATCGTTGTCAAACCAGCACAGGCAAATTCTTCTGCTGACTCCATCAAGGGGAGCGAAAACATTCAGAAATACATTTCGTCACCAAGCGCCAAGCAACACGCATCGCCTACGGTGAATGATAACTAGTAATAATACTTTTAGAAATGATTTAGTTTGGTTAAGCTAGTTTAATGTTAGTTAGCTAACGTTAGCTATCTCTGATAGTGCGTTGGCTACAAAGGCTTGCTTGCAAGCTAGCTAACTAGTCTAATCTGTTCCTGTAGGCCTACTATGGTACGTACATGCTTAAAGGTAACACAAAAATCCATAAATATAATGTGTTATTATTATAAAAAAAAGAAAGATAAAAAAACGATTGTTAATAGTTGTTTAAAAAATGTTACCTTTAATAAGATTGTATTAGTTGTTATTACAACTAATAACCACAAATAAATAATAATACAATTGATTATTATTGCCATTTGATGACAATTGTTCATATACTGTAAGCCTAAATAAGTGTGTCTAAATGATTCACAAGACGGTCCAGGAGGTAAACTTTCATTTGAGACCAAAATTATGCTTCTACCAGTTTGGGTCAGGGACGTGCAGTGAGGTTCGGAGCTGGTGAGGCACAGAAACCGGAAGTGATTACGTCATTTTGAGCTCTAGTTTAAACTATATATATAATATATACATGTATATATGTCTATGGTTTTAAAATTGTCATCTGATCAGAACTGAAAAAACGTTGTTTTATTGTCTAATACCATTATTTTCAAACGATTGTTTTTTTATTGTATTATGAAGAGTTATTAATAACATATTAATAGTTGCAAGCTAGTGTATGTAGCCCTCCCACCAATGATATGGCTCATTTCATTTTGTCTGGAGAAAATATAACTACGGTGGTGGGATGCTAATTTAAATGACCATTTAACCAACTCGGACAGCTTCGAAAAAACAATTCCATATTTATTTAAACAACATATTAACATGTAAACAGTTAAACACCGCATACATAGCACACAATACCAAAATGTTCTACTGGCCAGTATAATTTAAAGTTGGTGCACTTTCGTTGGAGCTCATAACCGCCAGTTTGAGGTGAAACAAAATTAATCCACTCACGATTATCAGTATAGATCAGTGGAAATCCGTTGTCCTCTTCTTGAGTGAATGCAGTCAGTGGCTAGTTTAGCTCAGGATTAGCACCTACCTAGTCTGCTCACAACTTCAAGGCAACTTTCCTGCATCAACAGCCTTTAGCTTCTTTAGGTTCGTGTTGCGCATGAATATGTAGTCCCGTTGGGAAACGTGAAATACTCCAATGCAAATGTGTAATACTACTGTGTTAACTTAAAATACTTAAACGTTCTTAGTTAATTCAACATGCCTCCAGTCTTGTTTGGACTGAAAGTTCAGTTTTGAGAACAGCTTCAGGTTAGCAATGCAATCTTCCATTTTCGCTGTCAAACTCAAGTAGAGAAGTGAAGAAGAAAGTCCAACGTCAGATTATATACCCAACAGGTGCCCTCTCGCTCGCCACCCTTCTTGAATCCGTGGTAGTGCGTGCCTCCCTTGCAATATTTTTCAATGCGTTTTCAGCTCAACTCAAAAGGTTCTACGCTTGCGCACGCATGCGTAAAACCCAGTTTGGAGTGATTTCGCAATCCTAGGGGAGGCACTGCCTACCCTGCCCATAGACTGCAATGCATCTGCCTCCCTTGACCGCACGTCCAATGTTCATTGGCTGATCACTGGGAACCGGAAATGCTCAAATTCAGCGATTTTGATAATAAAAATGCTCGAAATGATCGGAATCATGCAGAAATGACACTCGTAACACAGATAACTAGAGAAATATGAATATTTATTTTATAATACATAAATATATATGATTATTATAAATTATTATTATTTTTTTTTAATATTTTTTTTTTTTACTTTTCAAAATGACAGGTGAGGCTCTGCCTCCCCTGCCTCCTATGACTGCACGTCCCTGGTTTGGGTTAATGTGTAGTAACCCTTTTGATTACAGTATACATTTTGGGTAACCAAAGGTCGCCCCAGCGCCGCGCTACCTCACTCCTTTTTGACCATGGTTGTGTTTGCACCCCTGATACTTATTCTAATGTGAATTAGAAAATATATTTTAAAAATCGCGAGGGTGTATCGAACCGTGGGTCAAGAATCGTGATACAAATCGAATCGTATATGGGCCATTCTACCGAATTCGTGTAATATGCAGTCCCTCAACAATAAAAACTATTTACAAAACAATTAGGTATTTAGGCATAGATATTTAATTAGAAAATGTTATGGTCTATATAAACCCAATGCATTACATGAGATAGTGATAAGCTAAATATATACAAAATCATCATTTATAGGGTACTTTCTATTGGGAAGTAGCTGTCCCCAACCCTGACATCTAAATTTCAATGCCTTTAAATAACACTTTTCAATTTTTTTAGATTTTTTTCAATGATTTAATTTCAAAGATCTTTATGATTGGGTTGAAACAGAACTTGGAATATTTAGATTTATTGTGGGTTTAATTTTTAAATCAATTTTCTATACTCAAAAAATCATGTCCCTAGTTTTCATGTCACTACCGAAACACAAGAGTTTTAGTCCATTGGCTGAGCCTGTGTTTTAGCCACGACTCTGCATTTTTGACCATGCAGTGACACTGCATCTCTGACCCTCATGGTTGAATGGTAAGTAGCTAAATCCCATAGTTTTTATATAAATGTGTTCCAAAGTCTGAAAATCGACGTGTAACCTTAAGAATTGTCACTACCGAAACGCATGTTTTCTTCAATTAACTAAACCTTTTGGGGTTTCATGGAAAATCTTATGTTTGTATGTGTGTTCACCTCTTCAAAGATGTCTTTGCATGCAGTGTGCTTGTTAGAATTCTTTATTTATGCTTAAAATTAGCTAGAATTGTCACTACCGAAACAGTCACTACCGAAACATATGGTAGTGACCTGATGATTTCAGTAGTGACAAAATGAAATGGTAAGTAGTTCAATCCGATAATTTTTTAAATGAATGTGTTGTGCGGACTAAAGGGTGGCCCAGAGCACCTTTTGGAAGATTTTGGGAGAGAAATGAACATCCATCCAACAGTGCAGTCACTACCGAAACACTGGATGTCACTACCGAAACAGTGCAGCACTACCGAAACACAGGATGTTTTGTAAAAAATTAAGTATATTGAGTAATCAACTAAAATGTTATGATACTGATTGGATTAATGTATGTTCAATTTCATCAATCAACAACTCTGGAATCAATATGATCAGTATTTTGCATTTTACAAAGAAATATTGCACTTAGATTTTGATGAATTGTATAAATTGAACTTGAACATTTGGTAAAAAATTCATTTTTATGGATTTCATTGTGAAAACCTTCAAGAAATATTTGTAAAAATACTCTTCAGAGAAGGGAAGGAAACACAATCTGAACAGGTCAATAATAATACTTTTTTACTATAGTAAATGTGATGTTTCGGTAGTGACAATTTTTGGAAGAGGAAAAACATTCCAACACATTCTGAAAATACAATATAAAAATTGACTGTTCTTTTACTAGATAAGTGTACTTTAGATATGGTACAATATACATACGGACAAAGTTTTGGGAATAAAACATAAAAAAAATCAAAATATTTCCGACCTGACTTTGCACCAATTCGGTAGAATGGCCCTTATAGGTGTATCGTTACAGCCCTAGTAGTGACTGAGATCGCTACAATATGCTTTTCCTCAAACCCTCGGTGTACAGTAGGTAGTACAGTGGTAGTACAGTAGGTAGAGAAGTGGGTTAGTAATAGGAAGGTTGCCGGTTCAATTCTCAAGTCTCGCAATCAAGTTTGTAAGCGCATATGTGTGTGTGTCTATGTATATCATGTGAAATGTGCTATATAAATAAACCTGAACTTGAACTTGTGTGTGTGTGTGTGTGTATCCTGTAAGCAAAATGACGGCCCGCGATCTATTATTATTTAATTTTTTTATCATTTAGCTCAGCAAAAATGGTCGTTACCCCCACCATGCCTGCTACGTCCGCGGGGCGTCCTTGAATAACGTCCCCAGGACGTCTAAAACACGATTCCCAGAGGTCACCACAATGCCCTCAGGACGTTCTTGCAACTTCCTGCAGAACGTCCCCAGGACCTATATAGAAACACGTTTTCCAGACGTCACCGCAATGTCCTAGGGACGTTCTTGCAACGTCCTGCAGAACGTCCCCAGGACCTATAGAAAACGTTTCCCAATTGTCACCGCAACGTCCTCAGGACGGTCTTGGAACGTCGTGCAAAACGTCCTAGAGTTGTCAAGGGAACCATACACATTTACGTTTTTAGAACGTTCAGAGAGACCATTACAGGACGTCGAGGGGACGTCATTTTGCTTACAGGAATCAGAAAACCAGGGTTTTGCGAATAACCTAAAGTTTTGAAATACATCATCTTTTTTCACTTATTTGCCAGTTCTGCGCATCTCCATTGGAGTCCCAATGGTTTTATGGTCTTGAAGAGTAACATCACAATAAACAGAAGGACACACCCTTTCCAATGTCGCTAGAGAGTTATCTTTGTGACAAAGACATGGGACTATAAAGCAAGTATATTGTGCAGGTAATAGATCAAATTACTGCATGTCTGGATAGCCCATATTGTTCTGAAAATAACAACATACAACATTATTATTATTATTTATATTTGTAATGAGCTTTTCAATGACCCAAAGTCGCACAGTTCTGGTGGTAAGCTACGAGAGTAGCCACAGCTGCCCTGGGGCAGACTGACGGAAGCGTGGCAGCCAATCAGCTCCTACGGCCCCTCCGACCACCACCAACATTCATCCCAACATTCATTCAGATTCACAATGTAGTGTGATGCATGTCTTTATGATGGTGGGGGAAACCGGAGTACCCGGAGTAAACCCACGCAGTCACAGGGAGACCTGCAAACTCCGCACAGGAAGGAACGGGATACAAACCCTAGAAACAACCAGGATTCGAACCCACGCCCTCAGGGCCTTCTTGCTGTGAGGCGACAGTGCTAATCACTGAGCCACCGTGCTGCCCAACATGTATAGCTACACTGAGTAGAATCCTGCCTTTTATGTTTTTGTTTATTTGTACGGTCTTCGGCACTCCCTCTACGATTACTTTTTCCTGAGAACAACTCATAAAGACATTCCATTCCTCAAACCCTTTCACCGGACTTCATAGACCCAGAAACTTTTTTGGAGATCTTAGTTGGAGGAGCAGCATCTCTCTGTGGAGCTTGGAGGAGACGAATGCGTGGGAAGCGTGCTGGAACGCTAGTTAGACTGCGAGAGCGGGGGTGCCGTACTCCGCTCCCGTCGATACATCTGGCAAATGTCCGCTCTCTACCCAACAAAATGGAGGAACTGCTGCTCCTAAACAAGACAAACAGGGACTTATTAGGATCTACTGCCCTGTGCTTCCCTGAAACCTGGCTCGGTGAGTCCATCCCTGATAACATCCTTCATCTGCCGGGCTTCAGACTCCACTGGGCAGACCGCGTTACGGAATTAACGGGGAAAACGAGGGGAGGAGGAATCTGTTTTTAAATCAATGAACGTTGGTGCACAGATGCCAGAGAGCTATGTCAAACATGCACTCCTCACCTGGAATCTCATTTAATTTACGATTGAGAGACGGATGCGGGGCAAGCTCTTGGCCATCATGGGCAATGTTAATCACCCCCTCCACCATGTCCTGGCAGGACAGTCCAGCAGCCTCCATAGCGGGCGGCTCAACACGATACGTTCAAGGACTGAACGACATAGGAGGTCCTTTGTCCCAGCTGCCATTAAACTTTAATTATTATGCACTTTACACCATACATCCTTCATCCTACACTGTACATAGCTGAATTGTATTGTTTGTATTGTATCATATTGTATGTATATATTGTTTGTAATTATTGTAAATATGAGAGAGCTGCAAGATCCCAGAATTTCCCCACGGGATTAATAAAGTATTTATCTATCTATCTATCTAACTGCAAGCCGTTTTATTCACCGCAGGAGTTTTCCTCCTTCATTCTGGTTGGTGTCTACATACCACCTCAAGCCTGGGTTAGCGATGGACTACGGCACCTGGATTCTATTCTGATTATCCTTGGAGACTTCAACAAAGCTAATCTCATCCGTGAACAGCCAAAATAGACACATCAGCAGATCAGGGACAAAAACACACTGGACCATTGCTACACAACAGTAAAAAACGCATACCGCTCCGTTTCTCGTGCAGCTTTGGGACTCTCCGATCACTGCCTGGTTCATCTCCTCCCAAACTACAGAGCAGCAGTAGTGGGCTGGGCTGGGCCGGGCCATGTCCAGGAGTTTTGGGGGCAAGCTTATGGGCACTGATATTTATAAGCTTGTCTGGAAGGAATGGTACTTGTAAGATTCATGATCAAGCAGCTGCTGTGACCACCAGCGGAATACCCAAAATGGTTATCTTATCATGGTCACAAAGGAAAAGTCCCCACACTGTTATTGCTCAGACACCTGGGGTCAGGAAGCAAACTGAGGTGTGAGTGACTGCAATTAATCATAGTATGGGAATGGGGGAGGCCATTGAGAACCATCTCAGACTCAGACAGAGAAACCAGATTATCAGATACAACAACAAAAGGTTGCCAGACCTGTTTGCATTACAAGCCTAGGTCATTTACATTAGAAGCCTAGGACTAGGAGTGGTCTTAAAAACAGTATATATGGCTTGAATTGTGGATGCTTGTGATTCAGTCCTACACCGCTGAATCCGGAGTAAGGCTACTTCGTCACTGCACATTATTGGAATAAAGATTGCTGCATCAGAAACAAAGAAACTTCCTTCATTTCTTACATACTTCATGGACACCAAGTGCCTGGAGTACTTCAGTTCCTGTCACAAGAAGGTCACAGGGCAGCTTGGCATTGGCCAACATTTGTCCATTATTAAAATGCTCCAGATCACCCATGGACATCTTTTCCCTGAACTTTGGCATCCCTTTCCTGTTTGATCTAACCAGTCACTGAGGCACCAGTTTTGTGTGTCAGTAAATGATGAAAAAGGGTGGGACTGCTGTACTAGTGGTCCACATACAAAACATGACCCATGCAAAGGAAAGGCTACATTAAAGTGGTCAAGACTGACCCTGACATCCCCTGGTCTGTGACCATTGTAATGTCTGTTGACTTTCAAGTATGCACGATTATGTCGTGGACATACCCTGTTATTTTGTTTGCATAGTTGAAGGGGAACATAAGTATATGGCCCACTTTTTACTGTATTAACTGTAATTACAATCCATCTTTGCTGTATTACTGTACTACTTACACCTTACAACACTTACTAATCATTATATTACTACTACCTCATTCACTTATCTTTACTTATTACCACCACTTAGACTTACACCTGCACTTTATATATTTCATATCTATTTACACTTCCTACCTCA
Organism: Sprattus sprattus; assembly: GCF_963457725.1. NCBI lineage: Eukaryota > Metazoa > Chordata > Actinopteri > Clupeiformes > Clupeidae > Sprattus > Sprattus sprattus. The sequence continues at coordinate 26,143,876 of NC_137921.1, forward strand.
ATTGCTGCTAGTCCCAATTCAGTTCATATTTCATACCTAACTCTTACTGTTTATATCTTATTTATTCACTTATTCCACTTTACATATGCACATTCTTTGCACTTTTATTGCTATTTTGCACTTCTGATTAGATGCTAAACTGCATTTCGTTGTCTCAGTACTTGTACTCTGTGCAATGACAATAAAGTTGAATCTAATCTAATATATTAGCATTTTTGTATGCAAAGTTTCACTTAAAACTATTGTCCAGAAATATGTTGTGTAATTGTATGTGAGGTAATTGTAATAGAGAAAAATAGGAATTGAAGAACAGAAGATTTCTGCCTGGTTTAGCATGATTCACATTTGCCAGCTTGATGCCAAAACTTCGAGGGGATAAAGTGTTTGAAGGACAGCCTTCCTTTCCAATTCATCATGGACTAGTCAATGTGATGTCAATGGGGTAAAAAATCTGAAAAAAAGAGTTAATTATTGGGGTGGAAAAGGAGGGGATCAGTTGAGGTGGTGTTTGAGGGGAGTGGAGTCTGTCCTCCTGCTCCATTCCCTCATCCAAGGCTGCCAAATTATATGGCAGCTCCTCATAAGACGAGTTGTCAGATTCAGGCTCGTCATTTTAGTCAGCATCAACATAAGCATATTCAAAATCGACGGTGAAGATGTCCCGAATTTTATCATCAGTGAGCTGACGCCTCCTTTCAAAATGTCGTCATGTTTATTAGTTTTGTGAGTTTACGTTTACGCTACTTGTTTTTCTGTAATAAATGAAAGAATGAGATGCCGGAATCTAACTGTTGCATGTTGCGGATCCGCTGATAGTGCGCAAATATGATTTGTGAGTGACAAGTGATTGTAATATGAAAAGGTGTCTCAGGGTTTGTGTGCATCAATGATGAGACTACAATTATGTGTATCCTGAGGAGCGTATGCCTCTAAACTAGTCAGCTCTCGCGAAGCATTTCATGTACGGTATATTCCCGCTGCGATGCTGGTTTTCATATCGAGCTGTCGTTGGCCATGATATTTGACTGAACCTTGTAACTTTGTCATGTACAATTGGACGTGGACCACACATATCAAAAGACTACATATAGTAAACAAAATGATAGTGACCAGACGATTTTAAGAGGCATAATGGATGAAGGTGGCTGAATGTACAATGTTAGCTCACGTTAGCGAAGTTAGTAGTAACCCACACACAGGCTAATTGTTACGCTGCTATCGGAGCGCTCGTGTGACAATACGCTTTTGCAGAAAGTTGGCTGCTGCTACCGGTGTGACAATACGTTCTGAAAGGTTAATAACAATAAACCATGGTTTACAGCAAAGCTCAAGCAGCTTCGTCAAGCCAAAGAGAAGGCCTTCAGGAGTGGGGACAGGATCCTGTACAATCAGGCCAGAAACACACTGACTAAGGAGATCAGAGCAGCAAAGAGAGGCTACTCTGAAAAGCTGGAAAACAGGTTTTCAGCTAACGACCCTGGTTCAGTGTGGAGACGCCTGCAGGACATCACCACCTATAGGAAAACCTCCCCCCACTCCATGGAGTACCCTCAACTGGCTGACGATCTGAATGTGTTTTACAGCAGATTTGATCACCCCACATTCACACCCCTCACCCGCTCCAACCCAGACTACACACAATCATCGGCACCCCCTGTTATCACCTCCCCACTCCCCCCCTGCACTGACGGTCTGTGAAGAGGATGTGTGCCAGCTCTTTCAGAGACAAAAGACAAGGAAGGCATCAGGACCGGACGGTGTGTCACCCTCAGCTCAGCTGGCCCCAACTGGCCCCCATCTTAACACGGATATTCAACAGATCTCTTGAGCTGGGTGAAGTACCCTCCTGCTTCAAATGCTTCACCATCATCCAAGTCCCCAACAAACACTGCATCACTGGTCTGAATGACTACAGGACCGTCGCCCTGACATCTGTGAAGTCCTTTGAAAGACTGGTGTTGACACATCTGAAGGCCATCACAGGCCCCTTGCTGGACCCTCTGCAGTTTGCCTACCGCGCAAACAGATCAGTGGATGATGCAGTCAACATGGGGCTGCACTACATCCTGCAACACTCGACTCCCCAGGGACCTATGCAAGAATGCTGTTTGTGGACTTCAGCTCAGCGTTCAACACCATCATTCCAGAAGTCCTCCTCAGCAAACTCACCCAGCTCACTGTACCCGCCTCCATCTGTCAGTGGATCACCAACTTCCTGATAGACAGGAAGCAGCAGGTGAAGCTGGGTGAAACAACATCCAGCACCCGGTCAGTCAGCACTGGTACACCTCAGGGATGCGTGCTCTCCCACTGATCTCCAAAAGAAACTGGATAGCGCATCCCATGGTATCAAAGTGAGGCATCGTGGCGGCCATTTTTTGGGGACCACTTTCCTGCTTGAGACCAATGATTATGACAGGCGATGAATATTAGATATAAGACATTTAATGAATTTGCATATTAAGCCTTATAATAATTTCAAGTTTTCATAAACCTTGTTATATAGCTTGTGTTTGCTTGATGTATATAAATATTTTCAAATATTGAAACTTGTTCCTCTATCGTATTTTATTAGTGTTGATGATTAGAACCTGGCCAATTACTGTAAGGCTTAATATGCAAATTCATTACATATCTTATACTGTATATATTATTCATTGCCCGTCATAATCATTGGTCTCAAGCAGGAAAGTGGTCCCTACAAAATGGCCGCCACGAAGTTTCGTGTGGCCTCACTTCGAAATTGTCAGAAACCATGGGATGCGCTATCCAGTTTCTTTTTGAGATCAGTGGTGCTCTCCCCACTGCTCTTCTCCCTCTACACTAACGACTGCACCTCAGGTGACCCGTCTGTTAAACTCCTTAAATTTGCAGACGACACATCAGTCATCGGCCTCATTCATGATGATGATGAGTCTGCATATAGACAGGAAGTTGAACAGCTGGCCCTGTGGTGCGGTCGCAACAATCTGGAGCTTAACACGCTTAAAACTGTAGAGATGACAGTGGACTTCAGGAGGAGCCCCCCAGCACTGCCCCCCCTCACCATACTCAACAGTGTTGTGTTAGCTGTGGAATCCTTCAGGTTCCTTGGATCCGCAATATTAGAGACCTGAAGTGGGAAACCAACATCAACACCATCATCAAGAAGGCTTAGGAAGTACAACCTGCCTCAGGAGCTGCTGATCCTATTCTACACCGCAGTCATTGAGTCTGTTCTTTGCACATCCATCACTGTCTGGTTTGGATTGGCCACCAAACTGGATAAGAACAGACTTCAACGGACTGTCAGGACTTGAGAAAAGATCATTGGTGCCAACCTGCCTACTATCCAAGACCTGTTCATTGCATTGTATTGTTTTGCACTGTTGTATTGTTTTGTGTTGTGATGTATATTTTGTGTTATATGTGTAAGCACACTATTGTGCAAACTTACTTGGCCAATAATAGCTGATTCATAGATATAGGCTATACTCAGTTTAATTCAGCTTTACCCTACAGTAGACCCTGTACTCAGTTTAATTCAGTTAAACTAATGGCAGCTTCCCATCAATCACTATATATTGGGATTTGTTTAGACCATTCAGAAATGTTTTGACATATGTTGGCACAATTATACACACTGACTACCCTTCAAAGGAGGCACAGGCTGAAAGATAAAGTACTTAATTTGCATCAAGCATGATTATATGGCTTACCAAGATCTTTGGTGACCTTGGTAAGTTCTTCGGTCATATTTGAAATGACCATTTCTGAATATTATAACCACTCATAACAAACAATGACACAGCTACATTGAATAGCATTCATAACCAAACAAAAGTCAAAACTGTACGATAACATTCAGGTTATACATACCGAGGATATTTGTGCTAATGCACCTTGGCTGTTACAAGTCAGCTAGCGGTCTAATTTGCAATGAAAGCTTGTGATTATGCTAACTAGTATAGCAACACCGCCACACTGGCCTAGTTATCTGCTTATGTGACATTATGTGTGTGCTATTCTCCTGCCTTGGAGTAGTCAAGTCATCCACAAGGTGGCAAAACAGATATATCTCTATACGTTTGGTTGTTAGTCACCTTTTTGCATATCAAATAAGCAATTAGTTCACTTGATACCCGTGTTCCACTTTGACCTTCAGTTCCTGTTTCTACTATTGTATAGATAAAGAATTCTGCAATACACTCACTTGAGAAGGAATAATTTAAATAATACTGACTCGACTCATATAGGCCTGAGGAACAATTTTTTAAATGCTTGTCCACGCCTGAGCATATCCAAAACCCTTACAAAATACAAATGAAACATGGCCAAGTTGGATATAAGAAATGTTTAATAAGAATATATTCAACCAAGCAACTAAGAAAGACCTAAAAACTAATTTCTCTGCATGTAAACAGCATACGAATAAATACATACCAAACCACATAGACATTGACATTATTTTTGTATTCATAGTTTTTCTTAGTGTGCCAAGAGACAGAAAAAGGTGTCACTACATTATACCTTCCTGCCAAGGATCACTTCCTCTGGGCAAACAGAAGTACAGCCTAAGCTTCTCCCTCCTTCCCCCATACTTAACATACAAATGTGCCTTCAGGTGCTCTCCTTCCCTCCACCATACCTGGATGGGACTTTGCTGCTGCTGCTGCTGCTGCTGCAGATACTTGTGGAACAGGCATAAGATTGTTAAGTTTTGAGGGTCTTCTACCCACTGTCAAGGTTATGGCCCAGGTATGATCGCAGGAGATTTCCTTATATATATATATATATATATATGTGTATATATATTATATATAAAAGGAAAACACCACGTCCCCAACTATCACAAATGGGATTAGTGTCCAAGTCTTCAGATTTGGGGAGTGGCTTCTGACCATGACTTATTTTCCCATCCTTCCCCAAATGGACCTCATGACACCAGTCGTCTGCATCAAGTATTTGTTTTTTAATATAATTCAGATAATAACTACTAACTGTGCTTCCCATCTATTGCTTCACCTGGTCTGGAACTTCTCGGCAACCTTCCACTAATCCTCTGCTGTAGTTGTGCACAATTTGGAGGCCAGAAGCCGCCTTGCCACTGCTGAGTAGGCTTCTTGGACAAAAATGGACTCCACCATGGACTCTCCCATCCTGTAGCAGATGGTAAGGCTTGAGGAGAGCCCTCTGTCCCAAGGAACCTTTAAAAACATTACAACATTATTGGGGTGCACTTACCTTTGCCTTTGTTTTCAGAGCAAGCAAAGATACTTTTCCTTTACACACACTCATTTTATCTAAATGTTATCTGTCCAAGGAAAAGGATGTACAATCGGATGAAGAGGAAGACAATGTAGAGTAGAGGAGGGAAAAAGAAAAACAGGGTGGTCCGGGAAGAAGACTGTAAGTGTGGACTTCAAAGAAGACATCATAGTCTGCACTGGAGCTTTCTGCTTAGCCAGATCCCCCAGCTGGAGAGCCTCTCCCCTAGGCTGCAGTGGAACACATTCTACTGGTTCTGGAGAAGTTGGCTAAGCACAAGGAAATGAGAGACAGGCCAGTCAAGGCGCTATTTTGAGCCAACGAAGGATACCCCATACCACATTACCTCACTGGAACAATGTCACCCCAAATCATTTTTATCCTCATTCCAACACAACTGGATGTTCTCAACTAAATATCCTACTATCATTGCCTAATGTATGTAGATGATTTTAAAAGCTTACCTTAATATGACAGCAAGCTGCTGCTTTGGCTCCATAGGCTTTTGGCAAGCCGTAGAATATTTTGTCAGGTCTGGTCCAACGATCACCAGAAGTGGTTCAAACTGCTTGGGGGTCATGAAGAGGTCATGCGGGTAACGCCTCTCCATGTCAAGCCTGTTGACATTTTCAGACAACAGTGAAGCTTGCTTCTTTTGCACAACACAACTTTTAAAGGTAAACTTTCTATTCAGACGCTTTTTATCATCCATTTCGTCGTATCGCGCTCACCATTTACTCAAACATAACGTTTGCCTTCTACACAGTTTGGGAGGGCAAAAAGGACGTTAATCTAACGTGTTAAAATAAAATTGACAGCGTTAACATGGGTTTGCGTTAACGCCGTTAATAACGAGTTAAACTGACAGCACTAATCCATATATCTAAAAATGTAAAACAACACTTTCTAAATATCCATTTACCCTCACCACTACCTTTGTCTTACCCAAGAATGCTGTCTTTCTGTCTACATGTCTACATATCTGTCTGTACCCAAGTATGGTTACACCCACAAACGTAATAGCTTCTCACAAACAAAATAACGGTTGCCCACCACAAACGTAATAATTCATTTTCCACAAAAGTAATAGTCATTACCTTTTCAGGAAATAATTTAGTTTGTGAGGAGGTCATTGTTTTTTATTACATCAAGTTAGACATGGACTAACGTAGTGATATTATACACTAACCTTCGAAAGTTTTGAAACACCCAGCCAATGACATTTTTCAGGAAATCTCATATTTTAACCATCAAGGTACAAAATCAATCAAAAATATACTCAAGACTTTGTCAAAGTAAGAAATACTGATGAATAATGATTTATGATGTGTTTGTGTGTGTTTGTGTGTGTGTGTGTGTGTGTGTGTGTGTGTGGGTGTGTGTGTGTGTGTGTGTGTGTCTGCATGAGATTCTTCTAACTAGATTTGAGGGTTTGGCTTAACTGTCTAAGGTCTATATCCCTCGTCCGGGATATTTTTATTTTTTTGTCGAAAACTGTTTTAAGCTCCGCGAGTTTTCGTCTTAGAGACATAAAAAGAACAACCACGGAAACATTGAACCCTTTTCTTTTATAATATATACAGTTCAAAATGTTAAAATAAATAAGCACTTTGTCAGGGGAATAGAACTGATGTGTTGCACTTTCTAGTATCTGAGTGGGGTTTCTGCTGCTAAGGACCCACCCATTAGCAAATGACAGCTATTCATATGATAAGGGGATGGTGATTCAGTGATCTCCATTGGTTCATGGTGTGGCAAGATTCACTCCGGGGGTTTTGGGTCACAAAGACATTCTAGGGCCATTAGGATATTGCCTTTGTCTTTGCGAGAGGTGTCACAGGTTTGTTCACACCAACTCATCAATATGCATTTGTAGGGGCACAGATTTAGGAATGGCACAGGACACTCTGAAATTATAAATATGTGGTAGTGAAACAAGACATCCTTTCTGAATGCTAAACTAACATGTGTTTAGCCAACACCTATGTTTACAAGGCTCAGAAATAAAAAGTCTTGTGAATAAATCTTTACAATGTGTTTTTGTACAAAGTCTGAGCACCTCTGAAACAAGGTTTTTCTAAGGGTATGTTTACATTTGATTTAAATTAAACTTTTTTTTACTACATTCCTTTTACTTACATGATATTATTGCTGAGGTCTTCTAGAATTTAACTAGAAACTCTTCTAGAACTAGAAAAATTGAGAGGAATATATCTGTGTGGTTGGTTCATCTGTTTATTATGTATGTGTATTAATGTGTGGTAGCTTTTTCAAGGAGATACACCTCTAAAGAAAAGGAACACAAGGATTAAGATAACATCAAATTTGCCTTTCATCTTACTATCTTTGCATTTTCAAAATAAATATTTTTGGAATAGTTTGTCATTTCAAATATGTGTTCCACAGCATTTAATTGACCCCATTATAGAGGAGATAGAATGCAATTTGCTTTATGAAAATGTACCAGCTGTCAAGTTTTACATCACTATGAAAGCTTAATGGTTAAAATAAGTAGGTAGAGGACAACAGAGATGCACTTATGATTGTGGCCTGTTGAAAGCCTACCGTTGGACGCAAAGGTGTTATTTAACATTTCCTTTTGACAAAAAAAAATATATTATACAAAGGCGCTCCGGCACACGTTGTAGATGTAAGACAAGGTCAAAATAATTATCCAATACTGGTAATAAGAAAATCTTATACTGCCAACCTATCCAATACTAGTCAGGCTGAACTCCCTTATGCTGGTGGAAGTCTGTCCATTCAAGCCCTTTAGTGATGAATTCCCCAATAGATCATTTTATTGGTGGTAATTGTTTTGGCACTAGACGGTACCTCAGTTCCAGTGCAAAAAAAGAGAGAAACAAGTATTTGCTTAACCGATACTTTTAAAACGATACCGGTGCCTGAACCGATCCTTTTTTTTTTTTTTTTTAAATAGCACAAAACGAAGATTGATTAAATTAAAGAAAGGCTTTGTTATTGCAAAGGAAAATTCTTTTTTTCAAATTGAACAATATATTAACTGTTTAAGGTATACTATAAATATATACAAAACACTTGGCTTCAAACTACAGCTTCAAACTGTGAACAATATATTTGCTGTTAAAAACAGTTTACAGTATACTTAAATGGTAACGCTTCCTTTTACAGTCCCCTAATAACCAAGTAATTACCAGGTAAATACCTGGTAATAAGATGTATTTACTAGGTAATAACCATTTAATTAAATACAAATACCAGGTAATTACCAAGTACATACCAGGTTATTACCAGGTAATTACCCAGTGTTTACAATATATTTTCCTGACTACTACCAGGCATTTACCCAATAATTACCTGGTAGATACGCAGTAATTGTATATTGTAGATTTTAAACCCGGTAGTTAAAAATATTTACCTTTTATTTATCTGGTAAATACCAACAAGTTACCTGGTATTTACCCTTTCATTACTTGGTAGATATCCTGCTATTGCATATTGTAGACTATAAACCCACTGAATGTGTCTATATGTGACTTTGTTAGGGTGATAATAACATAGCTATTTACCTGGTAATTACCAGGTATATACTGAAAATGATCACACACTTACCTGCTAACTACCACTTATTTACGTGGTAGTTACCTAATATTTACCTGGTAAATACCACTTATTTACGTGGTATTTACCTGATAACTACCACTTATTTACATGGTAGTTGCCTGATATTTACCTGGTAAATACCAACTAGTTATCTAGTATTTACTAAAAATATACTGAAAACTACCAGGTATTTATCCAGGAATTATAGATGATGTATTACCAGCCAACCTGTGTTGTAAGTGACAGTGTGGGTATAACTTCCAACTATTTACAAAGTAATTACTTTCTAATTACCCAGTAGTTACAATTTACATTATCAGGTAAAACCTTGTGAATTACCCTGTAAGGAAGGTGGAACTGTACTGTAAAAGGAAGTGTGGCTTGTTTCAATGATATTACCATGTCATTTCCTGGTAACTATAGATTATAATCCTACACCACCCATCAGGGTGTGTAGTTTTGAACATGGTACCTGGCAAGCACTCCCATATCTCCATGATAATTATCAGGTAAATATCGGGGTGATATCAGAGTTTCACAGTGTCGTTACCCTGTAAGGAAGGTGGAACTGTACTGTAAAAGGAAGCGTGGCTTGTTTCAATGATATTACCATGTCATTTCCTGGTAACTATAGATTATAATCCTCTACCACCCATCAGGGTGTGTAGTTTTGAACATGGTACCTGGCAAGCACTCCCATATCTCCATGATAATTATCAGGTAAATATCGGGGTGATATCAGAGTTTCACAGTGTCGTTACCCTGTAAGGAAGGTGGAACTGTACTGTAAAAGGAAGCGTGGTTTGTTTCAATGATATAACCATGTACTTTCCTTTACATAAGGATACAATGCATTTTGTTACACTCCTTCACAAAACCTGTGACAAAAATGCAGAAACAGGTGAACTGTCAAAGAGACTAATTTTCATCTTCTTAATCTGCAAAACTTGACGAGAGTAAATTCAATACTCAATACATAAAGTGCAACACAGTGGCATAGCTTTCTAGTGTACTTTTATTGCAAAACAAGTGGGAAATGTAAATAAAAAGTGCAAATGGAATCAATTCAATAACCGTATGTAACTATTCTGTCCTGAGGATACGTGAGCTGTATTGTAGACAGATAGCTAACAAGAAACGACTCAGTAGGCTTGATTCCAGGTTGACTGTTTACTGAAATCTTCTGGTACTTAGTATTTCTGCTTTTTGTAAAACTGCAACACAATGAATACACAGTATACACAATGTCACAACTAAAATAAAATACTTGCCACAGCAATGTCTACATTCCTTTCACATTTCTCTTCCTTTTCAGGTTTTAAATCAGGTAAGTATTACTCACTGTTATCTAAACTTGTTAACTTAATTATCTTTCTTACAGTAGCCTATGTCCACACAGATAAGTAACATAATGTCACTAAATGTTAATACTGTTCACACATAAATTGTAGCATGACTGAGGCTATAAGCCATGACAATGGACTCAAACATAGCTATTTGACTAGCATGCTAATGATTAGCATCGCGGTTAGCATAAACACATTTTACAACTTAAAATAAGTGTCCTGAGCATCACCTAAAACATCACAAGGATATATAGCACCTAAAATAAACGGTTACATTCAAAACTTGCTGTTGGTTCCACTCCAAGCTCAGCTAACAACTCTTTGTGGAGGAGCACATGTAAACTCAAACAAACACTGGAAGTTTCTGGCAATTAAAGCTGAATTAATAAAGCTGCAGTAATTCAAACCACCACTAGGGGAAAACTCACTGTCAGGAGTCAGAACAGTAACAGTATTTCAATAACCCTATGTATGTAACGAAGTTTAAAGTGTATTATTTTGTTTGCATTTAGTTAATGAAATGTAACCATATTCTGATTTAATTATGCTTTTATTTTCTATCTTGTACATATTAAAGGTTGACAATACACACTGAGTACGTAAAACTATACTGCCCCTTTAAGATAATTAGTTTAGTATAGTCTTCAGTTTGCGGTTTCTGAACTGAAGACAGGTATGCTTGTTCCCATGTCAGACAAACTTAACATTATATCTAATATTTGTTGGTTTATTATGAGTTGACATAAGGGGGTTAATACTAGAGAATAGTTAACATGCAATTTACCATACTGATATTGTGATATTAAATATATATATTCCGTTTTGTATCATACCATGAGGTCTCTAGCATATGTTTTCCTTTGCTAGCAGGCTAATGTCCAGTGTATGGAATGACTGCATGTTCATGACTGTCTCTTGTGTGTTGACGTGTGCAGGTATGTTGGATTCAGTGTATGTTAATTGTCATGTATAGTTTCCTCTATTGTTGTTAGAATGTGTAAAGTGATGATGCTATATTTTATGTGCTTTCACATGACGTTCATTGTTGTAAGATGAATGAGTTTGCGGTTTCTGAACTGAAGACAGCAGGCTAATGTCCAGTGTATGGAATGACTGCATGTTCATGACTGCCTCGTGTGTGTTGACGTGTGCAGGAATAAATTCCAAAAAGATCATTTCGTGGCTGTTTATTGTTCAGCAAAGGAGACAACTAGAACACAACGCAGAAGAGCCCGTTACAATGGTGCCGTGACCCGGATATTCAATCAATTCAATAACCAATCATGTTCAATAACTGTTATTTCTACCTATTCTGACCCTGACACTTTTTTTGATGTTAGATTCCATTTGGTGTTAGGTTCCATTTGCACTTTTGCACTTTTTATTTACATGTCCCACTTGTTTTGCAAAAAAAGTACACTAGAAAGCTATGCCACTGTTTTGCACTTTATGTATTGAGTATTGAAGTTACTCTCGTCAGGTTTTGCAGATTAAGAAGATAAAAATAAGTCTCTTTGACAGTTCACCTGTTTCTGCATTTTTGTCACAGGTTGTGTGAAGGAGTGTAGCAAAATGCATTGTATCTTTACGTAAAGCAAAGTACATGGTAATATCATTGAATCAAACCACGCTTCCTTTTACAGTACAGTTCCATCTTCCTTACAGGGTAACAACACTGTAAAACTCTGATATCACCCCGATATTTACCTGATAATTATCAGGGAGAAATGGGAGTTCTTGCCAGGTACCATGTTCAAAACTACAAACCCTGATGGGTGGTAGAGGATTATAATCTATAGTTACCAGGAAATTACATGGTAATATCATTGAAACAAGCCACGCTTCCTTTTACAGTACATTTCCACCTTCCTTACAGGGTAACAACACTGTAAAACTCTGATATCACCCCGATATTTACCTGATAATTATCAGGGAGAAATGGGAGTTCTTGCCAGGTACCATGTTCAAAACTACAAACCCTGATGGGTGGTAGAGGATTATAATCTATAGTTACCAGGAAATTACATGGTAATATCATTGAAACAAGCCACACTTCCTTTTACAGTACAGTTCCACCTTCCTTACAGGGTAAATCACAAGGTTTTACCTGATAATGTAAATTGTAACTACTGGGTAATTAGAAAGTAATTACTTTGTAAATAGTTGGAAGTTATACCCTCACTGTCACTTACAGCACAGGTTGGCTGGTAATACATCATCTATAATTCCTGGATAAATACCTGGTAGTTTTAAGTATTTTTCTAGTAAATACTAGATAACTAGTTGGTATATAAATATTAGGTAACTACCACGTAAATAAGTGGTAGTTAGCAGGTAAGTGTGTGATTATTTTCAGTAAATACCTGGTAATTACCACGTAAATATTTATGTTATTATCACCCTAACAAAGTCACATATGGACACATTCAGTGGGTCTATAGTCTACAATATTCAATTGCAGGATATCTACCAAGTAAATAATGGGTAAATGCCAGGTAACTTGTTGGTATTTACCAGATAAATAAAAGGTAAATATTTTTAACTACCAGGTTTAAAATCTTCAATATACAATTACTGCGTATCTACCAGTGATTATTGGGTAAATGCCTGGAAGCAGTCAGGGAAATATCTTGTAAACACTGGGTAATTACCTGGTAATAACCTGGTATGTACTTGGTAATTACCTGGTATTTGTATTTAATTAAATGGTTATTACCTAGTTAATACATCTTATTACCAGGTATTTACCTGGTAATTACTTGGTTATTAGGGGACTGTAAAAGGAAGCGTTACCACTTAAATAAATATAAATAAATACACACACACACTACAGCTTCAAACTTCAGTAATTCTTTTGCATAAATATGAGCATATTTGCCTTCTGAGTCAAACATTTATTATTTTGTTTGCATTTATTTAATAAAATTTCACCATTTTCTGATTTGTTTATACCTTTCTTCTTTTCTATCTTCTTTCACTTAATCTTGTTATTTGAACCCACTGGGTACATGAATTTGTACTGCCCCTTTAAGAGACTAGGTTAAGGGTTGCTGGCGTCTCCGTTTAGTCTTCAGTCTGCGGTTGCCGATCTGCCTTTGACTCTTGCCTTCTCTCCCACCTTTACATGCAATGTTATTGTTGCATTTGCTGCACGTCGCGTTGTTTGAATCTTTTTGTGCAAAATACGGCAACACTTTTGACCGTTTACCTTCCGGCATTTTCTCTGTTAAATTGATGGCTAGCTCTGTTTGTGCTTGCTCTGTGAAATGCTGCCTGCTCTTCGCTGTCATAAGACTGTTGCTATGTAGTCACCAATGAGCATGGGCGACATATACCAAAGTTTACATTGGGAGATGGGGCAGTTTTATATGTGCCCAACGAAATCTTCCTAGCATCCAAAAAAGTATTCATACAGATCGTACTCCGACAGATCTACGCCACTAACGTTATTGCTCGTTAGCTATCGCTAGTTCTGTACTGTTTTGGAACCAGCCTCCGTGTTTCATGTTGCAGCCCAAATAATCCTGTTTATAAGACAACATTTTACGTACGTTTGTTTTTATTATTTTTTATTTCAATCGGCTCAGGCACCGAAAGGAAGCACCGAAATCTGCCTCGCATTTCGGTCCGGGTAGGTACTCGGTACCCAACCCTATTGTTGAATGGAGTTGTTTTGGTTAATATGTAGCACCTTCCAGAGGAACGAAGCTGAAAGAGGTGGTGGGCTGAATGTGAGGAGTCAGTCAGTGCGGTTACATGTGTCCAGATTTCGGGCAAAGATCCATTTCATGTAACTCCCCAAATCTAGATTTGCTGTGTCCCACTGAAATCAGATTTACACCCCCAGATAAGTGATCGGATTTGGTTGTATATCGGACAACGCGCACTTGTAACTTTTGAAACTAGATAACAACTGGAGATGACGTATTTTGCGCATGGTTGAGATCCCGTCCATAGACATATATACATGCATCATATATGTCTATGAAATGATAGACGCTCACTGTTCTTGTGCTCCCACATCTCATTCACTTTTAAATACTGGAACGAAATGTAAATGCGATAAAAGATACTGCTCTGATCTATTCCCTTTCCATACTGAATATTCTGTTTAGATCAAAGGTTTGTTGCGACATACCGGGATATTTCAGATGATAGTTATGTGGTAGCCTATACCAATGTGTTGACATTAGAAAAACTTTGACTGCGACTGTTTTGGACAGAACGTGCTAATTCACAGAACAAATATTTTCATATTACTTTTTCACCACTTGTTAGTCATGTCATCCATTCATATCGATGTGAATCAATCAATACTAATACAACTTTAACCATGATCATGTGTTTTTGTTTCATTTCACAACGTATTTACTGTATATCAACGGTAGCAGATGCCCGCTTGTAAACATTCCACATTTGATTTGAACTGACGCAGCCAAGATCTGGATTTGTCACAGCCATGTACCGTGAGATAAAGCGTTAACCCCCCATGGATAGAGAAGGCAGGCTTTAGCCGAAATCGGGTTTATGCCATCATGTAAACGTACTAACTGGTTGTTTTAGCTGCCCAGTGCACTTTATATACAGAGAGTTGCCTAGGAGAAGGTCGGAGGCTTAAGTGACATTCAACTTTTAAGGAGACCATCAGGTTTATGGGTTGGTCAAAGATATGTTTGTCCTCGTCCTGAGGTCTACAGTCAGGGGCGCAGATAGGATTTTTAAACTGGGGGGGACCAAGCTGTCAGCAAATGATTCCAACTCAATTCGTTATTTTGTGTAATATATATGTCCTACCTAAATGCTCTTGTAAGGGCAAATGTTACACCCAGGATGCTGCGCTCTTCTAGTGAGCGTCGTCTGGCACTGCCGTCTGTGCCAGCGTGGCAGTCCAGACTATTCTTATTTGTAGTTCCACGTTGGTGGAATTAACTGCCTAGCACTACCAGAACAGGTGCGTCCCTATCTACCTTTAAGAATCTCTTGAAGACCCAACTCTTCAGAGAGCACCTCCTGTCCCAACTGGCACCTCGACTAGTGCTTAACTTGCAACATTACCGCAATTCTTTTTCTTTTTCTTTTAATATGTCTAATGTAAGGTAGTATTATACCAGGTTCTATTTCTATAGGGGGATTATTTGTTTATCAACAATGGGGATGCGCGCGCAACGAGGCTGCAGAAAGAGCTGTCCCTTTAAACGGTTTTTGACAGGTTGTCATGGTTTTTCTCTCTGTGGTTATCTTGTTGAGATGTTAACTATATCATATAATCCCTCTATAGCAATGTTGTCAGCGTACTACAACAGTTTATCACCGAGTGATAAAATAAGTTATAACGCTAAATTAACATTAGTGAATGGGACACGTCTTAATGACCCATACTCGTTAGGTGCAGGTGAGTGGATAAATGACGAGAAAAAATGGCCCAGACTTCAGTGGCCGGACATCCATTCATACCTGATCGAGACACCAAGTCTCTATTCTCGGGAGAGTCTGAAATCATACACGACACTCGATGCCTACAGTTATGTTACAGATAAGCATGTTCAGGACATACTGTTACATGATTGCAACACGTAAAACTTCGTGGCTCTTAAGACTCAGGTGCTGCCTAGTCCAAGACAAGGGAAGAAAACAGGCGTGTACATCAGGGACAAACCAGTGGCTTCTCACATCTAGAAGAGAAGTGAAGGCTGCCAGATTGAGTGAAATCTGTGTCAGAAGGCCAAAGTGGACGGACAGTGGCTTACTGCAACCAGCCAGAAAAAAATACCGAAAGGTCAATGTCAAAGGTATGATTTATTTTAACCCAAGGCAGCTGTGCTCAGTAGTCTGGACTGCAGTGACACAGACACTGCATCAGACTCTGAGAAAGAGAATGAAGACCCTCTGGAGCCACTGGCAGCTCTGTTTGATGAGAGTATGAGAGGCCTCTCCTCTGCCAAATTACAGGAGAAGAGTGAGGAGACATTCTCCAGACTGAGGAAGAAATTGTCAAAAGAGAAGTGTGTGAACCTCGAATTAGTAACTAAAAATCAGGCCCAATCTCAGGCTTGGCAAGCCCACAGAGTAGGACGTATAACTAGCACTACCCTACATCGCGTATGCTCTGTTAGAGCTGAGACAGCAAAACAAAATGTAGTCAAACTGATAATGCACTACAACAACAGAGAGTTGTCTGGTATACCTGCAATACAGTGGGGTAGAGAACATGAGCACACTGCCAGAATATGTTACACTGCGGCAATGGAAGTACAACATCAACACTTCAATGTGGCACTCTGTGGTCTTTTTGTTCATCCTGACAATCCGCATCTTGGGGCATCACCAGATGGAGTGGCAAACTGTAGCTGCTGTGGTAGAGGAACTGTAGAAATAAAATGCCCATACAAGTACCGTGATGGTCTGACAGGGAGCAGTGAGGACACAGATTTTTGCTTGGACAAATCATTCCATCTTAAGAACAACCATCAATACTACCATCAAGTTCAGCTTCACATGTTTGTATGTGGTGTCCAGTACTGCGACTTTGTGTTGTGGACACAGCAGGATCTAATCATCACTCGTGTAGCCAGAGATGAAGAAATGCTGAACACAGTTCTCCCTATTGCTAAACAGTTCTTCAGAGAAAGTATTCTGCCAGAGCTCTTAACACGCAGCATGGACCCGAAACAGCAAGCACCTGCGGTCTGCTCGCACTGTGGAAGAAGAGTTTGGAAAGATCACCACCTGTGCAAAGTGCAATAAGCATTTCCACTACGAATGTGCAAAAATAAAAATAAAAGTTAAAGAATGGCATTGTGAGCAGTGTAACAAATAAACTAAAAATGATACACTTTGAAACACATAATTTATTGAAACTGTTCCCGTTTAATAAAAAGATTTTAATGTATCCTTGACTCTTGGAAGTATTTACATTCTAGGGACTATACATTTATTAAAAAATGGGGCGATGCGCCGCGGCGGCGGACACAAACACTTAAATTAATTATGATGTGCATGTGTTTCTTTTAATGACAGCAGTCAATATAACATCTAACAGTAACAGTATGCAACAATTATACTTCAGGATTAGGGGTTAGGATAAGCAGTTTTACTAAAAAAATAAGTATAATTTTACATGTTTTATGGTAAAGGTAACCTTAAATTACTTATTTTGTGATCTGGCGCTATATTTATATAAAAAAATAAAAAAAATAATTATATATATATATATGTATATTTGTTTTTTTTTAAATCACAATTATCTTGAGCTTCCAGGGGGGCGGGCGGTGCGCCACCCTAACATCATTGTAGGGGAAACACTGCATTTAGTACTTATGTTCTGACTATATATCTACTATACACTGTACATTTGCTATACATTAAGTATTTATGTTCTAGGGACTATACATTTGCAAATGTTTGTCAATGCTGCACACACAATTACAAAGTCATCCAACAGGTCCACCTGTGAGAGTGGAATAACAGTGGTCAAAATTTTGAAGGTTTTCCATCTACCAATAACTCTTTCAATATGTATTCTAACATTGGACAAACGCCTAGATGATTCTACTTCTTGAGCAGACAGCTGCTTTCTTCCTTTGGTAAAGTGGGGGATCCTCAGGGTAGCACCACGCACAGCTAGCTCATCTCTTATGGTAAAACCACGATCTGCTAGTATCTCGTCATTTACTTCAAGAAGGTCATAGAATCCAGATTCAGCTGTAAGGTGCTTATCAGAAACTCGCCCACCCCAACCTGCGGATAGAAATGTAATTGCTCCTGCAGGTGACATGCCAATCAAATATTTCACTGTGTTGTGGCTCTTATAATTTGAATATGTTTGGGCTCTGGCTGTTAGATTTGTGGGTCTGTTAATAAAAATTCAGTGCAGTCAATAATGCACCTGCAACGCTTGTATTTCGGTTTAAAACATTTTGGCATATTCTTTAAAATGGCATGCTTGCTTGGCCACTTGATTAAAGGTTTTAAAGTCTGAGCCATTATAGGGAGCCAACTTCTAAAATTTTGGAGATGTCACATTCGTTAACATTAAATCTGTACGCAATATCCTTATTAGTGAGCCCTAATCTGATTTTCATAAGGATGGCCAATAGATGGTCCTCCAGGGTCAGAGAGCCACGCACAACCTCTACACTGTCTCTAACAGTCTGGAATTAAAAAGGGCACTGGTCAGACCTGTGAAAAACAGAAGCTGTGCTGCTTTAAATTTCAGAGGAGCAAAGGAGAACTGTGTACTCCTGATCGTTGCTTTTAAATGTTCAGACTCAATATGTCCCAAAAACATCTCTCCTCCTTTCATTTCCCTGAATATATTGCTGGGCAATATCTTGTCTGTCCAGTTTATCAAGTCTGCCCTGGTGAATATGGCACACAGCAATGCCATTGAGCCTTTTTTGTGTCATGGTTGATCGCAACCATGTTTTTAATCTTCGTAATGCACTGAAACTGCGCTTAGCCTCCGCAGATGATATGGGCACCACCATCAGCAACCTTACGAGTGTCTCCACCTGATCAAACAGGCCGCGGACTTCGGGGAGCATTTTTTTGAAAGCATGCACAGCATCTGCAGTTGTGTTGACCTTGTATTTGTTTTTAAACAAGGCCAGTTGGACTCTCAAGTCTTCCCCATTTAGTTCTGGATATTTACGAACTGTTGAATCGTTTGTGTTGGTAGTCAGGAGTGAATTTTCCAGTTCTTTTAGTGTTTCTATGCCTGGTTGCCTAAACCTCTCAGTGAGTTGTGTATCTACTGTATCTAAGACACGGTAGAACTCTGGTCTATAAAAACCCACAGCTGATCCAGGTGTGTATGCAGGACCCATACCAGCAAATCTTTTAGGGGGCCTATGAGTGCGTGGCAGAACAATGGGCCCTAGAGACAGATTGTCACACTTGTCCTCTGCCTCCTTAAAGCTCGCCTCAAAGTTTTCACTGTTTCTTTTTGATTTCAAGCTGTCTTGGACAAGGGAGACTGCAGACAGCATGCCCTCAATTGTCTGGGTGTTTTTTTTGGAGAGACATGTTCAGAAGCTCTAGTTCACTGATAACATCTAACGCAAGCAGAAGTCCCAGTACAACACTACCCTGTTGCAGTCGAACACGAAAACCCTCTGCCCGGCTTGCAGACTCAGAATGACTTGCAGCCATCTCATCTAGCGCATCTAACACCATCCCATATTGGCTGAGAACAGCACGGATAGCAGGTGATCGCACAGTCCACCTTGTGGGACATAAAGGCCTGATGGACACAGCTGGCCCTTCCCCTTCAGCTACAACAATGGCTTTAAACTTGTCTTTAAGTTTGCCCGACTGCCCAAAAAATTTGCCAATATCGTGTATCCAATCAAGTGCATTTCGCACAACATTGGAGGCTGAGCAAGCTTGTTGTGTTACCAAATTGACACAGTGTGCTCCACAGTGTACAAATGGTGCTAGTGGCTGTGCTCGCTGAATAACAGCCTGTGCACCTGAGTGCTTTCCAGCCATGTTTGAAGCCCCATCATATGCCTGACCTCGTAGGCCTGATATTGGCAAATTCAGCCTCAACAGAACGTCAAAAATGATCTTGGCAAGGTTTGTAGAAGATGTTTCATACAACCCTATGAAGTCTTCGTGCACCAACAAATCAGTGTCAACATAACGTAGGCACAGTGCCTCCTGCTCAACACCAGAGACATCCCTTGTTCCATCCATAATAATGGAATATTGCAACACTGGTAAGGACCGAATCTCATCTGCAATTTTTCTGATAATTGACAAACTCATCAAATTTACCCGCTTATTTTGACAGTCCCAAGATGTGTGCACGCCTCTCTTTGAAGATAACCACTTAGTGAGAGACTGATCACCTTCAGCTTTGTATTTTAAAAGCTGGTCAAGGTTACCTTGATGATGTTCATGCCCCCTGAAGGCCAATCCCAGCCTCGCCAGAAACATCTCAGCTCCTATTATTTTTAACAGGCAAGCTCTGTTTTCTGCTTGCTGTGTACTGACTGCACTGCTCAACTGTGTAGTAACGGGCCTGGTTTCATAGGCAGCAGTTGTAACAGCCAGTTTGTGACCATCTGATTTCTCATGCATGGAGCTTTTTTCCAGTTTTGATATCCACTACTTACAAAAGCTGGGTCTATACTTTTGGCTTGTGCTGGTTTCCCTGTCTTAAAGTATTTGGAGCAGTGAGAACACAGAACACCCTCAGTACCCATACTAACATGTAGCCAGGGATACTGCTCATACCATGTTTTTTGGAATGTCAGTGTCCGCTCTTTGAGCACTTGTTTTGGCAAAACTATAGGGTCAGGTTGATTTGGCTTTGTGTATGTCATTATCATGTCCTCTCCTAGTTCTCTCCCTGCTTCTTCTGTCTGTATTTCTTCTGTCTCTCCTTCCTCATGCTGTCTTTTTATGCTGTGGTTGCCCCCTAGCTCTCTTGACTGACTAGGGCCTGCCTCACTGTCATTAAGAATTGCCTGCAGGCAAGGAGGAAAATGTTAACATTTTAAATCTTAACATTTGAGTTAAAAGTTGATTACTAAAATAACATTAATAATAATATTAATAACAGCCTTAAAAGCTTGTTATTTTACATTTAGCCTACTTCAGGTAAGTGCAAAAGCCTTCTTATTATTGTCAGCTACTCAACATTACAAAATGAATATCTGCCACATCTGGGGAAGTCAACAGGGCATATAACACTTACATTGTTTGGTTTTTGAAAAATGTATTATTTATTTATTTATTTATTTTTTATTATTCCTACTAGGGGTGGGGGAAAAAATCGATTATTCGATTTTAATCGATTCTCTCTAAAACGATTCTGTCTCGATTCAGAAAAGTTCATAATCGATTTTGTAATTTAAAAAAAAAAAAAAAAAAAAAAAAAAAAAATTTTTTTTTTTTTTACACATCCATTTTATGTTGAAATGCAAGCTGCATCGATTATTGGATTGTTCATAGAAAGTCAAAATTGTGACAAGGAAAAGCTTTTTCTCTCATAAAAAATAGAGAAGGTAATTCATCTGTTGATTTTCTTTAATTATCAAACACAAAGTAGGAAGTGTAGCAAAGACTCTAAGTAGCAAACTCAAATGTTTTAAAAGTCGAAATGGATTGATAATCGTTTTATCGGTTTAAAATTGATAATCGTTTTTTTCACACATCCATTTCATGTTGAAATGCAATTATCGATTGATTATCGAATATCAATTCGAAACCGATAAAACGATTATCGATGCATTTTGACTATTGAATCATTTGAGTTTGCAACTCAGAGTCTAAATTGAAGAAAATCAACAGATGAATTACCTTCGCTATTTGCTTTATTAGAGTAAAAGCTTTTAATGGTCACAATTTTGACTTTCTATGAGCAATGTAATAGTCGATGCAGCTTGCATTTCAACATAAAATGGATGTGTAAAAAAAAAAAAAAAAAAAAAATTTTTTTTTTAAATTACAAAATCGATTTTAAATCGATAATCGATAATCGATTTTAAATCGAATCGTTGACCTCTGAATCGATTTCGAATCGAATCGTGAGGTGCCAAGAGATTCCCACCCCTAATTCCTACCGTCCTTTGCTGCTCTATTTCACTCGTCTTCCACCTGTCCTTCCTTTCCACTCTCCCTACAAGGACCATAGCAAGACAGTCTGATTGATTTGTGTAAACCTGTTCATTTAGTGTCAGTGTTAGTCCTCAATTACTGTTAAATAAATAATTGATGCACCAAAGTTGTAAAGACAGTTATATTCCCTAAATAAAGATACCAGTAGGCTAAGTTGCCAACGACCTCTAAGTAGCAACCCAGATTAGTGAAACTGAAATGTCATAGTACTGGTAAGTTTGCTAGTACCTCTGCTAATGTTACTTAGTTAGCAAGTACATCTGTGGCTGACCCCTGACCGACAGATATATTGTTGATACACATTGTTGCAAATTGTACGTATATTATTTATATAATAATGATTATATGTAAAATAGATGATAAACAATACACCGTTTGTCAACTGCCTGTCGCAATGAAATATTGTCTTGCAACATGGCTGAATAAATGAATGGACGTGATCGCTCGCGCTGCATATTCAATATCAAAGCCAGCCAATCAAAATACATTAAGCCTAGGCAGAAAAATCATCAGCTCAGCTGGTAGACAGGCCAGTATTAAGACTTCATGGTGCCCCTGGCCAACAGTGACTCTGGTGCCCACCTACCCCCACCCCGCAGAACACAAACCATACCTATCCACAGGGGTGTTTTAGTCCTTGAGTAGAAAAATACTTTCTTACTTTACTCAAGTATTATTTCTGAGTATCTGTACTTTACTTGATTGTTTTTTTATACACACAGTACTTTATTGCATTTTCTCGCTTATACCACAGCTTACTTGCAAAAGTAATTAATGCATATGCTGTAAATTATGTTTAATGTGAACTTATGTTATTAGAAATCATAATACTTGGGGGGCCCTGCTTGCACAGCCACAACGCAGGAGGCACATGAGGCATATGATCACTATGGTTACCACTACAGGCAGAGGCACACCATTAATGAAAGGGAGCGAGCCAAACATTTAAATTTTAAGCAGCCAAACGAACGGGGCTACTTATGTCATCTCCATGACAGCCAGGATAACGCCAAGCCTAAAAGCACAAACACCAGCTCTAAAAAGACTTAAAATGAGCATAATACTAATTTTATTTACAACAGTGTTGTAGTACTTTGTGTGGCCAACATTACACACGCTAGCATCACCTAATCAGCTGTGCAGTTATTAACGGATGCTTTTCGCCTTACGTATGGAAAGTGGGGGGGGATGGATCAGGGTCACTATAAATCTGGGGGGGACGTGCTTGTCTACAGCTACTTCCATTGTTTTATGCACTGCATGAAATGTGGGATTTACGACCGTCTTCGACCCTGTGAAGCCCACATTGGTGTGAAAGGCCCCCCCCCCCCTTCCCCTTGGCCAGGCCTAGGTTTTGTTATGTTAATTGAATTGACCTGGATTGAAACGACACGGGATTTACGACAGTCTTCGACCCTGTGTATTGCCGTAGAAGCCCACATTGGTGTGAAAGCCCCCACTTAAACTAAATTCCCACTTAAACTAACTATAACTAGATCAGAAGCTCCAGTAACAGAAGAGAAATACCCCAGAGGAGGGGGGAATGATAAACCAGTGACATTCTCGCACCGACAAGCCAAGCTCTGAACCAGCACGGTGGGTCAGTGGCGAGAGCACAGCACCGGGAACCTGAAGAACGCAGGTTCGAAACTCGCGAAGCTCACGAAAGATTTCATAATCTTCCTGAAAGACACAGGTTAGATACTCACGAGTGGCAAACATGTCCCAAGTTGCGAAATGACTACCTCAGTATCAGAATAAGTCCGACTCTGTATAATTACATGCCAAAAGTGAATCTCAAGAACATTACAGAGAGGAAGCTCAGGAATATGAGTGGAACAACCTTGAAAGTACATTGCGATCCTCGAACTCTAAAACGAAATTGAAATCAAGAATTGTGTTAAACCTGGAGCAAAACCCTAAAGACAGAACTCTGAAACTCTGAAAACGAAAGGCAAATCAAAAATTGTGATAACCCCGGAGCAAAACCCTAAAGACAGAATATAATTTAAATTATTATCGAGTAAATTATTAATTTTGTTTTTATGGGGCAATAGCTGTAAATGGGAAGGGATACGTTTTGTCAGTTGAAAGCTGACCAATAGACAGAATAGACACAAGACGTTTTAATTCAATTCCTTGTCGTTGTCAACCAATGGCTGCAGCAGGGTGTGTGTGGCTAGACTGCTGACAGTCAATATGCTAATAAGAGCATTTCGCACCTCTGTCAGCGGGAGGTGAGAATGCTAAACACATCGCCCCCCCTCCCCTCGCCGGTCTGTTTCCGGGAAATTCTGAATGTCCGCGATCGACCAGGAATGGCGATCATTCGCGGCTGTATCACAGCGTGTACGGGCCCGATAATCTTGCTTTTCGTGCAGTGATGGCAGTGGAGTCTCATCACGTTTTTTGATAAATCCAAGGATAATGGTGTAGTCTGTGTACTTGAATATTTTGTGGTGTGATTAGAACTCATTGGTAGATGGAGAAAAGCAGAGGAGAGAACAAACAGCGACATGGTGCACCAGTACTGAGGAACAAGGTATGATGTAGCATTGTTAACCTCAATAGATTGAAATCTGTTTCTAAGATAGTAACACAGAGCTGTGTATGTATTGAAGCCTGGTGAAGAGTGCGAGTGAAAGCTGAGCGGAAGTCTATAAATTGGGATAAATTCATATATGTTGGTTTGCCCTTCACTGAATTCACTCTGCAGCAACTGGAATCAGGTTTATAGCATCCCCAAAGGATCTGTTAGCCTTAGCCCGATAAGGGGCATGGGTCCGTCAGTGGAAATTAATACCCAGAACTTCAGGTAGGGAAGGACTTAGCGCTCAAACACAAAGACATTGAGGCATGTCGTTTTGGTTGACTTGGGGAGCTGTTTTAAAAACATTGTGGGACGGTACACTGCTGTAGGCAGGTGTTGAAAACTGAGGCCAGTTGATCCACACAGTTGCCAACACAGCTGGGAAGAGCTGATTTGGCTCTGCTGCTTTCCTTTTATTTCGTTTTTTGAAAAGCCTCCTCACCTCAGCCTCCTGGATGGAAAAGGGTGGAGTGAGGGAAGGAGAGAAGGGGGGGGTCGACTACTGGGGTGTGTTCATCCTTAAACCAAGCACTAGTCAGACTGGTGAAGAATGCCAATACATGGCAGGGGAAACTTTAACTTTAACTTTAAACCACACAATGAATTCAGACATTCGTCCATTCTGGCTGCGCTCCAGAATGTTATCAGGTAGTGATTACATTTGAAAACTGACAATATCAATATGTGATTTCTGAACTTTGCTGCTTGACACCTAACTATAATCTGGACATAGCACACAACACACAATCAATCGGAAATGAATGAGTTCAAAGAAAGGAAATATCATTAGATGTTGAGGATGTTTGACAAACATGCTATAACTGAGTGACCTCATTCACTATATTAGTGATTTATTACATTTGATGTTTCCTTTCAAAAAACGTCATAACTTCGTACAAATCTAATAATTATTATGTTTGTAGGAACTGAGTGGAAAAACAAAAGTGCGGATTTGTATTACGTTTGTGGTTAAGTACATTTGTGAGGAGATATAATGTTTGTAGGTGTAGCAACAGTCTTTCTGCACATCTGTCTTGCAATGTAATTATATTTAAAACAAAGAAGAAGAAAACATACGTTATAAATGAAAATCTATCTAGTACTATAACTAGCTGTCATTTATCTATGTAGGCTATTGGCTGATTGAGATGTAACATACTGAAGATTTCTACTCACCCATTTCAGCAATTACTGCTCATCCAGGTATTGATATGCCTAAGGTCCAGTAATATTTCAATTACACCATTAAATAAAATTATAAAACTCAAATTGTCAAAATAACAAGTGTTACCAACCTGCAACACACAGAATTTTACCATTGCCTTAAGGCTGAAATATACTTCTATGTCTCTTTTACTCCGCGGTCACGCAGTTGCCTCAACGGGCTCTTTTTCATTTATGGTTCTCCGAAGATTGTGGGTGTTGAAAGGGATTTAAAACAAAAAAAGATGGCGGATGGTCGTATTTGTACATAAAGGTTATTTGTCTGACTTTTATTTGCTTAGATTTTTTTAAAGTTACCGAGAAATAGACACTGTGCAATGTAAAAACCCTGTTATTGTAACCGAAAAATACCTCTGAAGGACTTTGTGAGGTGTCTGAGCCAGCTATCTAGTGTTGGAAAACTACTACCCACAAGGTAAACAGGGATGTACTGACGGATTGACGGATAGTTACAAAATTGGGGAGGTGCACATCAGGCCACGGAGAGGTGCTCGGAGAGGGTTTGCAATGTTGGAGAGGGCCTTTCTGTGTCTCCGTAAACGGAAAAATTGGATTTTAGATTCATCACTGTTGCTTGCCATGTGTGACAGCCTTAATAATCCCAATTGTTTTGCTAAACTGCTCCATTATTACATACAACGTTTCATCAGCTCATCTACAAATTCCGTTGCTTGTAACTGTCAGTTGCACACACAAAGTTTGATCATTAAATGCCTGATTGTGTGCTTATAGTGTGCCACAAAAGGCACAACCACCATCAACCTGCATTTAAGATAATTTATAATGAATGGCATTAAATGTGGCCTTGACACCTTGACCTCCTAATCTCATCAGGCAATTTGTATGGATTTTGAGAGCAGTTTCAGTTCACTGAATTTTAACAGATTTTGCACTTTTGCCTTCTATACCCAAATGGTTGGCAATTCCTCTAGAATGGGAGGTCTACGGGTGGTGTGCAGTTGTATGCTCCCCTCCCTCCACCCTCCTTCAGGTCCTGGAGTGAGCTCCACTGTCTCTGGTAGAGGGCCTCTATCAACCGTGGAGATCTACACCTATAATGGTTCTATCTACACCCTAGCTTAGATGAATTACATCATGACCAGGCTTGTGGGCACTAAATAACACCATCTAGTTTAGCATTCAGTTATTATTGTTCATTTTTTCCCCCATTGAATTTCTGTCAAATACCAATTATTATTAACATGGACAGAATTTCGTAGTCAAATGTGAATACAATTAAGCACCAATATAAACCAAGATAACTTGATTCTTTTGACTTGTGACAAAGTGTTTATATGTATACTTATGTTATGTATTCTTATTACGTGATGTCCTTGTAGAACCATTTTGTGGGGTTTTCAGCCCTGATTAGAAGTTTTTATTAGAAAATGCACAATTGCCATAACATTTCAGTTGAACTGCACCAGTATAACCTTAATAGAGAACTCAGAGTGAGTGAGAATGAGAGGGAGGGAGGGAGAGTATGGAGTGACATGGGGCCAGGAGTATGAGGTGAGCTAAGGTGGGGCTGTGTCTTAGATTATTCTGTCTAAATGGCAGTTGTGCAACAGACATTCTACAAGATCTGGACAACAACTTCATCAGCGTTCCATCAAATTTCATCAGTACTCTGGAGTGTGAAAAACAGTTGCAGGAGAAATGTATGAAAGGACACCTTGAATGAGTATTAACAAAAAAGCTGTACCATACATACATTTGTTTAGTATGAACCCTTGCAAATTGTCTTGAGGGACACACAGCTATAAGCACAATAGTAAGCTAGCCAAATTGGAAAGACCCATGCCAGGGGATGTTGGATCCCGCCAAATGAGTGTAGATTCCATTCAATGGAGTTACAAAGACAAAGGGATAGAATGTGGATGTGCGAGAGATGCTGAACTCACAGGTGTTGAGGAGCGTTGCTGAAGGAGCCATGCTCTAGACGCTGCCATCGGCCCAGGTGTGCAGCCGAACGATGCAGCAGGTCACAGTAACTTGGTGGTAACAGCTGACTCATCAGCATCACAAAGGCATTGATCCACACCATGATGAGGTGCTCACATGACCAGCGCATGTCATAGTACTGGGTACTCTATCAAAGAGAGAGCAGGAGTCAGGAGGGTCATAGACTGGGGACACTATCAAAGACAGAGCAGGAGTCAGGAGGGTCATAGTATTGGGGACACTTTCAAAGAGAGAGCAGGAGTCAGGAGGGTGCATACAGGCAAAGAACTAGGAAGTAGACATTGGAAGACCGTGCACAGTAAAATGAGAACACCCACCACTACATCCAACTCACTTTGACAAAGCAGAGGGGTAGGAAGGCCACATAGTAGGCACTGAAGAGCGAGTTGAAGAGCACCTCCTTGATGCGGCGGTTGAAGTTCGTCTTCAGCTCTTCTACCTCGGTGCGGATGAGCTCAGGGGAGTGCGGGCAACTGTGGGTGGGTACAGGGGTGGGGCTACTAAACTGCTCCCGCAGGTTCTCCCGCAGGAGTGACATGAAGTCTCTTGGCCTGAGCAGGGCCCCACACTCAACACTTTCCTTTTCAGAGAGGCTGCAGTCAGTTGGAGATGCCACACCACCTCCCCGGCTTTCCTGGTGGAAGCAGCAGAGTGGAACGTACACGCCGAACCTGCCAATAAATGAACTAACCAATTAGTTAAACAAAACAGTCTAACAGTCAATGATTTCAGTTAAATTTTTCTACATAAACCACTATGCATCAATTACCATCTATATTATATGTTATATTAAGTTTTATATTAATTTATATTATAATTATTTCCGAGCTCCCCAAAAATAATCAACATATATTAACAGCAATTCCTGGAAAGTATATGGCACAGGATGGCGGTGGTCTTCACATGCTTGTAAATGAGGCCCATTTTTCAGCTTGTTTAGTCATAAATACAACTATACAGGCCCATTTAAAATAGTTTAAAAACCTTTCTAAACAAAATGTATACCTCCATTGGGCTGGTATAAAAAAAAGCAGAGTCTACATAATGCAACCAAGTAGGCTAGTTTTTGTCTATTATGATGAGTAGCATAAATTCAAAAGGCGAAAATATCAACATGTCCAAAATCTTAACAAGCAAAGACACTATGGGACTGATTTACTAACAGGATTGCGCCCATTTCTGGCGTAAAATAGCGGTCGTAAACATAAAACGGTATTTACTAAGGGGCGCAGGGCATATTAACGTCTATGGGTGTGAACAGGGGAGGGCACGGAGACGTGGGTGGAAACCTGGGTGGAACGTGGGCATGGAGTGCAATTTAATGGGAGGAGAGAAGGTAAGTGCGCCTAATGATGTATTGCGTGGTATTTACTAAAACTGCCTGTCGAGCGCACGTCTCAATTTGCGGGATTATTCTCCGCCTCCTAAAAGCACGTCTTAACTAGGAAGCGCATTTCCATTGAGTCTGAAAACGTTGATATTGCACCAGTTATAAGAGCAAGGCGAAGATTTAGACAGAGACAGCGCACAGAAATATTGTTTTCAACTCGTATTTACACTTTTTCAGTTAAGCGATCCACAAATCATTAGACGGTACAGATTAACCAGCCACGCAATACGTCTGAACCAGATCAGAGACATCGAAGCCTCCAACCGGAGATCACATTCCATTCCATCAGTTGTTACACTCAGGACAACATTACAAATATTGGCATCGGATCATTTCAAACAGTTATAGCATCAGCAGTTGGTATATATCAGCCTTCACTCAGCCAAATATTCACCCAGTTTCTCGACGCATTGCTACGGTGCGCTGGTCAATACATTTCCCCACTGCCATAGCTGAAATTAGAGACATCAAACACTTTTTTTGAAATCGCAAACTTTCCGAACGTAATTGGAACCATTGCTTGCACCCACATGCAAACAGTCCCACCTTCAATCCACGAACACGTTTACCGAAACAGAAAGCACACATATTCAATGAAAGTCCAGGTCATATGTGATGCCAACATGACCATTACTTACGTGGTAGTGGTCTGTCCATGACAGTTTTATCTTCCGGAATAGTGCCATCTATTCATGATTGAGCAACGTTGACTTTGGAGAGGCCTGGCTACTTAGTAAATGTATTTGTTTCAGTGGGGATATATTGTAGTGATCCCATGTCCCAGAACGTATTAATCTCGCCATGTACACACCTATATTGTTATAATAGACAGTTTATGCATTAATGCCACCAATAGCATATTATTTATAATCGTGTTCTTTTAAACATCTCGCTGTAGGTGATGGCGGGCAAAACAACAATATAACCCATTGAATCAGGTTCAATGATTGAGCGAACGTGAACCAATATATATATCTCCTCTCCGCTGAACCTTAGTTTTTTCTTCCTCGAATCTCCATGGTGGGCAGTAACTTGCAGGCAATTTCTCCCGTCTTTTAACGGTGCGCTAAATAATGATTGCCCAGCGCTGATCTGGCTTGATAAATATCACGGAAAATACGGGGAAACACCGTGCGTTAATGTGCGCCTGGCAAAGGCGCAGTTTAAGCTGCGTTCGCAAAACAAGGTTAGTAAATCAGGCCCTTTAAAGGGCGGAGTAAGCACACAGTGCCCAGCGCAGATGTGGTTTGATAAATACCACGGAAAATGCGCAAAAACACAGTGCGTTAATTTGCGAATGCAGATTAAGCAGCGCTCGCATGTTAGTAAATCAGGCCCTATGTGTTTTTGAGGTTTGTCTTTGTAAGTAGGGTCATTCCACACCTAACGGGACAATTTAAGGAAATGTCCCCACTCGACCGTCTCAGATTGCGCTGAAAAAAATCGGTTGTTCATACACTTCTTAATAGGTATAGTCCCAGATATTAGCTCTCTTCACCCAATAGTTTTGTCACAAAAAGATGTTTAAGGGTGGAGGGGGTGCCTGTACCTTAGACGCTTTTTTAGCAGCGTTTTTGTTTTTCAAATTCATATTACTAGAAAAGTATTTAAGCTAGCTCCTTCAAACCTCCTAGGCTTAAAATCTGATACCATTACTTGAAGATTATGGACTTCCAAGGGTGTGGCTTGGGTATATCATAGTATTCGGGGTGCTTGAATTTGGGCAAAAATTGTACTCTACGCTTTGTTGCAGCATCTTAAAAGGCCTGTGGAAAGCTCAATGTTAATGCTAGAGACTTAATCTCGATTCTTCCCCTTGCCCCTTTTTCTTTGTCTTTGTCTTTGTCTTAACCCTAGCACTTGCAAGTGTAAGGGCCAAGGGCTGAAAACTTTCCCCTATGAAATGAGACGCCACTCGGTTTCGGGTACGTCACTTGGTTTCGGGTACATCATCATACATCGTCGCGAGCTGGCTGCTACGTCACCAGAGCGCCAAAACGCTCATGGTTGCAAATATATACTGTATGTATACGACTGTATAGAGCACGAGACAAGACTGTTGTCATTTTTAAATTAATTATAAGCCAAAAAGATTTACATTTGTGGGACTCCCTCTGAGCTGCTGCCGCCATCCTTGAAGATGTAGCATCTAGCTAGCAAGCTACCATATAATCCAATGAAGTGGTGGCATACGCGTTAGCTGTAACCTAAAACTACTGTTTGAAAGCTTCAGTTAAGACCTACAATACTCTGCATCGTTCGTGTAGCACATTTCAGATCAAACCGAGTCATTATAAACATATAAAAAGTTGTGTAGATAGCTTTATTCATGTAAAATATTCCTCACTTCAAGCAGCCATGTTTTTTTGAAAATTCCCGGACTGGTTTCGCTGTGTGCTCTGGGATAGCGCTTGGAGGAGCAAGTAAGGTCTGGGATTATCTTGACTCCAAGGACCATATAGCCCTAAATCTTGGGTAAAATTGGGTATTGAAACACCACTAGCTCTCACATGAACGCGCAACTTCAAGGGTAAGGGGGAAGATAAGGGGCAAGGGGAAGAATTGAGATTGGGCCTTAATATTATACACAGACCTTCCAATGTATGCTCTGTATATTGTATTGAAAAACTATCCTTATGTCTAGCTGTTCATTTGTTGAGGTAATCTGTAGAAATTTCACCCCACGCTTCCTGAAGCACCTCCCACAAGTTGGATTGGCTTGATGGGCACTTCTTGCGTACCATACGGTCAGTGGCGGTTTTAGGCACGGGCGACCCGGGCAGCCGCCCGGGGCGGCACTTTTTCACGACACGTGGGGGGCGGCACGAGCACTTAAAAAAAATTAAATACAAATCATCTGGGCCGCGAAGCGGTTTTCTATTATCTATCTTTCATATCACTGTGAGGGGAATTGGCGAATTGGCCTTAAACTTAGCATTTTGATTGTTTAAC
Organism: Sprattus sprattus; assembly: GCF_963457725.1. Taxonomy (NCBI): domain Eukaryota; kingdom Metazoa; phylum Chordata; class Actinopteri; order Clupeiformes; family Clupeidae; genus Sprattus; species Sprattus sprattus. The sequence continues at coordinate 26,175,800 of NC_137921.1, forward strand.
AGAATGGCCGATGTTTGACACTGTCAGATAACTGACCTAGCAGCTACGCTAGGACACTGTCCTGTCAGGGACAGGGTAATGCTAGTAAATAAACGTAGGTCTACATCTCAGTGCCTCTCCAGATGAGTTTTAAATTAACTGAAGGTAAATTAATGTAATCTTTCCCTGCGGTGCATGAAAAATGCTGGTATGGGATGTTGTTATCTGCAATCGTGATGACAGTGAGATTGATTCTCCTTGTTGCAATGTGATCTGTAAATTCTCGCCTCCAATTTAAGCTCGTCATCCATCATATCTAGTTTTACATTTTGTACATATCCTTTCATTGCATAATGAAGTCCCTTTTGCTCGGGGCGTAATTCCATGTAGAACCGCCACTGCATACGGTCAAGCTGCTTCCACAACAGCTCAATGGGGTTGAGATCTGGTGACTGCGCTGGCCACTCCATTACAGACAGCATACCAGCTGCCTGCTTTTTCCCTAAATAGTTCTTGCATAATTTGGAGGTGCGCTTTGGGCCATTGTCCTGTTGTAGGAGGAAATTGGCTCCAATCAAGCACTGTCCACAGGGTATGGCATGGCATTGCAAAATGGAGTGATAGCCTTCCTTATTTAAAATACCTTGTACAAATCTCCCACTTTACCAGCACCAAAGCAGCCCCAGACCATCACATTACCTCCACCATGCTTGACAGATGGCATCAGGCACTCTTCCAGCATATTTTCACCTGTTCTGCGTCTCACAAATGTTCTTCTGTGTGATCCAAACACCTCAAACTTTGATTCGTCTGTCCATAACACTTTTTTTCCAATCTTCCTCTGTCCAATGTCTGTGTTCTTTTGCCCATATCAAGCTTTTTCTTTTTATTGGCCAGTCTCAGATTTTTCTTTGCCACCATGCCTAGAAGGCCAGCATCCCGGAGTCGCCTCTTCACTGTAGACGTTTACAGTGGCGTTATGCAAGTACCATTTAAAGAAGCTGCCAGTTGAGGACCTGTGAGGCGTCTATTTCTCAAACTAGAGACTCTAATCAACTTGTCTTCTTGCTGAGTTGTGCACCAGGGCCTCCCACTTCTCTTTCTACTCTGGTTTGAGCCCGTTTGGGCTGTTCTCTGTTCTCTTAAAAAACCTGACGTTTCCACCTAAAATAGTAATTTACCACATGAACAATGTATACAGTGTATTTCTGATTCATTTTATGTTATCTTCATTAATAAAAAAAAAGTGGTTTTCTTTGAAAAATAAGGAAATTCCGAGGTGACCCGAAACTTTTGAACGGTAGTGTGTGTGTGTGTATATATATATATATATACACATATCAGTGGCGGCTGGTGGTTTTTAAAGTGAGGGAGGAAGGACTGCGCGCTTGGTTGCCATTGGCCCGTTTGTACTGTTGGTGGCATAAGTATGTGAGACTCAAGTTTTTTCAGGGTGTTTTGGTGAACTACAGCACAAAATAGCCGGGAGGGATAATTATGTGAATAAAATTGATAAATTCACCAGTGGCAGCATTGTACTTTGAAAGCTGGTGGGTAGCATGTCTTTGATGGACTAGTCCAGGCCAGAAGGAAAGGATACAAAGCCAATTAGTCAAATCAGGCCTACTCTTGATTTGTAAAACTAAATAAAAGATTCTGGGCCAATCATTGGGCCTAATTTTTTCCGCTCAATGACTGAAGCTATTGGTTGTAATTTGTCTGATTATTTTCAGCTACAATTGTTTTAAGAAGAATGAAGACACAAGACCATAATTGATGCCATTTCAAATGCATCATGCTCTGAATCATTCACTTACATCCTTTTGCGCAAGTATTATTGGCTAGAAAAACGGCGCACGCCGTTGACTTGACAACTTTGACAACAACAGACGTTTTACCACCTCCCTATTGCCACGCACTTTAGCGTTGTGCTGTTGAATTTGCAGCCGCACACTCTAATCCACTAACCGATCTATAGGCATGGTGACGCCTAGCAATGAATAAACTCCTCAAAAAAAGTTCGGAAACATTTTAGTCAGGGGGCCAAAACTGATATTAAAACTTTGTCGGACACTTTTTGGTACAAGCAAACAACCTATCCAGTTTCAATATTTAACCCCTCAACATGTGTTCTAGCCAGGTTGTCAGCTTAGAAAATGTTTTTTTTTGTCCATTTTAACACTATTCTTAAAAGTGGTAAAAGCGGATTTTTCCCCCAAAGTGCTTCCATTTTCTTCCATGTTACCTACTGTAATTTTGGGCAAATGTGCAAAATAATTCAACTTCTATGCAAGCATTATCATTAAAAAATAATAATTAATAAATACTTAGGATGCTAACATGGAATCGCAGAAGCCCCCGCCCAAATTGCATGGATTAGTTACACCTGAGATGTATTATTCAGACACAAAACTGACTAAACAATCAAAGAACCAAGATCTTGCATGGATTATATGCAAACTACAGAACACCTATGACCAGGTTGTTCCATCTTGGAGTGGCTTCAACCACCTTGTGTCAAAATCAGATCACCAAAAAACAGTCGCCGGAATGATGCCTATCATAAATTCTCCATCACATGACTATGACACAATCTGGACAGTGTTACAGAACTGCCACAAAATGACTACAAAACTGGGCCAAAGATACACAATCATAACCTTTGATGAGCAGCTCTACTGCAAAGCAAAGATGCTTCAGTGGCACCACCAAAAAGAGTGTGAGGATATTATTATTCTCTTGGGTGGCTTTCATGTGCAGATTAACTTTTCAAAGGTCATTGGACAGCATCTTACTGATTCTGGACTGAGGGACATTCTTGAGGAAAGTGGTGTGTTCGGAAAAAACACAGCTGAAAACATCATGAAGGGAAAGGGATGGAACTGTGTAGCCCGTGCACACAAACTTGCCTTTGAAGCACTTTAGAGAATACTATGGCCAACCTTTCTGCAATGGGTGGATGACAATGATAGCAGAATAGACAACAGTTGCTTTGAGTTAGCAGACACACTCTCCGAACACATACGATAGGGAGAAATTGAAGCAGCTGGAGCATGCTATGAAGATCTTGTTCTGAAAGTTCGAGAGAATCAGGATCTCCTTGCTGAGTTTGACAAAGCTAATGAAGACAAACCAACATTTACCTTCTGGCGACAATACACAGACCTGCCAACATTGGAAAATGTGTTTGAGTACCACCCCGGTGTGGCGCGGCGCGGCAAGATTTTGTGGCGTTCATTTTATTAGTTATAATGCTGTTGTTGCATGATTGAACCAATCGACGACATTCTGAGCTAATAAATAATGCAGTTCTGAACCACTTTAGAAGGCCTAATGAAACAAAATAAAAAGACTGTGATAAACGTTATAAGTGATAACTGTGACAACAAATTTGTAGCCTGGGATGTTATTTCACTCTACGCTCCTTAGCATACTTCTCGCACAATGGTCATGTTGTATTTTTTCCCCACCTCATACCTATCAAGTGTCATGATTCATCATTCTTTTTTCTCCCCACGTCTGATGTTCGAATGCAAGCCCAATTACATGTGATACCAGGACTAGATAACTGCTAAGACCAAATTATGGCGCTGTGTTTGCTTCTTTATTATTTAATTAAATTCTAGTCAGTGGAAGAGTTTTTTTAGGCTATTACAGAATACCGAACCTGCAAAAAGTCATTTCAGGGAGGTATTCCCCCCCTAGGCCTACGTATTACGTATTACTGGTCCCTAAAAGTTATAAAAGCATAATATTATTCTATAGGCTATAGCCCTATGCAATTCTTTGTTAATTATGTTTAAATATGTAGATTACTTTTACTATTTATTATATGCTGCTAATACTATCCTTTTTATGTTAACTGCTTTTATTTGTATTCCATTGCAACTTTAAACAAGTTTAAGGAGCTTGCTGTTTCCATGTAGCCCTGGCAACTAGCCGGCATGAATAATATGCACATGAAATGAAACTTTTTTGGGGGCACTCTCCCTGTGCCATGGTGCCCCTGTTCCTAGATACACTGAACTGATTAATTCGGTTCGGGAGAAGAGATAAAATGCCGCCCACACTGAAAATTGATTGGTTGACTTACCGAAACAGGCCAATCAGTATGCTCCTGAGGCACACACGCACACTGCCTCACACACGCATCTCCAGGTCCCTGTCCCTCTCCCTCTCTGTCGTGCGCGCGCTACACAGATGCTAACACGGTTTGGAGCACGTCGCTCGCTCTAGATTCCGGGAGATTTTAAGTCATTTTGCGGGCATCAGGGAGTGGTTATCAATATGCGGGAGACTCCCGGAACTTCCGGGAGACTTTGGATGTCTGCTATTATCATTAGCCTATTATTATTATTAGAAACATATAGCCTTTTACACTGTGACCTGACAACAGCTGTGCGTAAGCATGTGTGGACACTGTACGTAGAAGGCTGCCGCGGACCTCTAGCATGAACTTGACAGATAGGCCTATGATTTTCTGATAATATGCATCTTACTGTGTTCGTTACCTGTTGCTCCTTGGTGACTGATGTCAATAATGACATTGCACACTGTGCAGAAAGCATGGTGGGGATGTCTGAAAAGAACGGAGGCATGGCCATCTCTCCCGGTAACTATCAAGGATTTTTTGCGATCTTTTTAATTTTATCCGGTGGTTCTGCCATGGTAACATACTACAAGAGTTTGTCTAAAATAAGTTGTTTGAAAAAACCCAAAAAGCGTAAAGTCAAACCATTTCGAACACAGCCAAGACACTTAGATTTATTTGCCATTTTAAATCGATGGCGAACACGAAAACCACATGGTTAACATCGTTGGGCTAAAATTAAATACATTTTTAACGTCTTATCTCTACATTACTCGTTAGTTTACCTTTAAGTGATTTTTTAATGTCCTCACTTGAAGAATTGGCCAGATGTGGTCGAGAAGGAAGAGTTAGGTAAGTATTCATGAATGAAAAATCGCTAACTGACACCTAAACAGCGGTTGATTCCTCTGACCGCAGAGTAACCTAATATTCTCTGATTTCGATGGTCATACAGGGGATAGTAACGGCAGGGGGTCTGTGATTGGTCAAACTCCTCTTCTGCTTCTTGCGCTGCTGCAGCTGCCTATGTACGCATTGCTGACTCGAGACAGACTGTGAAGTTTGAACCCGTTGAAAACCGGCAATGCATTATTGAGCGTTATGCGTTCTCAAAAAAAAAAAGATATATATATTTTTGGTTATGCGTACTTTTAGACCATCAACTCGTACCAGCGTACTTTGATGTCAAAATGCGTGCCAGGTACGCAAAATGCGTACATGTTGGCAGGTCTGAATACATGGACCTTGTGTCTATTCTCCTGGCATTCACACGGGCACTGAGATATGGTGACTGGAAGCTGTACATGTCAGCCTTCAAGAGCATGATGCCCTGGTTTGCTGCATATGATTAGTAGAATAAAACACTGACGATGGCTTAAGGCCGAAACGCGTCTGTGCGAAATAAACTGGTCTTTTTATTAAGGAGAAAAGCTTGAGAGTGCGGTTTTTATTCTACTAATAGTTAACATTCTTTTACTCGCACCCGAAAACGCATTTATATTTTTTTGAAGTAGAGCGCGCCTATCCCTACTAATTGCTGCATATGATCACACCCACTACACAAGATGGGGTGTTGTACTTATAGCAGATATGGAACATCTGGCACAGATGGCACCACAGGTCTACCAGGGCTTCCTCTATGGTGATTTTGTAGCCAAAGAGACCAAACACAGTTTCAACAAGGTGCCATTTGATCTTTGCCTTGAGCACATCAACAAAACTGTAAAGGTTGCTGGAGGATTGGTAGGCATCACTCGAAATGAGACAGCTACAAACCGTTGGTCCATCACCTACAATGAACGTGCATCTTTAGCACAGGACACTAGATCCTTGTTTGGACTGACACATGATGGAGAAGATGATGAAGACAACCACAAAGACTGCCTTCCATCAAGACTCAGAAGGGATAATGATGATGTCATTCAACTTGTCGAACAATTCCAGAGATACTGTCTTCCAACTGGAGAATATGTGTGAGTTGGTGTCTTTGACAACCGGTGATGTTGCTTCAGTAGATATACTGAATGACCTTAAACATGCTGCAGAGTCTGGGAAACAATTGGTGACTGAGCTGGTGAAAAAAAGAATGAGCACAATGAACACAAACTTCCATAACAGCATAACTAAAGAAAAACTCAAAACATTCTCAAATCTTTACAGAACAGACAGCAAACTTGGAAAACTCAAATCCAAGTGTGTGAAGCCTGACAGGGATATTTTCCGTCGCATCATTGTATCCATGGACAGTGGCAGAGAGGTTACCATAGAGGGGCTTCTCCAAGAGGAACTGTGCGCAGTCCCCCTTTCACTTGCCACAACAGAGTCAGTGCTCAGACCTACTAACAAAGCTGACTTAGCCACCATACTGCAAGCTGGTGCGAAAGAGAGGGGGCTTAGTCCATCTCTTGTGAGAACATGTACTATCATTGATGGGATGGCTTTAGTAACAGCAATAGGAAAACCTCAAAATGCATCAGCCTTTGGGGATTATGCTGACATTTTCATACAGAAAGTGACTGGCAATCTGCTTGGGAACAATACTAGAGTGGATCTAGTCTTTGATCAGTACCTACAGGACTCCATAAAGGGTGGAACAAGAGCACAACGCAGCCAACGCAGCAAAGAATTCGCACCACTGTAAGTACTGATGTAAAGATGCCAGCTAACTGGAAAAGTTTCATTGAAATGGACGAAAACAAGGCCAACCTGACACAATTTATTTCAATTGAACTTGAAAGGCATGTTATTCAGTATGGTCTTAACATTGCAATAAGTGGGGGATTTGATGATGCTGAAAAAGTGGCAAGGACAGCTGGGATTGATGATTCCCACCTACGGGCTGCACATGAAGAAGCAGATACCCGCATATTGCTACATGCTGTTGATGCCACAACTTGATGCCAAACATCATTCAGTGCAGAGACACAGATGTACTGTTGTTGCTTCTTGTGTTTGCACACCTGCTGAGCCCAGAAATTTGGATGAAAGCAGGAACTGCCAAGAAACCACGTTACATTAAAGTGCATGACATTAAAATGTCAAATGCGATTCTGGATTGTCTGTTGGCATTTCATGCCATCACTGGATGTGACACTACCAGTCAGTTCACTGGAATAGGTCAAAGGACGGCGTGGTGTTCCAGCAGTGCCCTCATCTTCTCCATAACTTTGGTGAGGATGAAGTACCAAGTCCAGCTAGTCTATCCTCAGCAGAACAGTTTGTCTGCAAACTGTATGATCAAAAAACGACCAGCACTTCAATCCATGATGTTCGCTGTGCCCTGTTTTGGAAAGTGAAAGCCACTTTACCACTAACTCGGGATGCCTTGTCTCTGCACCTCATGAGGGCCCACTATCAAACCAAGGTTTGGAAACAGTCACTAGTGACCCATCCACAGTTGCCCTCACCAACCAGTTGTGGTTGGCACATGAAGGATGGAATGCTTGTCCCCCAGCTTTTAACCAAAGAACCTGTACAGGCCAGGTGCTTGGAGCTGACAATATGTGGATGCAAGGAAAGTGGAAGTCAGTGCAGTACCAGGCAGTGTCGATGTCAAAAAGTGGAACATATGGAGCGGGGCATGTGGGTGTGCCTGTGCAGCTAGGTGCAAGAATACTCCGGTACTCACATCATGATTATTGAGTTTAGCCACATTATATGAAAGTATGTTGTTTCAGATTATTTGGCATGATATTGTTTTTTCTGTTTTGTAGATTTATATTATGCCCTTGGATGCATGCATGCATGTTTTGTATTGGAGAGGTATTCGTTATCAAAACGGTAAACTCTTCTTTTGTGTCCCTGACCAGGACTCAGACTGAGCATATGGACATGGTCCCTGGGTGCCTTATGTTGGTTGCCCATTTGTGTGCCAACCTGGTACATTAATGACGTCAAATACATTCATAGACCACCATCTACAGTTCTACATTTCTGCCTTTACATTCAAGTATTATAACTTGTGCAGCATTGCACTGTCTCTCCCTACAAGCTTTAAACTTGGCTTGACTCATTCCCATAGATAGGGGTACTGTTTGATAGAGGTTTTGGGACACTAAGTTATGTTTCCAAGCTGATATTCAATTTGAAAACTGGTTATCTTTAGACGGAGATTGTTTTTTTCATGTCTAGTTCTGTTATCCCTTACACTGTACAATACATGTTCATTCTGACACTGCAGTGGGCATCCCATGAGTGTTACCTTTCATTTGATACCATTTTTATGTATATGGTCCTTGTAGTTGTGGAGATATTCAACATTTATTGTTGGCATGTCGTGTTGAGCAGGAAACCAAAACATTGGCCTACAATTGCTTGTATAAGTCACAAAAAAAAAAAAAATCAGCTTGACAACCACCCTAATATCTTACCTATGGGTGTCTTCTAACAAAAAAAATAGGGTGACAGCTTGTACCAAAACATGTCCACAAAAGTCTTAACCGAAGCCCTTTTCAGAATTGGCCCCCTGACTATTTCTCCAGTCGGTTATCCCTCCCCTTTAATAATACCAATTGGTATTGTATTGTATATCGTTGGAAAGCCTGATTAGTCACCTTTACAACGAGGTACAACTTGTAAGGATCGTGCATTCGTGGAATGAGCAACACAGCTAATTGTGTGGGTAGCGGCCCACATTTTTTTGCCAAAATCCTAAAAAAAAGTTCGGAAAGGTTTCTTCAGTCGATTATCCCTGCCCTTTAATAATACCAATTGGTATTCTATTGCATATCGTTGGAAAGCCTGATTAGTCACCTTTACAACGAGGTACAACTTGTAAGGATCGTGCATTCGTGGAATGAGCAACACAGCTAACCGTGTGGGTAGTGGCCCAAAAAAAATTGCCAAAACCCCCTGCAATATTCTTCTGTTGGTATTCACTCTTGTTTTGAGTTGCTTGGTGGATTTGATGATTCTCCCACAGTATTAAGAAACAAAAAACACATATTGACCATTTTTACACTTTATTCATTTTACACTGTCAGGGACCTAAGTAGCCAGGGTTTTTCCTGCATAGAGAAAATTTCGGCGCGCGCCTAAGCCGTTTTCCCGTGCGCCTATGAAAAATCCCGAGCGCCTAAATAAAAAAAAAAGAGTCTGCGATTTAAAAAAAAAAAACTGTCATCCAATTCAGTTTAACGGTGTTTTGAGCCCTCACGTTGAATTCAAGACAGCAGCAGCAGATCCCGCCTCCCACCCCCTCAGCCAATCATTGAACAGAGGCTTCTCCAAGTTGCCAGTTTAGAGAAGATGTTAGTTAAAAATGTTGTCCGACCTATTAGCACCATAGACATCCTATTAGCACCCACGACCTATAAACACCTACGCGCTGGTACACGTTACTTAATATAGATTTCGGTGTCAATCAGGATAAAGGATTTTAAACAATATACGCTCCAGCCCAAAAGGGGTATTTAAATTGTATGTGTGCAAAACATTACAGTTGTAGAACGTTATTAAGTGTACTAGACAGCCATTTATTTCTGTGTGTACAAACTGTCATGGAACGAACTGAGCGAATTCGGTTTCGCAACGAGAACTTGTGAGGGTCATACAGTTTTCAACCGACATCGATACCTCTATCCCTCTTTAAATTGAGGTTTACCCGCTTATCACAGGGACGACAGCTGACGACCGAGTGAGGAGATGTTCACGAGAGATTACGGATTTTGATAGAGATCATACTTGGTCATATCGATAATGTTTGGCTAATCTCTTGACACGTACCACAGGTAGGCCTAAATCACGATTGGATCTTGATACACAATACCTCGTGTATCAGCTCATTTTGCGTGTTGGTCTACTACACAACGGGATAAAACCGAAAACATGTTTCAGTTGAAATCCAAACAAGTTACTTGTCGTAATCTAGACAGCCACCGCTACTGAAATATTTAAAATTGATTGATTAAAGATTTTTCTATCTATCAAGGTTTATAACTGTTTGTCACCTTTTTAATAGCTTGGGTGTTAATAGTGTTTACTATAACATTAATAAGTGGTGTTAACATAACGTCACTTATTGTATGGCATAAATATTATTCTAAAACACCTTCACTAGTTGTTTTAAGCAGATTTGTAAGCATATCATCACGTATGCAATGCATGTCAGCGAATATGTTCTGAATAGTAGCCTATGTTTCAAGTAGGCTACAGCCAAGCCCTCGTTCTGTTTTCATTAATAGTAATCGAGTTGATAAGTCTGATCTATACGCAACTGTGAGGTGCGCGAATGGACAGAGCGGCCAGCTGCCAATCACTTAATTACTCAACCTGCGTATGCAACCTGACTTCATCAGTCGGCGGTTTCAATATTTATGGCGCTCCATTTCTGACCACTGGTTAGTCCTAGATTCTATTGATATAGATTTCAGTAGTTTGCATATACAGTGGTGGCCAAAATTGTTAGAACACTCAGCATATTTAAGAGATCTCAGATGTTTTTGTTGAATTGACGATTAAAATACCCATCAAACAAATGAAATATCTACAAAATGATCTTTATGCTCTATAAACCATATAATAGAGCCATTTTAAGTAGATTAAGGTCATTTTCCTTACAAAAAACAAGCTAGGCCTATTTCACTGTCAATATCACACAATCATGTTCCTTCACAGAAGCAGCCAAATTACTTGTATAATCATTGTCAGGTGTGATCCCGGTTGAATTGCTGGTGATGAAAGAGTCTTAGGACACAGCTGTGTAATTATTTTGAATGTACAAGGCCTATCCTGCTCATTAAGTGATTGGTAACACCAGGGTTTTGTCACATAGGCCACACCACCAATTGGTATAAATTCAAAGCCTCTAGAAGTTGTCTTGTTACACATGTTGTTCTTTGAACATGGCTAAGGTAAGGAAGGAGCTAACAAGTGAGCAACGGGCTCGAATTAAGGCCCTTTTTGATGCTGGCTGGAGTTACCGCCGCATAGCCAGGGACTTGAGATGCAGTCCAAGCACCATCAAGTACACTATAGACCGCCATGATGCCACCAAATCACACCAGAACCGAAAGGGGAGAGGTAGAAAAAATAAACTGTCTGACAGACAAGTGAAGCATCTGAAAATTCTCAGTCTTAAGGACCGAAGAAAGACCTCACGAGAACTTCGTGATGAGATCAACACCACAATGAATGATGGTGCAACAGTGTCTTCAAGAACTGTGCGACGGAAACTTGGAGAAAAAGGACTTGTTGGCAGGATAGCAGCAAAGAAACCATTGCTGAGAGAGAAAAATAGAGTGAATCGCCTAAAATTTGCAAAAGATCACAAGAAATGGACTAAGGAAGATTGGTCTAAAGTGTTGTGGACTGATGAGTCCAAGTTTGAACAGTTTGGCAACAAGCGTAGAGTGTATGTTCGACGAAGGGTGGGGGAGAGGTATAAAAATGAGTGTCTCTTGCCCACAGTTAAACACGGAGGGGGTAGTGTTATGGTGTGGGGTGCCATTTCAGCCTCAGGAACAGGTGACCTGGTGAAAATTGATGGCATCATGGATAAAAAAGTGTACCACAACATTCTGGTGAGGCACGGAGTACCATCTGGGAGTCGTCTTATTGGGCCTGGATTTATTTTCCAAGAGGACAATGACCCTAAACACTCTTCTCACCTATGCCGGAACTACCTGCGACAAAAGGAATCTGCTGGATCACTGAAAATGATGGCCTGGCCACCTCAAAGTCCGGACCTCAACCCCATCGAGCAAATTTGGGGCGAGTTGGACAATAAACTGGACAGATCCATTATACAATCAAAGGAAAGCCTTTGGCTTGAGTTGCAGAAGGCGTGGGATACAATTAGTGTTGAAGTTCTAAGGAAATATATTGACACTATGCCAGAGAGATGTGCTGCTGTAATTGCTGCAAAAGGTGGACATACCAAATATTAAAGTTAAAAGTGGATAAAAACAGAAAGACTCACTTCATCTGTTATTTGTTTGTGCTCAGAGCAACCATGTGCATGTTTCATGAACATTATGAGTTGAAATTATGTTTTGGAGGCGAAAAAAATGCACATTTATTCAGATTTGTAGGGTGTTCTAACAATTTTGGCCACCACTGTATATATGAGGTAAACCTTGATAATCTTTGAACCATACATGATAGCACCATGGGGCTTGGACTATTGTCAATGTATTAGCCTATTGTCGATTTTGATTTAAAGTAAAAATGATAACCTCAAGCATATCCTCCATTATTTATGAAATGTAAGAAAAGGGGAAAAAAAAGACTTTGATGTCTGCTAATACGGTGATAGATAAGACAGACTGTGCGCGCGCAGCGCGCAATTTTTTTTGGGGTGCACCGAAGAGCCATTTTGACCCAGGAAAAACCCTGGTAGCATGTGGATCGTGCATTCGTGGAATGAGCAACACAGCTAACCGTGTGGGTAGCAGCCCAAAAATGTTGGCAAAAATCCCCTGCAATATTCTTCTGTTGAAATTTAGTGAGATATCGGAATGAGATTCTGGAGCCAATGGCAACTCCATACCTCCAGAATCTGGGACCTAACTCCATCCTCCAGGATGAAAACGCTCGCCCCCACAGAGGCAGGATCATCACAGAGTACCTCCAGAACTTGGGAGTGGAGAGGATGGAAAGGCCTGCCGTGAGTCCAGATCTCAACCCAATAGAATACTTGTGGTGCTTGGGCGTGCTGTACGTGCCAGAGTGACCAACGCAACCATGTTGGCTGACATGTTACAAATTCTGGTTCAGGAATGGGATGCCATCCCACAGGAGGTGCCAAGCTGTTGTGGCTGCGTATGGATCTTCCACATGCTACTGAGGTCCCTGACAGTGTAAAATTAATGAAGTGTAAAAATGGTCAATATGTGTTGTTTTTTCCTTAATACTGTGGGAGAATCATCCAATCCACCAAACAACTCAAAACAAGAGTGAATACCAACAGAAGAATATTGCAGGGGATTTTGGCAAAAAAATGTGGGCCGCTACCCACACGGTTAGCTGTGTTGCTCATTCCACGAATGCCCGATCCTTACAAGTTGTACCTCGTTGTAAAGGTGACTAATCAGGCTTTCCAACGATATACAATACAATACCAATTGGTATTATTAAAGGGGAGGGATAATCGACTGAAGAAATGTTTCCGAACTTTTTTTGAGGAGTTTATATAAACTTTGTGCGAAGAGTTTATCAGGGCTTCACTGTCAGCCTCGGCTGGAAGGGGAGCCCAATTGCAATTGTTGTTGTTTGTTTGTCTAATAAATATACTTTCATGCAGCTCCGGAGTCCTGAACTAACTAGGGTGATTTTTCACCATCATAATTGGGGGCTCGTCCGGGATTCCAACAACCTCTTCGACTCTCCTTGCTGGGCTAATCATCAGGACCTGAACCGTATGGAGGAGTACGAGACTCTGTTTTTTCTAAAGACCTCCAAATTGAATTGGACGGAGGCCAGGGCCTGCCAGCGGGGAGAGCCGAGAGTGAAGGAATTGAATTGGACTAAATGGTGGACTCTGAGCTGTTTGTGAGTATATTGGTTGTTTTATGTAAGTGTACAATGGTATATGGTTCTTGTTTGTTTCGGTTTTGCGTACACTTGTCTTCAAGTGGGGTTGAGACTAACTTTTTGCATGTTTGCTGCGGGGTGGAAAGGAGAACAAACAGTTATAGGACTTTTTCCTGTATGCCCTGTGAGTTGAACGAATTGATAGAGTTAGAGAGACTTCTGTTTTAGTTTTTATGTGTGGAGCGCTCAAGGCAACGTTATACATTCCTGTTCACCTTCCCGAGAGAGCTCTGGTTTGCCCATAGCGTTCATAAAACGAAGAGGCAAGGCCTCTGAAAGGAGGAAGGGTGCCGTCAGTTTTTGGAACGGTAAAGGATTATAAAAAAAAAGCCTGTTGCCAAAGGAAGGGCTAGCGCGCGCTGAGATTATAAGCACTGTTCACCTTCCTGTCATTGAAAGAGAGCTCTGGTTTGCCCATAGCGTTCATAAAACGAAGAGGCAAGGCCTCAAAGAAGGAAGGGTACCGTTCGTTTTGGTAACGGTAAAGGCTATATGTGAGAGCGCTGTACACCGTAAAAGCCTGTAAAAGAGAGCTCTGGTTTGCCGCAGTAAAAGGCAAGGCCTCTTAAGGAAAGGCAAAATTGATAAACAAGGTGACATCTGCACGTGAAACTGTCTAGGCCTACTATTATTATTATTATTTTCTCCGGATATTTCTGTATACATTCCTGTTCGCCTTTGATGAAGGGAACACACTTTTCACCTTCTGTTTTCCTGTTGGGGTCCCCTGGAAGGACTCTGAGTGCATTGTTAAAAAAAGAAAAAAGGCTATAGAGAAGGATATAGTCTGAAACGTATAGAGACATACCTGTCTAGCCGGATTTAACAATAAGAGAAAATGGGAAACAAAGGATTTAAAATTGATGACATATCCCAGTTAGAAGGGGACATGAAACATATGGCAATACAAGGAAATGCTGACTGTGCAATGCAAGGAGTCTCTTTAAGAGATAAAGTAAAAGAGTCAGAGATACTCTAATATACTGATACTTGTGTGTTATTTTTCTGTGGGGTTGAGACAAACTTTTTACAATGGGTAAAACCAGATAAATATAGTTATAATTTATGTAATTAAAGATTTCGCATTACTGAGATGCCTTGACCCGGAACCAGTAGGGGACTGATCATCCCAGGGAAATTCCCTGGCCTCAACCTCCTCAGAAAACGAGTGAGACGGAGGACCTCTGGTCGGGCTCGGGTTGACTCAGCATTGCGATCTCAAGAACAAACCATGAGAGTCTGAAAATAGAAACATAACTAACCCTAGTGTGAAGAATAAACTAAAGGTAATTTAAAGGTTAGGTTTCAATATCAGTTAAAGGTATTAAGAGAAATACATAAAATGACTTAGAAATGAGATAAAATGACTTAGAAATCAGAGGACGTACATGATAAAGGGAATAAGAGATGGATTTAAAATGTCTATAACAAAAAGAAAATTGTAAATTCAGCTTTGAAAATGTTTTTGCATTATTGGTTGCGCCAAACAGAGAAAAGCTTACGTTAATGGTGGCAAGAAAGCCAATGATTTTTGTTTTGGTTTATTTTGGCAAGAGGGCCAATGATTTTTTGTTTTGTTTTGTTTTGTGTGACTTTGATGCCTGCAGAGCAGTAACCAGAGAATAACATGCACAGAACAGAAAAAGAATGAGACATCTAAAAGCAGTCATACACATAACCCATTACTTTTGAAGAGTCTGAAACGGGACAGATATTAAAAATGCAGATTATGTTTAAAAAACATGCTCTACAAACTTATTAGGAAGAGATTTGATGTGGGTTGGGCATTAAAATTGTTCCAACAATACATGGGTTTTAGAATAAATTAAACAATGGTGTCCCAAAATGTTATTAGGCATAGAATATACACTGTTTAGCCACTAAAAAAGATTTGAAGAGAATGTAAGCCTGTCACACTAATTACATTAACCTAGATTGATGCATTGGACTAACACAGGATGGGTGGGGGCTGAGTGCTGGCTCAAAAGACTATATTCTCACAAGCCATGAGCTAAAACTTAGCTACAGTTCGAGAGACAGTCAATTGTCGTTGAACATCTTGTGCTGTTCTCCAGATAAGAAGATTTTAGCAGAAACAAGGCTACAAAATTAGCAGCTGTGGTTCACTAAAGTAAAGCTATCTTTTAAAAAAGCACCTCAGCCACAGACAAAGAAATAAATTATACATTTTCTGGAAATAATTTAATTCTGTAGATAATGGATTCCAAACCATGCGTTAGAAACACAAATGTTGCAGAGTTTACTTTATTCTCAGCCCATGTCAGCTGGAGATATTATTAAAAAGCCTGAAGCGGGAAGGCAAGCATTTGATCACATTAAGCAACTATTGGTTAGTTCTACTGTCGTAGCACATCCATGACATGACAAAGCTATTCGTACAAGCTGTAGACTGGAAAAAAAAAAAAAAGGTTATATGATATTTGTGTTAATGCATAAGTGGGGACTTAAAGTTGATACCAGTGGCATACAATTCTACACGGCTAGATCCAGTAGCCCAATCAATGTCTGAATGTTTACAAGTAGTAGTGGCTGCAGCCTTGGTGGTGCAGGCCTCTGCTCCTATTGTACAAAACAGACACATGCTTATTTTGTATTTAATTTTTTTGCTCTCACAGCCTTATCACTATTGAGCACTGCGTGACATTTAAGCCAGCTAAACTTTTACTTAAAGCAGAGGACAGATCAAAACTATGGCAGCCAGAGCTTACCTATGAGATATGCCTTTTTCCAGAAGAGATTTAGCTATTGTTTGTTGATAGTTCAAGCAAATAAACCTTGAATACATAGCCACTACTTCCACACTATTCCGCACAGGAAGCGGAACTGATTGCCCTTATTGTGCACACACGTGCAAAAGACCCGGTTTCATTGGGGAACCACAAAGCAGACAAGGCCACTAACCAAGCAGAAAGTTTTATCACTTTTATTTCTTTTATTATGATTTTAGTAATCCAAGAAGCCTATTGGAACATCAGGTTCTGATACAATTTGACCATTATTTTACTCCAGATATTGCTATTGCTACTTGCTTTTATTAATTTTATGTAAAACACCTTGAGCTGCAACAACCATCTGACACATACACATTTGAAGAATTAAACACACAAGACTAAATGATATGCTGCAATATTGAGCCATGGTGAAAACATGCCTCAATAAGAGGGGATAGTAAGCATATATTTTTACTTCTTGTTTTTATTTTATGAGAAAGAAGGTTAATCATTCATCATTGTTTTACTTCTTATTCAATTATTTACTTTGAAAGATGTTTAAACATTCAGTTATAGATTTTATTGAGTTAAATCCCAACGAAGAAAGAAATATTGTCTAGCCATAGACAAATCACTGCTCATACAACCCCCAGTCAGCCGGACTGGTAGAAAAGAAAGAATTGATCTATTGAAAGCCAATTCCGAGAGTGAAATTAGTGAAATTAAGAATGCATGTTGAGATCACTGTTTGAAATGATGAATGGAAGAATCTACACTGCCTAAACCATTTGCCAAAACAGACGAAGAGATTGAAAATACTTGGCAAAGATGATATTTGAAACTAAATGCTCTCAGACTTCTCTCCCCTACACAGGAACACTGTGAGACTGAAACCAAGGTTGGGCCAGGAGACTGGGTCCTAATCAACAGTCTCAAAAGAAAACATTTCCACTTGCCCAAGTGGGACAGAGCATACCAAGAGCTACTGTCAACATCTACCACAGTCAAAATAGCTGAGAGAGCCACGTGGATACATCTGACTAACTGTAAATGGGTAAGCCTGCATACGAGGCAGAGGAATAAGGACCATCTTTCTTTGCCGCTTCCAGGTATTGCCCGCAGTGACAGAAAGACCAGTCTACAAAGGGGGGTTGATGTATAGATTCTTCTTGTCTCAAACGCTGGCAGTAGATGTAGTACTGTCCTGTGGGATTAGAACCGAGTGGAAATTGTGGAGTAAAAGGTCTATTCCTCTGCAAAGTCATGGGAGGTTACGCAAAATGGGCCAAAGTATGTGGGGGACTCCTAGTAACGACTGTGGGATTTTACATTGTTGGTCTAATAACATGCTTATAAATGATAGCTATACAGCATCACTATTCACATTTTAACTGGCCCTACATGCCAGACAATGCTTCACCACCTCCACACATCATTAGCAAAGATGCTCTGTTTGAATGCTATTTAAAACCTGGGGAAAAGAACGATGCAGACCTAGGACACTGGACACAAAGTAAAACCATTACATATGTGCTTGATAATGGAAGAGAAATACAGTTAAATAATTTATCTGAATGTAAAACTGCGGGATGTGTTTGAATGGCAGACTCCTTGAAGTACAGGATATAGCTATAGCTGATATGTGGAGGTTATGTGGGAATGGTGAACTAAAAGCTACACTGCCTGTGGGTTGGTCTGGGACTTGTGCTAGAACAATGTTAGTACAACCTTTTCAGATAACCCCCAGGTCCAAGATACACCAGTACCTGAGGAATGTTCCAATGCATTCCGTACGAGGTAGGAGAGATGACAGCGGGATCTGGTTCACAGGGGATGACAGCGGGATCTGGTTCGACAGCCTGGGCATTTCCCGAGGCATTCCAGACGACTACAAGGCCTTAAACCCAGCAGCGAATGGCCTGGCATCTACCCCCTGCCCCTGGTGCGTCATCGGAGCACACACAGATTGGATTAGTTTCCTTTACTACGTTGAGATGAAATTCCAAAACCTAACCAGAGACGGACTACAAACGATCAGAGAAGAACGACACGCCAACTCCAGGGTAACACGGCAAAACACGGCTGTGCTTGAGATCCTCACTGCCGAGAATGGAGGCATTTGTGTCATGCTTGGTACTGACCAATGTTGCACACATGTCCCTGACAACACCAGAGATGGGAAAGACTTAGATCTGATCCTACAAATAAAATGCAAGCGAGTTCTGGCACGCATGATTGGTTTAGTGCCCTGTCGACAATGTTTTCCTCATGGGAAGGAATGTTGATGTCTTGTGTGGGATTGATTTTGGGTATTCTTTGTGTGTTGGCTACCTGTGCATGCTGTGTAGAACCCTGTATACGAAAGATGGTGACTGGAATGATTAAAACTGCTGACGACGAATACCTTGCCTTACAAATACGGAGGGCCTGTGCCTCTGATAGAAAGTTTGCTTTATAATTACTTACTAAGGTAGAAGAAATAATGCTTATTAATGACCTCTGTTCCGAAAATCCATGTGATAAAGCTCAGAATGATGATTTTGGGGTTATCCATTGAAATTGATCATTAACGGAGTAAGAAGAATGATTTTTGATTTTGATTGTGTTTGTAATTTTGAGTTATCCATTGAAACGGATAAAAGGAGGGATTGATAGAGATTATTTCCAAACACTGTTAATGACTTAAGAATATAATAATCAAGTGACTTGTATGAATATATTCCTGTGAATTATGTGCTTATGAAAGCAGGAGCATGGCTTTTCTCTCTGTGTGTGTGTAACTAGAATATTAGGTGCCACTAAGTCTGCATATGAACAAGAGCATGTTTAGACCATAGGAGATAAGAAAGGAACTGTGCTTCTTCCGACCTTGTGCAAAACTGCCATCCTTGCAAGACAGGGAGCCTCGGACGTGAGAAATCCACCACGTGATCATCCCTGCTCAAAGCTAAACTTCTGACTATATAAACTTTGTGCGAAGAGTTTATCAGGGCTTCACTGTCAGCCTCGGCTGGAAGGGGAGCCCAATTGCAATTGTTGTTGTTTGTTTGTCTAATAAATATACTTTCATGCAGCTCCGGAGTCCTGAACTAACTAGGGTGATCAGATACATATACATATACAGTAGGGGTGGGCGATATGAGCTAAAATTCATATCACGATATTTTCCACTGTTCAGACGATATCGATATGATATCACGATATATGAGGGTAAAAAAAATCTTAATCACATTTTAATAGCCATTATTAGCTTAATGTCTAGTTAAGACAAAATACGTCATCATGAAAAGTAAAAATCGAATAATGATCAAATAAAATAAATATTTATCTACTGATATGTGCTACAACTGAAATTCCTGTATTTCAAGCAATTTTATAATCAGAAATTGCCGAATTTGTGCATTAATTGTTCAAACAGAGGGGAGACATGCGAGGTGAAGCATCGCCTCATCTCACATTGTGCAATCCCTTACTAACTGGGTTGAGCACACGCCTTTTGCTTTCTCATAGTTTGTCACCACTGTAGTAGCCTATTTGTAGGCACTTGTATTATATGTACTTTCTATCCATAGAATAGGTAATGTATTTCACGTATGTGTAGAACCTTCATTTAGACAGTACGTCCGTCTAAATCAGTGGTTCTTAACCTTATTGGAGGTACTGAACCCTGCGAGCTGCATCAGTGCATTCGCCGAACCCTTCGTAATTTGAAAAATAAAATATGATTTCTTCAAAACGTAGGTATGTATAAAAACGTCCCGACATTGCTAGTGTAAACCGGGCTATATTGTGTGTGTCTTGACCCCTGCCGAACCCCTGAGAGTGACTCAACGAACCCCTGGGGTTCGATCGAACCCAGGTTAAGAACCACTGGTCTAAATGAAGGGGCCGTGCGAGAGCCTTAAACTGAAATGTCAATCGAAACGTAAAATGTTAAATAATGGGAGACCAAGACCGGAGCTAAAAGGTACGCTTCAAACGACGGGACAGAAAATAACGCGATCGACTTGTCATGTTAAAAGCCAAATTGCTTTTGAAACATGTTGGAATCTCATGAATAGATTTGGCTTTGGACGAAGAGCGGAGACTAAATATTAGCATGAGCAATAGTCACTAACATTACATTAATATCAGAGTGAGCCCTTGCTCTGTCGATTTCCCATTATTTCTCTTAGGATTGTTTATATCTACTGTATGTGAAGCCATCAAACAAGTGGTTGTAATCACTTTGAACCCAAAACGGCAATGGTGAGCTGATTGAAAAATTTAACTTGGCAGCTAACGTTGTGTTTACTGGTTGTTACTGCTTATCGAATTGATGTGCTAGCTAAGGAAGCGTTTAATAACCTTAGCATAAACGATTTCAATGGAAGAGTTACATTTGCATGAAATGATAGCTAGTTATCTAGCTGATGATATAGTTCGCTCGATTTCACTCAATTATAATGGGAAAAGCCCTCAGGGTGCCTGTGCAACTTCGTATGAAAGAGTTCATATTGACACATATTAACACGAGTTCATCACAAGCTAGCAGCTGCAAACTGTATGTATCTTACCTATGTGTGTTAAGAATGATGATATGAAATATGATAAACAACCAGTAGACAATTTGCAAGTTGCCAATTGAATGGTGATTTAACAGGTTGCTGGTGCTTACACCTTTGACTAAAACAACACGGCGACACAACTGTCTATTATTCTTTTTTGGTCGGGGTCGGGGATTTTAAAGCATAACCAGTTCCAAACAACAGAGGTGCACCCTTTCTTCTTAACCAATTCATCCTCCTGCTCTTGAGCAACATCAATTTTTGGGTTTTCCTCAAAAGTAAACCTGCCTCATAACTGCAGCTGCCTGCACGCTTCTTTACAACTACATGCGCGCAACAAGTGCATGCGACGTGCGCTGAAAAAAATAGGTCCACATATTAACAAACATTCTTTTATTCGTAAGAACCGATAGAGCTTAGATTTAAATAAAAAAAGATGTAGCTACTTAGTACTATCACTCAGTTGAAATTTGGAATAAAAAAATATTAATGCCAAATTCGAATTTATGAATTATGAATAAATCGCGATATCCAGGATATTGCAAAATCCATATCATGGTGTGGCAAAATCGCGGTATAACTATCAAACCGGTATATCGCCCACTCCTAATATACAGCCGCGGAAATAATTAAGAGACTACTTCAAAATTATCAGTTTCTCTGGTTTTACTATTTATTGGCATGTGTTAAAGTAAAATTAACATTTTAGTTTTATTCTATAACTTACTGACAACATTCCTACCAAATTTCTAAAACAAATATTGTCATTTAGAGCACTTATTTGCAGAAAAATGACAATTGGTCAAAATAGCAGAAAATATGCAGTGTTTTCAGATCTTCAATAATGCAAAGAAAACAAGTTCTTTAATGGCTTGTGACCATCCATCTTCCTCTTGATCACATTCCAGAGGTTTTTAATGGGATTCAGGTCTGGGAATTGGGCTGGCCATGACAGGGTCCTGATCTGACCTGGCTGTGTGGCATGTAGCATTGTTCTGCTGGAAAAACCACTCCTTAGAGTTGGAGAACATTGTCAGAGCAAAAGGAAGCACGTTTTTCTTCAAGGACAAAGTTTTACTTTGCCTGGCTGAGGTTGGTAAAAGACCATAACGATTGAACCAAAGAGGACTGTAGGTCATCTTCTCTGATGAGTCCAATTTTCGGCTTTGCCCAACACATGGTCGTCTGATGGTTGCACGGAGACCTGGAGAGGCCTACAAGCCACAGTGTCTTGCACCTACTGTGAAATTTGGTGGAGGATCGGTGATGATCTGGGGGTGCTTCAGCAAGGCTGGAATTGAGAAAATGTGTCCTTTGTGAAGGACGCATAAATCAAGCCAGGTACAAAGTTGTCCTGGAAGAAAACTTGCTTCCTTTTGCTCTGACAATGTTCCCCAACTCTGAGGAGTGGCTTTTCCAGCAGAACATTGCTCCATGCCACTCAACCAGGTCAGTGAGTGTGTGGATGAAGGACCACCAGATCAGGACCCTGTCATGGCTCGCCCAATTCCCAGACCTGAATCCCATTAAAAACCTCTTGAATGTGATCAAGAGGAAGATGGAAGGTCGAAGCCATCAAACAAAGCCGAGCTGCTTGAATTTTTGTGCCAGGAGTAGTATAAAGTCACCCGACGGCCAAGTAAAAGACTGGTGGAGAGCATGCCAAGACACATGAAAGCTGTGATTTGTAAAATCAAGGTTATTCCACCAGATATTGATTTCTGAACTCTTCCTAAGTTAAAATATTAGTATTGTGTTGTTTAAAAATGAATATGGACTTGTTTTCTTTGCATTATTCGAGATCTGAAAACACTGCATATTTTTTGCTATTTTGACCAATAGTCATTTTTCTGCAAATAAATTATCTAAATGACAATATTTTTTTTGGTAGGAATGTTGTCAGTAGTTTATAGAATAAAACTAACATGTTTATTTTACTTTAACGCATACCAATAAATAGTAAAACCAATGATAATTTTGAAGTGGTCTCTTAATTTTTTCCACGGCTGTATATACAGTGGGTATGGAAAGTATTCAGACCCCTTTACATTTTTCACTCTTCGTTTCATTGCAGCCATTTGCTAAAATCGCATTTATGTACACTCAGCAACCCATCTTGACAGAAAAAAACAGAAATGTTTGCAAATGTATTAAAAAAAAAACTGAAATATCACATGGTATTCAGACCCTTTGCTGTGACACTCATATTTAACTCACATGCTGTTCATTTCTTCTGATCCTCCTTGAGATGGTTTTACTCCTTCATTGGAGTCCAGCTGTGTTTAATTCAACTGATTGGACTTGATTAGGAAAGGCCCACACCTATCTATATAAGACCTTACAGCTCACAGTGCATGTCAGAACAAATGAGAATCATGAGGTCGAAGGAACTGCCAAAGGAGCTCAGAGACAGAATTGTGGCAAGGCACAGATCTGGCCAAGGTTACAAAAGAATGTCTGCAGCACTCAAGGTTCCTAAGAGCACAGTGGCCTCCATAATCCTTAAATGGAAGAAGTATGGGATGACCAAAACACGTCCTAGACCTGGCCGTCCAGCCAAACTGAGCAATCGTGGGAGAAGAGCCTTGGTGAGAGAGGTAAAGAAGATCCCAAAGATCACTGTGGCTGAGCTTCAGAGATGGGAGCTTGGGAGATGGGAGAAAGTTCCACAAAGTCAACTATCACTGCAGCCCTCCACCAGTCGGGGCTTTATGGCAGAGTGGCCCGACGGAAGCCTCTCCTCAGTGCAAGCAAGGGCGTAGGTTTGCATAGGGTCGATAGGGACTGGTCACAACCAAAGTTTGGGAAAGACAAAAAAGTCCCTACCAATATTTTGTTAATTTGAGAAAAAAATATTTTGCACATTATGTTTGCAAACTCATTCGTATTATTATCAATACAATATAAATGCATTTCCAAGTTTTCAAATGTTTTCTCGAGCCTGTGAAACAAGATGCTGTGATTTAATTGGCTGAAGTGGCAGAGTCAGAAACACTACGTGAATCCTGAAAGAGTGCTAGTAGTCTGATACGGTAAGCTACTAATATTAAACTTTTTAATATGGCATTTACAGTAATGTGTGACGTTGGTACACTGCAAGAACGTTTGGATATGTAACGTAGGCTATCCTGCTAATGTCAGACAGTTCTCTCACAGACGCCTCGCAAATCACATTTACCATTTTTTCTGGTTAGTGGTTACAATAACGGTGTTAACGGATAGTACAGTGTCTATTTCTCGGTCACTTAGGATGGTTGGGTTGGCCTGTGCCCGTGCAACATTTAACACAGGAATGTTTATGATTAAACTGTTACCAGAGCACAAAATTGTTTACAACAGCACAAAGTTCTTCATAGATCTAGCCTCGTAATGTTGCTGTCAAAGTGCACCAGATTGATGCATTGAACTTCAAAATGTGAAAAATGTTCTAATACTGTATATAAAATATACTCCCCGTGGATCATGCCCCAGACCATCCTAGGGGGTTCACATTACTGTCACCTTTTTCATCACTGATGAGTTTGCACCCCTGGCCAGGAAATAATATCGCCTCATATCAGTATTTCGTTTGGTCTCAGCATTGATATTTGGACCCTTTTGTGCTCTGTAGATAGGGAAAAGCCACCTCAAAAGAAGAGAGATGCCAGAAGTGTTTCCACCCATAGAGTAAGCAGCTATCAAGAAGCCCAGGACGCCCAGGTGTTAGTTAGCTAGTCGGGAAAACTACCCACACTGCCAACCTGCTAACCCTACATCGCCAGCCATTGTACAATGGAAACATGTTTTGAAAGTTGTTAGTGTGTAGGCCTTGTCGGATATTTGTGTTCCACTGGGTCTTTCACAAACTAGTTATTACGTCCTTACAAGTTTTGGAAAGGGTATCTCCCTTCTTCTGTGAGCTCTGACTGTAGAGAACTGTCATTGGTCGACCGCTTTCCCAGTGTTGTCAGATAGGATAATCATCCTCCAAATACGATCATTTTGAGTCTCTGATAAGATACGCCATTTCCAATCTGGCAACACTGAGCACCTTGCAGCCTCCACTAGTTGCATCGTTTACAA
This sequence comes from Sprattus sprattus, assembly GCF_963457725.1. Taxonomy (NCBI): domain Eukaryota; kingdom Metazoa; phylum Chordata; class Actinopteri; order Clupeiformes; family Clupeidae; genus Sprattus; species Sprattus sprattus. Next base: position 26,200,741 of record NC_137921.1, read on the forward strand.
TAGTACATGACATCCAAAATACATGTTATACTTGAAGGTAGTAAAAAGGTGCAAGAAATTGGGATACCCAAATGTATGCAGCATATAATTCATCAATACATTATTTCATTGCACTGCAATCCGGATGATGTAGGCTTAGTACAGCTCTATAAAACCTGAACCAATTACCTACATATTACAAATTCATTTCAGAACAAACAAATGCACTGCATGTACTTCTCATTAGGCAATATTTTGAAATTCATTCAGGAAATTAAGAAATCCAGTGCAGATGTAGTGCAGGTTGAGGTAGAAGCAGATGGACCATCAGGGCTTCAGATGAGGTCTAACTCATGTTTGGGATATCCAAAAAGGACAACAAAAACAAGTGATGTCAAAAAATGTTTTTTTTTAAGCTCAAAAGGGTGCTTCTACTAAATACTGAGCAAAGGGTCTGAATACTTATGACCATGTGATATTTCAGTTTTTCTTTTTTAATTCATTTGCAAAAAATTCTACATTTCTGTTTTTTCTGTCAAGATGGGTTGCTGAGTGTACATTAATGCGAAAAAAAATGAACTTTTTCGATTTAAGCAAATGGCTGCAATGAAACAAAGGGTGAAAAATGTAAAAGGGGTCTGAATACTTTCCGTACCCACTGTACATCAGTCAGGCGTATACACAGTGACATATATATACATCAGTCAGGCGTATACACAGTGACATACAGTATATATACATATATATATATATATATATATATATACACACACACACACATCAGTCAGGCGTATACAATGTGACATATACGTATATATATATATATATATATATATATATATACACATCAGTCAGGCATATACACCAGAGGAGGTTCTTCCATTGAGGAAACGGAGGAAGAACCTCCCCAAACTTTTTGAGAATGTATTTTGAACTGACTAAAATTGAACTGACTAAACTCCTTTAAAAATGCAGTTTGATATCAGTATTTAATACTATGCATACCGTAAATCCTCAAATAAAGGCCGGGATTCAATTAGAAGCCGGGCTTCAGATAGTAGCCGGGGTCGTGGTCCATACGGACAAATAAAGGCCGGGCCCCGAATACAAGCCGGGGGTAAAATAAAGCAGCCTACCGGTAGCCTACCAGCATCAGTCCGTCGGCTCAAAGTAGGCATCACAATTGAATTGAATTAGAGATGCACCGAAATGAAAATTTGTGGCCGAAACCGAAAAATAATTAATCGCTTGGCCGAATACCGTAACCGAAAATGACAGTTCCGTTTAAAGTTGTCAAAACACTATTTCTAAATGTTGCTTAAATCTACTGCTTACAATAAATATTTAGACATGTTTTTCAAGGAAAAATGTTTATTTGAAATCTTCAAATGTTGGAGAACTGATATCAAGGAACTGTTAGTTTTAGATTTTGAGCTCAGATGTTGGAAGCGACATAGTTTTTTGACCGTGCAAACTTGTATTTCTATTTTTGATCCAGTAAACATTTTTTTATTGAAGTTTATCTTGTTTCACGCGTGTCAATTAATAGCTTTAGAACTGAACTCAAAAAACGTGACAGACGGAGTGCCACTACATTTAGTCAAAAAACTAGCTTAGCTGAACTTCGCTGGATTACCTGTACAAGGAGTGGAACGCAGCTAGCTTGCTGCACCGGTGAAAAGGATGTCTCCCCACCGAAGTTGGAACTGGTAATTCATTGAAGCATTCTACGAGAACAGAGCTCTGTTCCATTATCCATACCCTCCGTACCTACCATCCTTAGTTTGGGTATGTAGGGTGTTCCGTTTCCGATCGCGGCGAAAAGAAGTATACCCAAAGGACCCGTATGTGTACTCATAACGGACAAAATTTTGAGTGTGGAACCAGGGTACACTTTCCATTCTCAACGGCCGCCATCTTGTCTACGTAGCGGAAGAGACGGAGCCAGGCAGAGCTTTTCGTTTTATTTCGAAATCAATGGCGGACATAATGGCTACGGTGGCTACGATAGCAGAGTCAGTACACCACAAGTCTACAGACCGTAAATGTCAATATCTGCAGTAATTAAACAACTGTACTGATATTAAATGTACTACTAACATGCCATTCTCAAATTAAAGCCAGTGACATGAGTATTTTGGTGGTTTTTAACGATGTATACCGACAGTTAGCATACCTAGCTAGCCTAGCTTGGTAGCATTACCATTGGTTCTGAATGGCAGTTATGCTAAGCAGCTGGCTATCCCCCCACCCGGGACTGTAGTTAATTTCCGGTAAGTGCACCACGGAGTATTAGATTTGGAACAACACTCACCTGCTGAGAATATGCGTACCTAGTAAGTGTGTACTGTGTACTGCGTATAAGTATAATCATGGAGGTATAGAAACGGAACATAGCACAGGTATCGAAAAATCCTTTCTATCTTTCAGTATTAAGAAGATACGAAGATATACGGATGAATGAAGATAACTATTGAAATTGGATAAAAACGAAAGTTAAACTGTAACTGCTCCATGCTGGAAATAGCAACGTGATTCACCCCTAGCAAGAATCTACACTGATAGCCTGCCTTGAATCAGTCAATGTGGAGTTTTTAGCGATTTTTGAGAAGCTGCTTTGCACTCGTTTATAAAGAAAAGTTCCGTGTAAGGAAGAGCTTTTGAACTGTGGCATACAGCTTGAGCATTAACTCTGCAACGTGTACGATGTCTGATGGGGAAGAACAGAGAAGTGTAGAGGATATGATGGCGCAGGGAAGATCACGTAAGCTAACTGAGAAGGCATTAGAAGACAAGTTGCAGAAATACATTGCATTGAGGAGACGGAAATTAGGAACTCTGACGACCCATAAAAAGCTAGAGGGGGTTGCGTCATTGTTACCTTTTACTATTTTGAGATCGTATAGGTGGCCTGTGCTCCTTTGCTTGTGTAATCAGACAAGATTGTATAATTTTGCGTCACCTCCGATTCGGCCACTCATTTGGCTTTCGGCCGAAAGCCGAATGTGTCTTTTTTTGCGTTTTCGGCCGAATTTTTTCGGTTGCCGAATTTTCGGTGCACCTCTAAATTGAATCACAAATACATGTTCTCCTCAGGTTTAATATTTATATTATATAATATTGTTGGCTAATCTCATGGGCTGTTTCCAATAAAAAAAGAAATTTCCCCACGTAGGACTACTAGGCGAATGTTTAGCCTAAATGCACGTATCGTATAGCCTACTGTTGTTTATCTGTAACGTTTTAGTTGGCTAGGTTACTTTTTCCAGAAGGGATCATCAGTAGTAGACTAACGTAACTTTGATATTAAATTCAAAGAGATGGTGTATGCTGATTGCTGAAGAACATTCGGGAGAAAAAGCAGCAAAGAAGTTTGACATTGACCGAGACGAATGCGATAGGCTATACAACTAGCAGGTGGAGGTAGAAAGAAAGTTAGGTTGGATATCAAACCAGCTCGTTGAATAAATGTTTTCAGTCCACCATAAGCATAGTGTCTAGAAAAATGATTAAATTCAAGGCTTTGGAAATCTTTTCCTCCGTGACTGACAGTGGAGTCCATAACTCCGATTTTTATTTTTTACATTGACACCCCGACCTAAGCGCTACGCGATGTGCAGGAAGTATTGAACGCATATGCAATGAATTATATTAGCCTACTGCAATGCCCATTATTTAGATAATACAATTCTATAACAGAAGATAAGTAAGAAATAAAGGCCTGCCCCTAATACAAGCCTGCCCCAAATAAAGGCCGGTGCGCTGTGCAGCCTAAGTAAATACAAGCCCCGGCCACTATTTGAAGATTTACGGTATTATAATTTGTTTCCCTGAGTTAAAATAACATTAGCACCCCCTATCGTAACAAGAAATTACTGCACGGAGGACGTCCTCCCTTTGGCTCCCATTGAAATCAATGGAATCTGTCTCTGATACTGGCGGTTCTTGGGGCTCATTGACTTACATTGCCCAGGGGAGGAAAGACCTCCCTAGCGTCTGAGTCTGCGCCAACATCGCTTAACCAATAAACAACGGATTTGGCGTTGGAGGGAGGGGATTCGACATTAATACCGAAAGAAGTTTCCCTCTTCAACCATTCTGCAGAAGGATATTATCGATAACATGTCACCCTTAAAGATTGTTGTAGAAAGATTGCAAATAAAGAGGACGTGCAATGGAGAACGAAGATATTGTTCATGTTTTATTGAACAAACCGTTTAATTCATTGAGCTACAGAGAGAAGGTTAGTATCAAAACAACAGGGAAACCTGTTCCAAAAATCCATGTCACTAAACGTTAAACCGCTGCCGTATAATGCTAACTGGCAGGCGAAATACTTATAGCTCACTGGTACCATAAAAAAACAATCGGCTGTACTGTTTTGTTTAAATCGTTCATACGCCTATTGTTAGTCTGACTGTTCACGTTCAGCTGAAATTCTGAAAATGGAAATTGGAAATTGTCTGGAAATTGTTAATGAATGTTTTAGAACGCGATGTGTTTCGTAATAAGCCTACTTGTAATTTGGGCATTGGCCTCATACTAGGCTACTTTGAGTGATAGCTGTAATAATCTGGCATAATCTGATGTTAATGTTAATAGTTCTGAAATAATGTTCTCTTACTTGTTGCCTTTGTTACTTGTTGTTTAATATTGTGGAAAGGATGTTAGTGAATGATTCAGAGCATGATGCATTTTAAATGGCATCACTTTTGGTCTTGTGTCTTAATTTTTTTTAAACAATTTCAGCTGAAAACAAAATTAGTCAAATAATAACCTTAATAGCTTTAGAAATTAAGGGGGAAAATAGGCAAACATTTAGAATTTAGTTTTTCAAATCAAGAGTAGGCCTGATTTGACTTATTGGCTTTGCATCCTTTCATCTGGCCTTGTCTAGTCCAAAGACATGCTGCCCACCAGCTTTTTAAGTACAATGGTGCCACACTGGTGGCTTTGTATCAATTGTATCCCTGCCTGCCATTGTGTAGTACTGTAGGCCACAAAAACACCCTGAAACAACTTGTATCTCACATACTTATGCCACCAACGGAATAAGCAGGCCAATGGCAACCAGGCACACAGTTTTTCCTCCCTCACTTTAAAAACCACCAGCCGCCACTGATATACACAGTGATATAAACTCCTCAAAAAAAGTTACAACTTGTAAGGATCGTGCATTCATGGAATGAGGGTAGCGGCCCACACATTTTTTTGCCAAAATCCCCTGCAATATTCTTCTGTTGGTATTCACTCTTGTTTTGAGTTGTTTGGTGGATTTGATGATTCTCCCACAGTATTAAGGAAAAAACAACACATATTGACCATTTTTACACTTTATTCATTTTACACTGTCAGGGACCTCAGTAGCATGTGGAAGATCCATACGCAGCCACAACAGCTTGGCACCTCCTGTGGGATGGCATCCCATTCCTGAACCAGAATTTGTAGCAAGTCAGCCAACATGGTTGTGTTGGTCACTCTGGCACATACAAGCACGCCCAAGCTGATCCCACAAGTATTCAATTGGGTTGAGGTCTGGACTCACGGCAGGTATTTCCATCCTCTACACTCGCAAGTTCTGGAGGTACTCTGTGATGATGCTGCCTCTGTGGGGGCGAGCGTTGTCATCCTGGAGGATGGAGTTAGGTCCCAGATTCTGGGAGTTAGGTTCTCCAGAATCTCATTCCGATTTCTCACTAAATTCCAACAGAAGAAAATTGCAGGGGATTTTGGCAAACATTTTTGGGCTGCTACCCACACGGTTAGCTGTGTTGCTCATTCCACGAATGCACATCCACATGCTACTGAGGTCCCTGACAGTGTAAAATGAATAAAGTGTAAAATGGTCAATATGTGTTGTTTTTTTCTTAATACTGTGGGAGAATCATCAAATTCACCAAGCAACTCAAAACAAGAGTGAATATCAACAGATTTTGGGCCAGTACCCACACGGTTAGCTGTGTTGCTCATTCCACGAATGCACGATCCTTACAAGTTGTACCTCGTTTTAAAGGCTACCAAGCCCCTCTCCTCTGGAACAATCTCCCTGCCTCCATCAGAGCTGCAGACACCGTGCCTATATTCAAATCAAGACTTAAGACATTCCTCTTTAGTGCATCCTATAGCCAAAAGTAACCGGGCCAACAAACCAATCACCTGCTGTACCAGCCACCCAGACGTATCCGAACACAAATTAAAATATTACTTGCACTTAGTACTGCAACATCAAATGTGTTTCCTGTTTGCCGAGTGGATGCATGTACGGCCCCGGCAAACAGATCACAACAAAAAACAAATTAAATTACTACTTGTAATTTAGTACCGCAACATCAAATGTGTTTCCTGTTTGCCGAGTGGATGCATGTACGGCCCCGGCAAACAGATCACAACAAAAAACAAATTAAATTACTACTTGTAATTTAGTACCGCAACATCAAATGTGTTTCCTGTTTGCCGAGTGGATGCATGTACGGCCCCGGCAAACAGATCACAACAAAAAACAAAATGTTCAATGCCAGAAAAACTAAACATATCTAAGTACTGCAATATGCAACAGGCAAACCGACACACAGGTGACATGTCCCTGGTTGGTGAAATTATTCATCTGTGTGTTTGTTTGTGCTGATTCCCGACTGACAGACCTGCAGACTGATTCGTCATTTCCTGTTTGTTAGATGGATCAGGAGGAGCCTCCAGGGCCTGATCACTCCCCTCCTCAGCCCGCCCCGAAACGCCCCTGCAGACCGGCTCCAGAGCAACACCAGCATCGCCCACGCCGCCCTGCTCCCCATCCTGGGCCCTCAACTCAGTCATCATCCCCTTGACGACTTCTCCCGCTGGATGTGACGACCCCCACTCTGGTCATCGGCAGCTCCATGGTCCGAGATGTCAACACCCCCCCCTTCAACAAGCGCCCCCTGCAAGGTCCACTGCCTCCCCGGAGCCAGGCGTGTTCCAATCGCTGATGGAAGTGGAACTTTCCCTCCCCACCCCCACCACTCTGCACGTAGTCTCTCTACCTGGTCTACCTAGAGAAACCCTCGGCCAACCGCACCCACCGCCACTGCATTGCCGTACACCTACTCTACCCAATACCCTATGCTAGCATTTATGTACAATATACATTATTGCCTCCACCGAATTGTTTCTCTGTCCCTACATCCCCTACCCCTGTAACAGTAACCCTATTGCCACAGTAATCTGGCCTTGTCTGTATCATGTATTTACCACCAGATGTATGTACACATATGTCCAGTGACCAAATGCTGGCTGTGTATTGCCCCTGTTGCTTCCTTTCCCCGTCTGCCACACTACCCTTCCCCTTCCCCCCTTCCCCCCGTCCCACCTTCCTGTCTCCACCCGGCCGACCTCAAGCAGATGGGTCCCCCCTTATGTGCCGTGGTTCTGCTTAAGGTTTCTTCCTGCCCAACAGGGAGTTTTTCCTTGCCCCTGTTGCCATTGTGCATGCACTAAGGGGGTTCAGGCTCTGGGCTCTGTTAAGCGCCGAGAGGCAATTGTATTGTTATGGCGCTATACAAATAAAATTGAATTGAATTGAAAAAGGTGACTAATCAGGCTTTCCAACGATATACAATACAATACCAAGGGGAGGGATAATCGATTGAAGAAACGTTTCCAAACTTTTTTTGAGGAGTTTATATATACACACAATGCCACTTGAAAGTATGTGAACCCCTTGAGCAGTAGAGCTGCAGCGATTAGTCGACAAAATTGACAACGTCGATTGTGAAAAATGGTCGACGTGGATTTTTATAGTCGACGCGTCATTTAATAAAATTTTAAAAACGCCACACGCTAGCAGAGCTACCGGTAATTTCCATATGGCGATGCAATGCACTATAGCCCATATTAATCTTTTCTTTTTATTGGCCAGTCTCAGATATAGCTTTTTCTTTGCCACTCTGCCTATAAGGCCAGCATCCCAGAGTATCCTCTTCACTGTAGAAGGTGACACTGGCGTTTTGAGGGTACCCTTTAAAAAGCTGCCAGTTGAGTTGACACCTGTGAGGTGTCTATTTCTTACACTAGACACTCTAATATACTTGTCTTTTTGCTGAGTTGTGCACCGGGGCCTCCCTCTTCTCTTTCTACTTTGGTTACAGCCCGTTTCTACTGTTCTCTGAAGGGAGTAGTAAACACAGTTGTAGGAAAAGTTCAGTTTCTTCACAATTTCTCGCATGGAATAGCCTTCATTTCTAAGAACAAGGATAGACTGGCGAGTTTCACATGAAAGTTATCTTTTTCGAGCCATTTATAAAGTATAACCGAACCCACAAATGTGATGCTCCAGATACTCAACTAGCTCAAATGAAGGCCAGTTTTATAGCTTCTCTCACCCGCAAAACAGTTTTCAGCTGTGCTAACATAATTGACCCTTCCGCGACCACTCCCCAAAACGGTAACTGATCAATCATAGCATAGCAACGGTTACTAAGCTCGGGACCTCAGTCAAGCGAGCCATTTTGATGAATGGAAGTCAATGAGAGAGACGTCTGCTTGAGAAGAGAAAATGAAACGTTGCGCTTATGGAGTGTGTAATTCTGACAGCCGATATCCAAAAAGGCTGGAGGGAGGGGTAACATTTTATCCCTTCCCGAAACCCAAGACCCAGAGAGAGAAAAGCCTGCTGTGGATCAAACAATGTGGACGACCCCCCCATCAGCTGAATGTCAGCAACGTAAACAGAAGCACCTACGTTTGTTCCAAGAAGCTATGTCGCTAAAATCTGCCCACTGCATCGAAAACGTGAGAAAACCCTTGCTTGAAATACGATTCAGTTTTACCACCTTACATGTTTGCGTAGCGGCGACTGTGTAGATAATAGAACACATAAACATAGCTGGAATGAACCTGTTAGCCTTAGCATTTGTCTGTCTACAAACACGGCATGTAATGTTGTGGTTGTAGCCTATATAAGCATATTGCAGACCCTTTTGCCTGCTTCGATCTGAGATCTTGCCGTTTTTCCAAAAAATGCTTGTGTCTCTTTGGGTAGAGCTGAAATTGACACGGTTGAAAACATGTTGCCACGCCATTCATACCAATGCTGAGAACCTGGGAAACGTGAATGCTTGACTGATACAGCAACCGTTGCTAAGGGGGGCGGAGTTTGCGGAAGGGTCCATTGCACAAGGGTTTTCAAGGGTTTTCTAGTCATCCATGAGTCTTCTAAGGCGATTAGCAAACACAATGTATCATTAGAACACCGGAGTGATAGTTGCTGGAAATGGCCCTCTATACACCTATGTAGATATTTCATTAAAAACCATATTTTTCCACCTAGCATAGTCATTTACCACATTAACAATGTATAGAGTGTATTTCAGATTAATTTTATGTCATCTTCTTTGATAAAAACAGTGCTTTTCTTTGAAAAATAAGGACATTTCTAAGTGACCCCAAACTTTTGAACGGTAGTGTATGCTTACATACATCAGTCAGGGGTATACACAGTGACATATGTATTCAGTATTCAAGCATTTAAAACAATGCTCTTTAAGTAAAGAGGGGATTTTATTGTACTTATGTACTTTATAAGGTTACCATCATTAGGTTAGGTGAAGGATATGAACCTGTGAATCAGGCTAGCACACATTAACAGAGTGACATGTAAGCAGGCTGGCAATCAATGTATGTAAGTGATGCATAAGCAGTGAGCAGTAGTACATGAGAGTAGTAGTAGTAGACAGGCTGACTCACGGATAGCCCAGGAAAAGCAGGTTGAGGACCGAGTGGTTCTTGAACAGGTTTACTAGGGTCCAGCAGAGCACCCAGCCACAGAGGCTCAGCAGGCTGAGACGAGCAGCGATCACCAACACATACCGGACCAGAGAACAGGGGCTGGTCTGAGAAGCCTATGCCCAAAATACAAAATAAAAAACCAGACAAACACCTTTGAAAACCTTTAAAAAGGGAAACATATACTTCACAGAATGATTCTCTACTACAGATCCTATTTCTCCACAATATTCTACAAACATTGCATGGTAGCCTTGCAGGAGTGATTCAGGAGAGTTATGTATTTGGAGGCAACGTGCAGAGGAAATGTGCCGTTCCAGACTATATAATGGAAGATAAAGAGAATCTTAAGAACCACAATGAGTGGGTCATGTCTACTTTTTGGTCAGTGTCTTAAAAATCCAGCCTTCATTAGTGGTGTACTTGTGCATTTCAGTCTGATGAGTTTTGTTAGGTTGGGGACAATCAATGAGTGGAAGCAACTTCATCTTTGACATATGACCTCGGATGGATGGATGGATGGATGGATGGATGGATGGATGGATGGATGGATGGATGGATGGATGGATGGATGGATGGATGGATGGATGGATGGATGGATGGATGGATGGATGGATGGATGGATGGATGGATGGATGGATGGATGGATGGATGGATGGATGGATGGATGGATGGATGGATGGATGGATGGATGGATGGATGGATGGATGGATGGATGGATGGATGGAACAGAGGACAGAAAGAGGAAACCGTTTCCGGCTCTATATAAATGAGGTTAAGGCCCTAGCTAGTCACATATGCAGTGTCATATTGTTAACATTCTTTCCATAGTGTTATCTGGAGATCAAATCTGTAGTTTGCCATACATAGCTTGCTAGGCTTCCAAAACCAACGGCATTCTTTGCAAACAACCTCCTAAAACCTGAGGGTTTTCTGAAAAACTTGACAAAAGGTTCGGTAAAAACCTTTATTACTCAGCAGACTGTAGCAAATAAAAACTTAGAGAGCTTAAGCGTTTTGGCAAAATATTGGAAATCATAGCCTTTGCCCTAATGTTCAATAACCTTTTTTTAAATCAATAAACAAAATAAATTACATAAACATATTTGTAGAACTGTATAACAGGGGCCACTAAAAAATGGTGACGGATGTGCTTGCCATTTTGATTGAAGCAACGCAACAGCCAGATGGAACATTTGCGCTACCGACAAAAAAGGGGTGCTGATTTATTCACATTCATTTGTATATCGCCATTAATAGTGCAATTGTTGAAATAGTTTTCAAACAGGCTCCTCTTTGCTGGTGCAGCGCCAGGGGTATCCTGATTTTGACGCTTCAGTGTCCCAGATGATGTTGCTCCACATGTGTATGAAATGCGCTATATGAATAAAATTGCCTTGCCTTGCCATTCGCTGCGCAGTAAAACAGAATGTTATCATAGAATGTTATGAGGACAACTTGTAAGGTTATGCTGGATTTTACAACGGCTTTTAGCCAATCACAATCAAGGATTTGAACAATCAGTTTTAGAAATGTATTTTATGGCTCTTCAGAATGCTGCAAAATGTTCCATTGATGTGAATGGGCCACCACAACGTTCTGAGGTCCGATATTTCTTTATTAACACCACTGTCATTGGCAGTGAGTTCTGTGCTTCTAATTAAGGTATTTCATATCGTTACGCATGAAGTCTGTTTACTTTACGTAACGAAAATTCATTGCAAGTTGAACTCACAAATACATTGCTATGGAACACCTGAAATTTTTAAGTTCTATTGGCTTTAAAAAGTTCTCAGCAGAAGCCACAAAACGGTAACAAATTCACTTGAAAAGATTTTGGGAAAAGGAAACATGTAGATGGAGAGATTGGCAGAGTGGCGCATAATGTCTAGATACACATGCTTTCTGTGTTAGCAGGAAAGCAGGACAAAAACTCAAGCTGAATGTAATTAGAAGGTGTTCCCTGGCTGTGGTAGGTGTATTTCCTGTTTGCAGAGTAGGCTGTATGCTGCTACAGTGCCCACCACAAATATTGGCAACCCTAGTGAATATGAGCTAAACAGGTTATAAAAAAATATGTTTATTTATGGAATCAAATCAATGCCATAAATATTTTGTAACTGTAATATAGATTTTGTATCTGTGAAACCATCTACACTTTCAAAACCTATCTACAGATACGGATTTCAAATTCGAAATGTATCTTCACTTTCAAAATCTATTTACAGATACGGATTTCAAATCAAAATGTATCTACACTTTCAAAAACTATCTTCACTTTCAAAATCTATCTACAGATACGGATTTCAGTTACGAATTACGAATACGGATTTCAAATACGAATTACGGATTTCAGTTACGAATTACAGATTATTTTTGGCACTGTTTTGACGTCCTTTCTAAAGAGCCAATCAGCGCTTTTGGCAGATTTTCTAAAGCGCAAATCAACACATTGTATCCTGTACAATCAGCAAATCAGTGCTAGTTGAATTTGTCTGGACCTAGCCCGCTCATTATTCAATAGTTCTAAATCTAGATCTGCCACCGCTCTGCCTAGGGAGAGATCAGGGGTTTCCCCCGCATGGTTTGAATACAATTGGGTGTACGAACGCTGTGGGGGGAGTTACACAAGCATGCCTTATGTCTGGCCCAAAGGGGCAGAGGTTATGACACTCATGTGACAATGCGGTGCTTGGTGGAATACTTTTACTGTGCTTGACATGAGCTCCGAATGCGAGCAACGTGTAGTTTTCCTTGGCACACAACTCGTAACTCTCCGCAGGCTCTGGAGATTCAGAGATCGTCAGCCTACAGAGTTATTTTTAGTACACCACTAAACTGTCACCGTTTAGGTCTTTGTTCACTGCATTCTACCACGTAGACTCTGACGAACACATAAAACTCGTAACTCTCCTCCGGCTCTGGGGATTCGTAGATCGCCAGCCTGTAGAGTACATTCTAATACCACACTAATCTGTCAATGTTAAGGGCTCTGTTCACTGCCTTCTACCACCTAAGAGCTGATGAACACCTGTACTATTAAGTTATTCTTATGCTCTGGCGATTCAGAGATTGCTTGGCTGCAGAACGCATTGTAACTAAGAAATTGGTCTCAGCCACATCTAACAAATAGAATCTAATGAAAGTGTGGCGAGAACTCCAGCTTGCTGCCTCATACTGTATATCTCTTCCACTGAGACGCTATAAAACTTGCTTCCACAAAAAATACACAATAAAGCGTTTTCAAGGACTTCAGAAAATGGTTACAAATAGGCTACCCCAAAGTGCCATGAAAAGAAACGAAAATGATGTTGCAAGGTGGTTTTGAAATCAGGCTGGTCATTATCCAGTTGTTGAGGATGCATATGCACTTAACGTTATACCCCAACCACCACCTCTGCATGTGTCTGGAGAACAAGAAAACAGCAGCCTGTCTGCTAATTGTTCTCATCGTGATAATGGGTCATATGAATACTGTTCATGGTTAACTTAATTAAATGTGAATAGGCGATGGGTCACAAAAATGCTAATGTTAGCTAAATCCGTAATTCGTATTTGAAATCCGTATCCGTATCCGTATCCGTAATTCGTAACTGAAATCCGTATCTGCAGATAGATTTTGAAAGTGAAGATAGTTTTTGAAAGTGTAGATATATTTCGTATTTGTAGATAGGTTTTGAACGTGTAGATGGTTTCACAGATACAAAATCTATATTACAGATACAAAATCAATATTACAGATACTAGAAATATTTATGGCATTGATTTGATTCCATAATAATCCTCTTGGTTTATTCACTCAAAATATTCACAAAAATCTGACCTTTTCATTGAAGTAAAATTATTGAAAGAAAATTTTTTTTTGACATTAAATGAATATTTTTCCCCAAAACATGTGTGCCACAATTATTGGCACCCCTAGAAAAATCTTTAATTAAAATCTAGCTGAAGTATATTTCCAGTCATATTTTACATTTTTAAGTTCACCTGTTTGATAAGGAACTCTTATGAGGTCAACCATGACTTCCAGTCCACTGGCGTACAAATATGAGGTGACACAGGCCAAATTCCATTAGTCATTCATTACTATGGGAAAGACCAGTGGTGGTCCGTCAGGGCCTTCAAGGCCTTCTCTGCTGGCCTAAACATAATCAGAAAATAAATGTAATAAAATAAATTTAATTTCAATATTTTCTTTTCATAAATATGTATTAAATTATTCCCCATAGTCCATAATCTTCATTTCATAGCTTCCAGCGTTGTTAATTTATGTTAGAGCTTTCATCCAATCATATTTCAGCTATCATGTGTTGCCACGCTCAAAGAAATCTTCCCCGAGAACAGAAATCTTCCCTGAGGCCTTCAGAATTCACATTGAAGGCCCGTGTACATCTGATTGGTTATCACAACTGGCTGTTTCAGTTCATTTAAGTTGAATGAACTGAAACAGACAGTTGTGACAACCAATCAGATTTCGAGTTGGCGACACTGGGCCTTCTAGAAGGCCCGGAAGATTTCTTTCCTCGCGTTGAACGTGACACGTAAACGTCCTTTGATTGGATACTGAGGCAGACCGGTGCAGTGCTTCAGTGCTCAGTTTAGCTGGCTAATGCGAAAACGACGTACATCGGTTTCAATGTTATTATGCTAGTTGTTTCAATTGGTAAGACTAAATATAATTACATTAACCGACTCAAATAAACTAGTTTACACCAACTTGATAATTCCAGTTTTTGATACAATTACAACGCCATTTTCAATAAGGAACTTTCAAGAAAAACTGGATATCGTGAGGATGGGAAGTTTAATGAAACTGCTTTGCAGGTGGGACAATGCGATGTTTAGTGGGCAAACTTGTTAAAGTTCACATAGGCTACTTTCGGTGGACTTAATAAAACTTTGTAGACTAATCCCTGAAAATCGCCTTTTATTTTTAAGTTGTGACAGTAATATCCAAGCGATCATATAACTGGGAGTTTACTACTCTTAATGTATTGTTAATACGGGTGTATTGATTTTAAATGCTCCGGAAATATTAATAAAGTCTGTTGTACTCGACTATGTTAAGGTGATGCAATGCTCACTTATACTGCCTTTCTGTATAAATATAATGGTTCGAGAGCCATGGCGTCATAATGATGGTATTAGGAGGTGGATTCACTCAGTTTAACATCGTGTAGGACATCGCTGAAGGCCTAGTCGTGAAATGCACGGACCGCCACTGGGAAAGACCCAAATAACACGATGACGATGTGCGACGAAAAGTTGTTGAGCTGCACAAATCAAGAAATGGACACAAGAAAATCTCTAAACAGTTGAAAATACCCATTTCCACTATCATGGAAATAATTAAGAAGTTTAAAGCGACAGGAGATGTTAAGAATCAGCCTGGAAGAGGACGTGTCTGTACATTGACCCCACGCACCGTGAGAGGGATGGTTCTACTGGCAAAATAATCTCCAAGGATCACAGCTGGAGAATTGTAGAATTAGTTGAGTCTTGGGGTCAGAAAATCTCCAAAACTACCATCAGACGCCACCTACATTTTAGTTTTGGAGGGTTGCCAGAAAAAAGCCCCTGCTGTCAATCAACAACAAACTAAATCGCCTACAGTTTGCCAAGTGTAAGTCAGACTTTCAATGGGACCGAATGATATGGTCAGATGAGGCCAAAATAAAGCTTTTTGGCAACAAACATCAAAGGTGGGTTTGGCGTAGACAGAAAGATAGCCATATAGAAAAGCACCCCATACCCAATGTGAATTATGGTGGCGGATCTTTGATGTTGTGGGGCTGTTTTTCTTCCAAAAGGCCCTGGACATCTTGTTAGGATACATGGCATCATGGACTCCATCAAATAGCAGCATATATTAAATTAAAACCTAACAGCCCCCTCCAGTAAGCCTTAAAATGGGCCGTGGTTGGACCTTCCAGCAGGACAATGATCCTAGGCAAACCTCAAAATCAACACAAAAATGGTTCACCGACCACAGAATAAAGGTTTTGCCATGGCCATCAGAGTCCCCTGACTTAAACCCCATAGAAAATCTGTGGGATGAGCTGTAGCTAAGTCTACAAACGTTGACCTCAGATTCTGAAGGATCTGGCGAGATACTGCATGTAGTAATGGTCTCAGATCCCGTGCCATGTGTTCACTAACCTCATCACGCATTATAGGAGGCCTAACACCAAAGCCTTAGTTAATGTATCTGACCAGCCCATAACCCTTACCGAGTCCTTTACATTTCTGGGCTCCTACATCAGCCAAAATTTGAAATGGGATATCAACACCACCCACCTTATCAAAAAGCCCAACAGAGACTGTATTTCCTTAGGCAACTGAAAAAGTTCAATGTCAACAAACACCTTTTGGTGCTCTTCTATAAAGCCATCATAGAAAGTGTCATCACCGCATCAATAACTGTCTGGTATGGAAATTCTGACAGTCGCACAAAAATGAAACTGGAGAGAGTGGTGACCAAAGCCTCCAACATTATTGGTTGTAACCTTCCATCAGTCCTCTCATTGTATGCTGAGCGTAGCTTAAATCACGCAAAGAACATTATCAGAGACTCCTCCCATCCAAGCCATGACTTTTTTGAACTTCTACCTTCTGGAAGACGCTACAGATCCATGCGAGCTGGAACGACTCGCTTCAACAACAGCTTATTCCACTCTGCCGTCAGACTCCTGAACTCTCAATGCTGACCTGGAGTATTTTTTTTATTTTTATTTTTGTTTTCCCTTCCCCCTTCTCTCCCCTCCTACTGGCCTGAGCTACCTATGAAAAGAATACCACCAACATTGTTGTGTGGCAATAACATTTTATCTTATCTTATCTTATAGGAGAAGACTCAGAGCTATTATCTTGGCAAATGGAGGCTGCACAAAAAATTACATTAAGGGGTGCCAATAATTGTGGCACACATGTTTTGGGGGAAAATATTTATTTAATGTCAATGTTTTTTTTCTTTTAATAATTTTACTTCAATGAAAAGGTATGATTTTTGTGTATATTTTGAGTGATAGACTGAGAGGATAATCAGCAAAGACACATTTTTTTATAGCCTGTTTAGCTCATATTCACTAGGGGTGCCAATATTTGTGGAGGGCAGTGTAGTCTAGCCTTGGACTGCTGCTTATTGCTTCTGAACTTAACTACTTTAGTGCCAGCTCACATTACAATTACTTGAGACATTATATTGACGCTGTGATTACATCTATATCTGAATTTCTAGCTAGCTATCGCTGGTTGCTAGGCTACCTGTGGGTTCTATGGCCTCTCCTTTTAATCCTGTTTCTGTCTGTTGCCTGGCATGCAATATGTGTAGTTACTAATAAGGATCCTTCAGCAGTCATAATTTGATGAGATGAGGAGACATGAAATGGAATCACATCTCCACAATGTAGACCAAATTAGCTTGTTAAAATGAAGTAGTGAAACCCAAGTAGTAGATGCGGTTACAGCCTACTCAGGGTTCCTACAGGTTTCTTCAAGTCAAATTCAAGTCTTTTTAAGACCTTTTTAAGACCATTTAAATAAAAACTTAATACCTATTTCACAGACCTATCGGCAAAGACAAAACATTTTTTTTTATTTTTTATTTTTTAACATTTTATCATTTATTTATCAAACAAATGTGAAAATGTGGACTGTACTTACGCTACAACACCACAGCACAGACAACAAGCCAAACAAAGGCGTGAAAAATCAACCACAAAAAAATTTGACTAACGCCGTTATGTTATTAGAGGGAGTAGAGAGCAATAAACAATTAACTCAACTCAACAATAAATACAGCCAATGCCAGAGTTAAAAGGATTGCATCAAAAGACGGGGCAGATGATAACTCGATCAACTACCTCACATTCAAGGTCAAATTGCTTCATAAATGTTTGGAACCTGGATTTTAATGTGAATTTAAAACCACACAAGCCCTAGACTGCTTTTTATTGGTGAGCTGATTTTGAGAAATTAAACTTAAATGTGCAGCTAAAGTTGCGTTTTCTGGTTGCTAAATAGAAGAGTTAAATTTGCATTAAATGATAGCTAGTGATCTAGCTGATGTTATAGTCTCTGCGATTTAACTCATAAAACTATAATGGGAAAAGTTAGAAACCCCTCAGGGTGCTGTCATCAATGAGCAAGCTGCCAATTTAATGGTTATTTAAGATACTGCATCTGTAACTTATTAGCAACTAAACTCCGCCGACGACCGTGTCTTATGTAAATTTTCGGCGTTTTCGCGCTTAGATTTTTCCAAAGTGACCGAGAAATAGACACTGTACTATCCGTTAACACTGTTATTGTAACCACTATTCAGCAAAAATGGTTAATGTGATTTGCGAGGCGTCTGTCAGAGAACTGTCTGGCATTAGCAGGATAGCCTACCTTACATAGCCAAAAGTTTTTGCAGCGTACCAACGTCACACATTACCGTAAATGTCATATTAAAAAGTTTTAAAACGATTTTTGAAAATGCCTTCACCTGAATGACAGCTTGCGTTCGCAGATTACTTGGATTTCCATTGTAGGACTGGTGTTTGGCGATGGTGTTAAGGGTCCACAACACCTCTGCTTTCATAGTTGGTGTGGACCCAAAAGATGTGCGCAGATCCACCTTAGCGGTCGTAACTGGAAGAGCTGTACTAGTGCTAGCAGCTGGCTGGTTATCTCAACCAGTGGCAAAATGCTTGCTTATCCTTCCACGCTTCATTAAACTTACCCTTCCCCATAACCCCAGCATAAAATGGGTAGCAAGCTAACGTAAAAAAGTTAGAAAATAACATAACGTCGTTAGTCAAACTTTCTTGTCTTCTGCTGAGATTTTCTTTGATTTTTCGCGCTTCTGCTTGGCTTGTTGCTTGTGGTCTGTGTCTGTTGCACTGCTGTAGCAAAGTGACATGTTGGGACCATTGACATAGAAAAGGTTGCTACGCGGGGAAGCTTTGCGCTCTCAATTATGAGTTCCGCCACTCTTTATTCAGGCTACGTTATTTAATCAAAATAATAGTGGTTGACAAATTAAACTTTTGAGGAGAATGCGATACGGAGAAATTATACTGCAGAAGACACAGATATCAAAATTCAAGACTTTTTCAAGTCTTTTTAAGGTATTATTTCCAAATTCATAAATTCAATGCTTTTAAGACTTTTTAAGACCCCGCGGGAACCCTGCTACTAGCAAACCTTCAAATACAAGAACTTAGTCGACATAAATCAAGGTCCGCCACACACTTGCAACGCATTCCATTAGCAACACCGATGCGGATGATAAAGTTCTGGTAGTTCATGGGTTAAAAGCTAGAAACCTCAAATCCTTCCTAAAACTGACTGCAAATTCTAAGCATAGATAAATGTCAGACTCCTTAGTATGTTGTGGTCCCATACCAAGTTACCATGGTGATGAGATGTCTAGCATATTATCATCACTCAATTGCCAGCTATCAAAATGGTTTTCATGGACAACTTCCAAACAAAGTGGAGGAAGCTTTAGGCTTCTGCAGAGAGAGTATTCCAGAAATCTAACACATTACCTAGCCGAGGCAGGTTGCTGACAAACCAAAATTAACACCAGGAGGCAGAACTACTGCCCAAATATCTCAGTCCCAATAGAATTGCTGCCCATACTTACCCACATCGACCTTTTTCTAACTGAAACATGGCTAAAACCAGAGCAATGTTTAGCTTTGAATGAGTGTACCCCTCCACGTCAAGTGAATGCAAGACGCCCAACAGTACAGGCCGTTTCATTTACCATGCCAACTTAGGAATTTCCCCAAGACCTGAATTAAAATTTGAATTATTTGAAGTTCTTGTCCTTATACAAAGAAACTCAAAAACACCCAACCCCCTGGATCCTACTCCGATAACTCCAATACAATTCTTAAAGTGGGAGATTTTAACATCCACATGGACAATGAAAACAATAGTCTTACAATAGCATTCCAATCACTGATAGGCTCTATTGGGTTCTCCTAACATGAAAACAAGGCCTCTCATTACTGCATCCACTCCATTGATCTTGCTTTACCATATGGTTTAGAAATCGAACCTCAAAATACACTCATATTAGCTCATCACCTTATTACTTTCAATTTGCAATTAGATCTCTGCACACCATGAGAGTCATTCCACTTTAACAGCCGTTTTTTATCTGACAAGACTGCAACAGAATTCATAACTACTAGCCCTTACTAAAAAGCCCTTTTATTTAGGCAGGTAAGTTAAGGAGCGGCTGGAATGTTCATGTGAACAATACGGCAACTTGGTGGGGGGAAAAAACTACAAATACTTCAAGAACAGACAATTTTGTTTAAAATGTTTATCTGGAATTGGCAGTGATGAAGTTTCTACGCGCTCAACAAAGACAATATTTGAAACCATATAAATCTTTCATTCCACATGGATTTTAGATATGGCCATGGGTACTGTGGTGAAGCCAGCATTACCACCAAGTGAAAAACTCAACTGATCGCATTTTAGCAAAGAAAAAAAAATGAATCTGTGGACTTCAAGTTTGCTTCAAAGTAATGAGTAACAAAAATGTTGATAGAAATTCATTGTCATTGTCCTTTGGCTCTTCTAAAATATCAGCAAACAGGAAAAACACCTCAAAAAGTACTGTCAGTTACCTTGGTCTGCCAATTTTCTAGCCTGGATACCAGCCCAAACCCCGCCCACAAAAAATTTTGTCAGGGAGATTTGGTCTGGCTCTGGGTTAATTGGGAGAGAGTTTCATCGGTAGGATCAAACCGGACCAATCAAATTGGCAGGGCGGGCTTTATACGTTGATGGACAGATACCAACGCTTGAGTTGAATTAACCGGTAGATTCGAACTCCGACCAAGATGGCCGCGTCTCGGGTGCTTAGTGGGGAATATTTTATGTGAATTAAGCTATCTACACGACTTTTTAATGTCTACATTGACTCGGTTAGTTGTGCATGTGCAACACGAATGTTACAGAGTATTGTTTGTCTTAACTAAAGTTCTCTAGACCATTATTGTTATATCATTGCTAACGTGTACACAAAAAACCCATCGAAATAAACTGTAGCTTGTAGCCTTAATGCTAATTAATTAACGTGAGCAGGCATATCTCAACAGACATTGACAGCGCATTCATTTTGAAAGAGGAACAGAGAAACGCGATTAAGGCATTTGTCATTGAAAAGATGTTTTTGCCGTCCTTCCTAGGGATCAGGTAAAAGTTTAATCTATCAGATGGTAATAGGCTACTACGTTGCTCTGATTGGTTCTAGGTATCCAATTCAGCGAATAGGCATTTTCTTTCCTGGTTCGTTGAAACACGCCCCATAATCACAGCCCAAAGGTCCGGTATCAGACTCATATTCTGACTAGAATCATGAGTATGACATCGTCAGGCTACCAATTTTCATAAACACATGCACATTTTTGTCTATTATGGTGCCCCCTAGTGGTAAAATGGCAGAATGTATTTATTTTGGAGCGCCTCATGATAGGGTTACCAAGTTTAGTGTTGATGCATTAAAGAATTACCCAACTATGGCATCATTTCCTGTTAATTGCCTTTGGCATGGAATACGCTTTCAGAACAGGACATGATCAGGATCACTAAAGGACGTGAAGTGGTCAAATTGAGTAAGTTGTTGCTGGGCTCCCTCAAGGCAGAGTCTTGAGTCATTTTACCAAGTAAAAGGAAAAGCAATAGCCTCATTTCCGGATTGGCGACTTATTCGTTGAATATAATCACAAAACAGGAAATGGCAACATGTCCAGACCTCAAACGAGGCATGACTTCAGATTCAAATGATTTCAGACCAAAGATATGAAAGATATGAAAGACATTCAGTTTGACAGCACTGCCAACCACAGACATAGAAACGTACAGACTGCCTTGTCTGTTTGAGTCTGTTGGGTGGGGTATTTGAACGTGTCTGACCAGCAGACCAGCAATGGGGAGGTTGATGGGGAGCTGCAGTTACTTAATTTGTCAATATGATCACAAATCAGTATGGGTCTGTCACAGGTGATTGTATAACATCTGATGTGGACTTTCACAAATCAGTATGGGTCTGTCACAGGTGATTCTATAACATCTGATGTGGACTTTCACAAATCAGTATGGGTCTGTCACAGGTGATTGTATAACATCTGATGTGGACTTTCACAAATCAGATGGGTCATTTGAAGCACTTCTAAAAAGCTAGACAGTTTATTGGTTACGTAGAGCTGATATGTGGAGTTGATATGTGAATATACCAGAAAATGGCCATATCGCCTACTACTAATTGACCACCTAAAAGTATATCCTTATCTGTTTCCCAAATTGATGTATACTAACCAAAATGTTCTCTCTTCCTTATAGCATGAGCCGACCTAACGCAGATGGGTCCCCCCTTATGTGCCGTGATTCTGCTTAAGGTTCCTTCCTGACTAACAGGGAATTGCCCCTGTTGCCATTGTGCTTGCACTTAGGGGGTCCAGGCTTTGGGCTCTGTGAAGTGCCTTGAGACAATGTATTGCTCTGGCGCTATATAAATTAAATTAAATTAAATTAAATTAAATTAAATTAAAATGATTTGGTCAGTATATTTTAAGAATGGGGGAAAAGGATAAACCAGCACAGATCCACAGAGATGCACTATTTGGTCAGTATATTTTAAGAATGGGGGAAAAGGATAAACCAGCACAGATCCACAGAGATGCACTATTTAATGTTATTGTGTGACTAACATAGAAAATGTATTACAACAGCGCCATCCTCTGGACCCTTTTTGGGGCTGAAAAACTGTTGAAGCTGACATTGTGTATCCAAAGTAGCTTTTAAAGCGGCAAAATGCAAATGTGGATGGGCAAACAGCAAGAATACCTTATCCCAATAATGGAACAGAACTCCCAATATTTTTTCAAAATGAATATATTTTTCATAATTACCGTCAACAATACTGCAATTTACCAAAATAACACTCAGTTGCCAGTTTATTAGATACACTTAGTGAAAACTCGTGCAGTCTAATCCAACAGTACTGCAATATCTCCCCCTTCATGATTATTATAATGTTGAAACAGTTTACAACTGTATGATCATTTTGTAGGATGTGGTTTGTGGTGATGTAGAACGTAGGCCTACAGAGAAACGGGGGAGTATGTAGGACGTAGGCCTCCTGAGATACAGGGGATGGATCATGTTTTATGTATGTGTGTGTGTGTGTGTGTGTGTGGGGGGGGGGGGGGGGGGGGGGGTGTGTGTATGTATAAATAAAACACGATCCTGTAAGCAACACAATCATCTATGTTTTGTTAAAGGCCATTTCTTGGTTATTCTGATCACTTATTTTATACAATGTCTTATTTTAAATGACAGGCTGATTTCGGTAACCCTATATATTGTCTTCCATTGATTTCTGCCCAGACCAATGTGGCAGTGCCACAGACGTAGCAACCAGAGGCCAATGCGGCATCTACATTTATCTGTCTGTATCAGCACCGATTTTGAAGTGCTGTTATGGTAAAAATCCATGTTATAGCTTTTGTTAGTGCAAGATTGGACAAGGTTTGTCTAAGGAGTTTTGAAATAACTGACATTTTTTATTTAGTGTAAGGCAGTCATGTGTTTAAATAATGTTAACAATTCTTTAACCAGTTTCAATCAGAATCACACAGAACACTGGAACTAAATCAAATGACGTTTTATAAATGTGTTGTTCATATTCTTGTGTTTGACATCATACAAAATGGGATAAACAATTAAAGTACTAGTCGTGCATATTAGAAATGGAAACATAGGATTAATTTTTTAATTGACAGTTTATTACTTCTATAAATATTAACTGATCAGAACAGGTGAAAATGAAGCCTACTCACCCAAACAAAACTCAGTCATTTTGATTGTTTTCATTTTTCAATGAAAGGTAAAATCACAATGCCATAAAACATCAAGTCAACAGGTTGTGTTTTCATACAGACCTCTGAGATGATAGTCCACACCAGTCTCCTGGCTAGCATAACTGTGATGAAGACAGCCAAATGGTAATCCATTAAGTGGAAGTTCTGCAAAACACACACAAAAGACAAGTGACCGCTGAGTGGAGAAATAATTGCAGATATCGCTCACGTTGCCGTGGGTGATTCTTTGATGCAGCGCCAACTACATTTAGCAATACCTGTATCACAGAATGAGAAATGTGTCGCTAATGCATGTGGCCTCACCAGTGAGGTAGAAGCAGCAGGCTGGCTGTAAGGATACCACCACACAGTTCTGTAGATGTTGATGTACTGCACAAAGAGCGCCACCAACAGGTAGAGGAAGAGCAAGAACTCAAACAGTAGACTGCTGTCCAGGGGGAGGTCTGGGATACGTGAGTGACGAACAGGCTCCGGGGAGATCAGGGCTGTCAATGGTGGAGCTGAGAGGCCCACTGAGTTACTACACCTGCAAAAGGACAAATACAATCTCAAGATCACCTGGATAAACAGTTGCTATTGAACTCCAATAAACTTGCCATCGCCTGCTCAGGTACTGAGGCTTGGCTGCAAGTGTGGTCTGGGGAGCCCATAGCGCCCCATATGTCATTGTGTGTATTGCTCCATAGATGTTCCCCATAGCGCCCCCATATGTCTTTGTGTGTAATGCTCCATAGATGTTTCTCATAGCGCCCCCATATGTCATTGGGTGTAGTGCTCCATAGATATTTCTGCAAACACACCATATTTGCTAGGCATGTGGGGCTCTCTCTTCACTTCAGGTGCTCTTAAAGCTACATTGCTCTCAAAAATCCTTTTTTACAGAAGTTTCATATTTTGTATTAGCGCCCATTTAGACATTTTATAACCCTGTAATGACCAGGTAACAGTGTTACACAGAAACAGAAAATAGCTGGACAAACACTAAACACTAGGCTTCTCCAGGTTTATTACTAAGCTTATAATAATACTGTTACTGTTGCAGATAATTGGGGCTATAAAAAATAAAATGTCATAGCAGTGACATGTAGTAAGTAGTAATAGCTGAATGTTAAATATGATGGAACAATGTTCTCAAACATGTAACATGCGTAAAACATGGGAAAAGGGCGCATCTTCACAGACTTTACAATGGGTCTGTTTAAGCAAAGCTTATGAATCTTTGGTTGAGCAATCGAGAGAAAATGTCTGTCACGAATATCAATGGCTACGCTGACATTCCAAAAAGGGTGTTCATGAGGTGTCACAAGCACTGTCTGCACTTCGGTGCGCTGAGTTCTAACCATGTTTCTGCATGACGTGATAGGCTAGGGAAACGTGAACAGAAGTGTGTGAGTTAATGTCCTTTGTAGTTTCAATGATGATTATATCATTCCACTAAAGCATTTTTTGCCTAGATCAGGTGGATCTCAGGTGGAGTTGTCATGTTTGCTATTGAGAAGCATGGCATCATTGCAATGATGTGGTGGCTTACTTGTACAGCACCTGTTGCGTGCTGGCAGGGGTGGTTTTAGCAAATTGGAGGCCCTGGGCAAAGAACAATGTTGAGGCCCCCCCACCCAAAAAAAAAAGGGAAATCCACCAAAGCACCAATCCCATCCAACCCCACACACATCCAGACACATACACACACACACTTAATGTTATGTGAAACTGACATTTATTGTGAGTTTATGACTTTAACAATTAAACGTAAATAATTTGAATAATTTGAGTGCAGTGTAATAGTAGTGTAACTTTTTGATTACTCGATCAAAACAATGTTTCATTCTTTATACATCTGTTTCTGAATGTTTTCAATTGAAAGTTCCAAATTTGTACAGGTCCTGTTTTAACAATTTCAATTCTCTCTCTGATAATTTGTCACGCCATAATACTGGGTCTTCACTGATCACTGTCTCACCATTGGTGTTTCTCATATTGTTGACATCATTGCTCTCATCATCATCCAGCTGGGATTGAGCAGTGATGATGACCATGGCAGTAACATGTGCGTCATCAGTAGGGATGGGTATCGTTTGGGTTTTTTCCGATACCGGTACTTAACCGATACTTTTAAAACGATACCGGTGCCTAAACGGTGCCAGAACCGATACTTTTTTTTTTTAAATTAAAGACATTAAAGGCTTATTTAATGCCAAGGCAAATAGTTTTCTTCAAATTTAACAATATATTAACTGTTTAAGGTATACTATAAATACAAATAAATACAAAACACTTGGCTTAAAACCTTTTAACTTCAAACTATGAACAATATATTCACTTTTAACAACTGTTTACAGTATACTTAAATAAATACAAAACACACTCTGTACACACACTTCAGTAATTCTTTTGCAGAAATATGAGCATGTTCGCCTTCAGAGTAAAAAAAATATTATTTTGTTTGCATTTATTTAAACCCACTGGTTTCGTGAATGTGTACTGCCCCTTTAAGAGTTTAGGTTCAGGGCCTCTTCTCTCCCCCCTTTACACGCAATTTTGTTGTTGCATATGCTGCACGTCGCGTTGTTTGAATCTTTTTGTGCGAACCACACACAAGTCAACCCATTACCATGGCAACTCCTCAACACAAATCCCGTTTCCACTAGTCCCATATGGAATGCTTCATTATCACCAATGAGCGTGAGCGACACAGGCGAGAGTCTACACATTGGGAGATGGAGCAGTTTTATATGTGCCCCACGAAATCTGTTCGCAACCCAAAAATGTATACAGATCGTACTCAGAAAGATCTACGCCACTAACGTTACTTCTCGTTAGCTATCGCTAGTTTTGTTAAATTATTAATTTTTTAATAAAGAAAATAAAAATAAAAATCTGCTCAGGCAAAGGAAGCACCGAAATCTGCGTTGCATTTCGGTCCGGGTAGGTATCGGTTGTATGGAACCGGTGCCGTATTGGTACCAGTTCTCGGTGCCCAACCCTAGTCATCAGGTGTCAGTGTTCCGGATATGGGCAGCTGTGTTACATGATGGCTCACCGTTTGAAGAAGCAAAGAAGACAGGGCTAGTTGGTGCTGTAGTAGCTGTTGTCTGCTGCTGCTAGCTTAAACTTGGCTCCGCAGCACTTGAAACATTATCAGATCAACTCGAAACATTTTTAGAAATATCTTCCACTTCCACGGACGAATTCCTTGATTGAAAATATTGTGTTGCCTAAGGTAATTTGTCCCTGAACTTCTCATCCTCCCGTTTCCCGTCTTTTCTCACTTAGAAATCGTTTCATGCTTTACTTTGCAACTATACACGGCACCACACACGTCAAATTGTCCGTGGCAGAAACGTCACGTGACCTGGAATAATTTGTTCCATGATGGATTTAAGATACATTTTAGGCTGATACTTGTTTTTGTGCTTATTACAGTGCATGAAATGCCCTGTATTGTTATTCCTAGGCTTCTTCTTCTACTTCTTATTCTTGTTACCTTTTTCTGCGATTAATTCAGCCCGAACCGCTTAACGTAGAAACTTCATTCAAACTTTGTCGCGTAGGTCTTGTAAAGGACACTTATGCTATGTATTTTTCACTTTTCTAAACTTTATACTTTTTAAGATATTAAAGAAAAACGAATATACATTTCTCCCATTGACTTACATTGGGCCATTATGACATCATAATAGGGTATTTAAACTGGCTTGCACCTGTGCTTCACTGACAGCTGATCTCTCTGTCCCTCTCAATTTAACTGTAACTAGGAACATTAAGACACCTTCCATTCTCTACTTTTTTTTCTCTCCATCTCTCCATCTTTCTCTCTATCCCTCTCAGTCTACTTTCTCTCACACTCAATCTCTCTTCTTCATTCCATTTTTATCTCCTTTTTTCAATATTTTCACTCTCTTTTTCTCTTTATCCAGAGCCACTCTTGTTCACTCTTCTTTCCTTCTTCCACTCTTCTTTCCTTTCTTGTTCAACTCTTCTTTCCTTCTTCTCTTCTTTCCTTTCTTCTTTCCTTCTTTCACGCTTCTTTCTTTTCTTCTTTCCTTCTTCAACTATTCTTTCCTTCTTTCACTCTTCTTTCCTTTCTTCACTCTTCTTCCCTTTCTTCTTTCCTTCTTCCACTCTTCTTTCCATCTTCCACTCTTCTTTCCATCTTCCACTCTTCTTTCCTTCTTTCACTCTTCTTTCCTTTCTTCTTTCCTTCTTTCACTCTTCTTTCTTTTCTTCTTCCTTTCTTAACTTTTGCATTTCATGCACTGGTATTTCCTTCAGGAAATGCATTTTCTAGTTATGAATTGCCATTCATTTTGCAATGACAAGTGATTTTTTTTATTAGGGTTCATGCAGCGAAGCTGCAGGAAACCTATTGTGTTTCTATGTTTTCTTATTATTATTATGATTCTTTGCTGGGATCCTATGGCAGCCCATAGAACCGTCTGGTAAAAAGTTGTGAAATTTGGCACACTGATTGGGGACAGTCCCATGATTCATTTCACCAAGTTTCATGTAGGCACATGTAGCGCTCTAGCGCCACCAACAGGTCAAAGTTGGACGTACGTTCACACACCTAACTTTTGATCCGTTGGCCCGATTATCAAAAATGAGGCATCCTTGGAATCCTTGGACCAGCACGAGTTCAACGCACCCTATGACGTCATTTTGCGCCATGATGGATTTTCCGCCATTTTGGATTTTCTCAAAAACCTTCAAAATTTTTCACAGGTCACAATTTTTGTCCGATCAACACCAAACTTGACACAAATCATCTTCAGACCAAGCCTCACAAAGGATACTGAATTACATCTTCGCAGCTAAAACTGTTCGCCCGTGACAGCCAATCAAAGTTTGCGACGAAGTCGCCCGACAGGACGTGGGCTCATATCTCAGCAACAATTTCATATATCAAGACCAAACTTACTACATGGACCGCTTACCTCATCAGGAAGACGCTTAAGAAATTTGGTGACCTTTGACCTCTAGGTGGCGCTGTAATTAGCAAAAATGCATTTTGGCCTGTAGCTGTTGACGTGTTTGGAATTTCAACTTACTAGTGGGATCTATACATGCTCTTGGAGGTCTTTAGATTGACACATGCAAATATGTGACATTATCATAATTGATCAGGGCGCCATATTGAATTTAGTCAAAAACACTAAAAAGCAAACACAGGTCACAAATTTGATCTGATCTTCACCAAAATTGGCGCAGACCATCATTAGACCATGCCTTATAACTGCATTAGTTTATGGAAAAGTTGATGAAAGCGTTCGCCAGTAGCAGCCAATCGAATTAGGCGGCGAAGCCGCCAAACAGGAAGTGAGCTCATATCTCGGCAACCCTGTAATGTATCAAAACCAAACTTGGTACATGGACTGCTGACCCCATCTGGGGGACAATCAATACATTTGGTGACCTTTGACCTTAATTTAATCCAAAACACTAAAAAGTTTGCACAGGTCGCAAATTTGATCCGATCTTCACCAAAATTGGCACGGACTTTCTAAAGACCATGCTTTATCACTGCATTGCGCTCTGAAAGCATTCGCCTTCAACAGCCAATCGAATTTGGCCGATTCGCTGCATGAACCCTCCATCGCTGCTTGCAGCTATATTTATTATTAATTTTGTTTTGTTTTAATTAACGTAAATACGACGAGGCCCCCTGGCGGCCGAGGCCCTGGGCAACTGCCCGCCTTGCCCATTGGCACGCATAACAAGACACAAAGAAAAAGGGGGACTTTCGTTTAGGTAGCGGCTTTTATGCAACTTTGCTATTGCTTGATGCGAGTGCCTAAGCATTGTCAATACAAACTGTTATGAAACATGGAACAGTAACTCATTCACACAATAAAGTGTGAATTGGTCTCTCTCTCCCTTAGGAAAAACAAAATCGCACATTTTCATTCACACTCAGTGTCGCATTCAGTCTTCCATATTTCTACCCATAACAGCTAGCCATCTTTAGCTGAGTAAACTTCTTAACAGTTGACAGCTGCTAGAGTGTGATAATCTCATGTTAATATGTGTGAATATGAAGCTGCACAGGAACCCTGAGGGTTTCTACCTTCTCCTTTTTAAGTTGTATAACTTAAATTGAGGAGACATAGGATAACATCAAATAGAGAACTCACTATCATCTCATGCAAATGGAAATCTTCAATTTCAGCCGTTTAAGATTATTAAAAGGAGAGAGAGAGAGAGAGAGAGAGAGGGAGAGGCCATTTTCAAAACCAGAAAGATTTACCAGATGTTATGCGGCAAACAACAACTAAATGAATGATAGTTTACAAAGTTAAATTGAATACAAGCAGAACATAAACTGAAATATAGTCTTTAAAGCAGCAATAAGGAGTTCTGTTTCGAAACTAGCACGCTAACTACCAAAGAGGCATGCAAACACCTTGCAAACACCACCAACAGGCCAGTTGACACTGATAGAAGCTTGCAATAAAGCTAGCAATTTCATGTTGTGATAGCTTTTGTTCCCTTTTTGCAGGGTATTCCAGTCTGGTATACAGAGCTACATAGTGCATATCCTGGATGGCTAGTGGGAAAGACACAGGTGTTTATCTATCCTTCCCTCGACCGTATGCTATCAAAATTAATTTGAGGAGGGTACCAAAACTAGTTGCCTACCATACCACAAAAAGTATCAAATTGTTGCATAGTGTTACTTTAATTAATCATATGATGCTGGTAAATTCATTTATAAAGGCTTTAGTTAATCATATGATGCTGGTATATTCATTTACCAAGTAACTACAGCTGCCACAAAAACACCATCAATCTATCTTACAAATAATGGAACAGCTCAGCTATTCTTAGGTTTAGTGTGTTCATTGACTTCAATTCACTTAATTTGAACTTAGTTGCGCAAATGTCCTTCTGCCCTTCATTTTAAATGAGATTCAGGTTTATTCTTTGTGCATACATCATGCAGGTGTGATAGTACAGCGGACAGGCACCGCTCTATGACAAAGCCTCTGCTGAAGTCAAATTACGCGCTGTGCTTCTGTCACTCACCGGATGATTTGCAGCACAATAAAATGGAATAAATCGCTGACTGACAAGAAGGCTGACAAAAACAGTTTAGCAATCAAGAAATATACTTGCTAACTGAGGGCTCATCAAACATAAGAGGCATTACAGATGGAGTAGGCGTGTCCTGCTCATAACAGACAGATGTAGGAGGCGTGTCCTGCCCATAAGTGACAGATGAAGGAGGCGTGTCCTGCTCATAAGAGACAGATGAAGGAGGCGTGTCCTGCTCATAAGAGACAGATGAAGGAGGCGTGTCCTGCTCATAAGAGACAGATGAAGGAGGCGTGTCCTGCTCATAAGAGACATGACAGAGGAAGGAGGCGTGTCCTGCTCATAAGACACAGATGAAGGAGGCGTATCCTGCTTATAAGAGACAGATGTAGGAGGCGTGTCCTGCTCATAAGAGATGGAGGAGGAGTGTCCTGCTCATGAGAGATGGAGGAGGTGTGTCCTGCTCATAAGAGACATATGGAGGAGGCGTGTCCTGCTCATAAGAGACAGGTGGAGGAGGCGTGTCCTGCTCATCAGAGGCAAAGGAAGTGTCCTCTCCATTTTATTTTACCACTCTAACTCATAGAACACGCAGGGCCATCGTTTAGGGGTGAAAGGTGTTGACAATTCTAGGGGCCCACAGCCCAGGGGGGGGCCACAAAAACCCCAGTAGCCTATTATGTAAGCTTCCCTTTCTATGACTAAATTATTATGTATAGGCATACCTTATGTTCATACTAATGCATCAGAGTTAAAACAAAGCGGAAAAAAATCAAGCAAAATTTTAAAAAATAATTATTTTTTCCGAGCAATAACCCCCTTTTTTTTATATGGTTTGGTCCATACGCACATTAACACTCGCGCAAGTTAAAGAGAAACTGTCATCTGGAGAGTTTAAAATTATACTAAACGAAGGGAAATCTACTGTATGGAGATATTTCTGCTTAATAGACGATGCAGATTCTAATTAGGCTGTTGGATATGTCCAATGTAAGAAGTGAGAAGTTTTAATGAAATATGATTGATGCAACTCGATGGTTGGATGTAGATGGTTTCATAACGAACGTCGGCGTGCAAAAAGATCTTCAATGGTAAGATTTGTCTGTTGTGTCTCCGTGTATCATAAAACGTGAGTTTTATATAAGCATAGCGTGTGTAATGTGTAGCTATTTCATCCCATTTGTTAACCTTTCCTGCTGTCTTTCTGACCGTAGTTGGGGATTGCAGGGGAGTAAAATGCTCCACGGCCGAAGTAGATTACATGTTTTTAACTTCGGGGTTAATTCCCTTTCCTTTACAGACAGCAGGAAAAGTTACAAAACGGAATGAAATAGCTACACATTACACACGCTATGCTTTAATAAAACTCACGTTACTCACATACTGGTTAACACTGTTACAGCACATTAATGTTTGTCGCTGCATCCAAACTATGCGTCACCGTTCTCCCTCCCTGTACGTGCTCCTCTTAAAGGAGCCGCACCATTTTACAAAACGTTCTTGCAATGTGAATCATTTAATTTAAATATGCTTATTGGCCTTACTGTGCACCATAGTGCGTTTAACAGTGCTTTTTTGTGTGAGAGAGCATTTAACTGTTGATGCCCCTGTTTAATAAAGCCAGGCTATTCATAAACAACGTACGTAAATCTGGCATTAGTAGGCTACTATGAACAGTTGAGAAATTGATTCCGTCGGGCTCGGTTCGGATTCGAAAAAAACATATTTTAATGGTTGTCGGACTCGGTTACTATTCTGCCGGACTGGGCTCGGACAGAAAAAGTCGGCCCGATCCATGCTCTAATCTGCATCCTCAACGGGCAATAGTTGTCCGTACTCCGATTTTATTTCCTGCCATTCATTGTCGGATAAGGACGAGGGGCGTAAGATACTGAAGAAAACCCTGAATATCAGTGATGCTGCTCACAAGGTCAAAACATAAAAGGTCAGTACAAAATGAAACCACTTAATATCATCCACAGAAAAGATCAGTAAGGTTCGCCAAACGTTATAATACGCTGTCAATAAAATTCCAGTAGCAGTAGAACACAGTTTTCCATTCTTACATGAGTGTTTACTAAAACTAAACTGCTATGGTAGCCTATTGACATGAGTCTTAAGCAGGGACATAATAATACCCAGTGACTCTTTGTTGAGTGGTTAATTGAAAAAATTAATTGGGTGCATTGCGTCAGGCACTGTCAAGAACATAGAGGAACAGAAAAATTAAGAAAAAATTATAATACATATACAGTAGTCTAAGAAAAAAAAGAGTTGTGTAAAATTGATCTTTGGCGATGAAAAGTTGGGGGGGGGCAGCACAACAATATTCATTCAGGGGGCCCAGAATTCCTAGCAACGGCCCTGAGAACACTTGTAAGTAAGGCTAAGAAGGAAGGCTATTTAATAATTTCAGCAAAGTTGGATTCCTTCAACTGTCCATCCCAATACAAAAAACAGTTCGAAGAAGAGAGTGGATAACTCCCTGTTTTAGTGTGAACATTGTATTGGCAGATTAGAATATTTATTTGCGTATTCAAGCGCATGTGATAACGGTTAAGACTCATCATTATTCTCCCTGTTTAAAATGTGTTCTCCACACAGAAATAATCTTCATATCTATGCCTATCTTGTACACAAATGCAAATTTAATTAATTTAATTTCGACTTCATGGATCCTAAACGGCAATGATCATTCAAAACCTACTACACGTACACAAAGTCACGTCCATTAGACTCAGACCCTCCAGGATGTCGCGATTGCACCAATTCATGCGAATTCAGCGATTACCCGCAAATTCAGCGTGACGTAGCAATTTTAACACATCACCGCAACTTTCCCACTAATTTGACAAATCATTGTCGTCTCCCACAACTTTCTCCTGCCCTGCGGACACGGTGCAGACACTAGCAGAGTTCTAATCCGTTGTAAACAATGAGAATGTCTACACCAGGCATGGAAATTAAACGCAGCCCATGTCCACTGAAGATTCAGAAATAGATGTGGCTTCAATGTTTTATAATTTTCCGCAAGGTGTGCGTGGCCCTTTTTACATAGAGTCTGGTAATAGATCTATGAAATGTAATGAACATTATTTATTTTGCTGTGAATAATGAATGAAGCAATGTATCTGATTATTTCCCAAACCCTCAAGAGCTGTTGCCGTGGAGATTTAACATTACTTTCGGATTGAAGATAAGGTAGCAGCTAGTGTAGTAGAATAGATTACTTGAAATTAGAAAGACTTTAAATTAATATATGACATTAAACAACATAACACCTATACGGATACAATAAATCAACAATAGGGCTGAACGATTAATCGCATTTGCGATTAAATCGCGACATGGTAAAAAGCGATTTTCTAACCGCAACGTCCGCGATTACAACGTGGTGTGAAAAAAAAAAAAAGATGGAAAATTGTGCACACAGTGATTAAAGCAGCGTAACGGATCAATTGCTAATCGCTAACGAGATGCTAGTGGCTCAAACTAGCGAAATCTCTTGAAATGTGCTTAGTTAGTCAACAACTGTCCTAACACAGTCAGACATCAATCAAGTGCAACACAGGACAGCAAATAAGCTACTTACTAGTTCGGCAGACAGTAAAAAACGGGCGGCTTCAGGCACACCTACATAACGAAGTCATTTGCCTACAGACCCTGATATGGCAATGGCACAGTGTCCTTGTGTCATTGTAGCGCCCCAATTTTTTCAAAGCTGTAATTTTAAGGTAAAACTGCTTATCCTAACCCTGAAGTACAATTACAGCATAAGGCCACTTTAAAAAGTGCATGCCTTGTGTTTATACTTATACTTACTTAACTGTCTAAGGTCTATATCCCTCGTACGGGATATTTTTATTTTTTTGTCAAAAAAAATGTAAAGCTCCGCGAGTTTTCGTCTTAGAGACATAAAAAGAACAACCACGGAAACATTGAACCCTTTTCTTTTATAATATATACAGTTCAAAATTTTAAAATAAATAAGCACTTTGTCAGGGGAATAGAACTGATGTGTTGCACTTTCTAGTATCTGAGTGGGGTTTCTGCTGCTAAGGACCCACCCATTAGCAAATGACAGCTATTCATATGATAAGGAGATGGTGATTCAGTGATCTCCATTGGGTCATGATGTGGCAAGATTCACTCCGGGGGGTTTGGGCCACAAAGACATTCTAGGGCCATTAGGATATGGCCTTTGTCTTTGCGAGAGGTGTCACAGGTTTGTTCACACCAACTAATCAATATGCATTTGTAGGGGCACAGATTTAGGAATGGTACAGGACACTCTGAAATTATAAATATGTGGTAGTGAAACAAGACATACTTTCTGAATGCTAAACTAACATGTGTTTAGCCAACACCTATGTTTACAAGGCTCAGAAATAAAAAGTCTTGTGAATAAATCTTTACTATGTGTTTATGTACAAAGTCTGAGCACCTCTGAAACAAGGATTTTCCAAGGGTATGTTTACATTTGATTTAAATTAAACTTTTTTTTACTACATTCCTTTTACTTACATGATATTATTGCTGAGGTCATCTAGAATAGAATCATATATTCCATTTGTGCATCAATGTTTTAAGTTAAGCAAAATGTACAAAAACATCAAGGCATGTCAGACAACTTAGAAAAGTCTAAAAGGCCTTGGACCTTAGAGTGTTAAATGCACAGTGGCAAAGCCACTGATTTGTTTCTGTAATGAGCAGTTAAATACAAATGTAAATGTAGGAAAGAATATTTCACACTAAATGTATCTAATATTGTGTTGGTCATCATTCAGTACTTTTTGTTGGAAAAAAAAAAGAGGATGAAATGAAAAAAATCGCATATCGAATCGCAATCGCAATATTTTGGGGAAAAATCGCAATTAGATTCTTTTCCCAAATCGTTCAGCCCTAATCAACAAGGTTAGCAAAACAGATTGTTAACACTTCCAACCCCAAGGGCTTTTTTTGACTCTGTTAGGTAGTTTGCCATGCCTGATATTTTTGTATATTTTATCTAACTAAAACCCATGAGGCAAAAGTGGCATTTATGATTATATTCTAGAACAACTCAGCAATAATACAATGAGAGTAAAAGGATTGTAGTAAAACAAAGTTTTGTATTAAAATGAAATATAAAGACACTAAAATGAAATCTAGTTTTAGAGGTGCTCAAACTTTGTACAAAAACACATTGTAAATATTTTGGAAGTTTTCTTTTTTACTCTGAACCTTGTAAACAAAGGTGTTTGCTTCAAAAAGGTGAGTTTAGCATTCAAAAAGTGTGTGTGGTTTCTATACTTATTATAAGTAATATAGAAAGTGACACTTTTCTTCACTTAGACCACTATGCATATTGATGAGAGAGGTGTGAACATTCTGGGACACCTTGGTCAAAAGACAATGGCCAGCACGTAATGGCCCTGGAATGTCTTTGTGGCCCTCTACCCCCTTCAGGTTTTCTTGACACATCATGAACCAATGGTGATCACTGAATTACCATCCCCTTATCATATGAATAGTTGTAATTTGCTAATGGGAGGGTCAAAACCTCACTCAGATGCTGAAATGTGCAAAGGATAAGTTATACTCTCCTTACAAAGTGATTATTTAAACTTTAGTTTCAAACTGTATATATTTAAAAAGAAACAGGTTCAAGGTTGCTGTGGGTGTTAGTTTTATGTTTGTAGGACAAAAACTTGCGGAGATTTTTAATTCTATTAATAAAAATACCACCAAGTGCCCCACGGGGCCCCTTCGTTTTGGAAGGGTTAAGCAAAGAATGAGAACGGCAGAAACGCAGGCAGGACATCAGGCGACAAAAACAAATCACAGTGACACATGCTGGGTTTTTTTTTTCGTTTTATGTGTAGGCTGAGATATTCATAACATTTTATTGAGTCTTACTTGTGGTACTTTTGTAATACCAACAGGTGCAGGTTCGTTGTGGATAAGTAAGGAAAGTTTTCCTTCTACTGAGGAAAGACGCTGTCTTAATTGATTGCTAAGTACCTCGATTGCTAAGTTAAAAAGGCCATAGTAATTATTGTTAAGTTGCCAAGACAGAGCATGTTTAGGTAAATGACCATATTTGGTAATTGCGTTGGTCATGTGATAGTGTTTTGATTTCTCTTCACGGCTTATTTATATTGAGTGGCAGTTAACTTCGGGAATATTTTAACATAATTGAACTTTGTTGAAGTTGTGTGCGTCCATGGCATGTAGCCTATATGTAAGTTTGACTTTGTAGCCTACCTTGTCATTATGTGTTTGTTATAGTTTAGCTTGCTCATAATTGTTACGAGCACTATAACTTAATTAATCTAGCATGATGGTAGGAGACTGTTCATGAACTCACTTAGCATAAACTGCTAATGTACAAATACGAGTGTTACAGGGTTTACCTTTGCTAACTTTTGAGCGGTCATTCATTTAGTGTACATGCTCTTGTATATCTTATATTAAGCCAGTCGCATATCATTGCTTAAGAGGTTTGCATTCTTACCGTTAGTTCCCTGTATAATTAATTATTTAAATGGTACAACAGGGCTGTGTATCTGATAAAGTTTCAGACAGTAAAAATCGTACCTTTCTGTGCAAACTATGTCCTCCTGGAAAATTAGCAATTATTAAAAAAAATTTACTGATTAAGAGACAGTGCTCGTAACAATTATGAGCACGATAAACTATAACAAACACATGGTATTTTAGGTGATTTAGTCGGTAGGGGAAGCAGGGCAAAAACAACAACGTTCAGTCAGTTAATTAGACAGAGAAGAGATGCTGAACGAGTTCAGAATTTAAATGGTGAACTATGAACGTGAACGATTCATATTTACTTGTATGATCTGAACTTTGAACTGGTTAATGAGAGGTGTGAACGTGCACAACACTGCTGATATGCTCTCACACGCGGGGACGGCTCAGTGTTCCGAAAGCCCAATATTCCGAAATCTCAATATTCCGAAAAAAAAGTCTCCCTGGCATACTTTAGAACTAGTTTAGGTTGCACAAAACACACACAGCATTTAATTTGCGCAGCGGAGACGCTCACCGGGCTATCACGCATATCAATTTTCCTAAGCAATATTTGTTAATTTAGCCTACTCTGATTTTGAATATGGGGAACCTTTCGTGCGAAGGAAATCACCGGCAGATTGTCGCAGGACATTACAAGCACTGACAAGGCATGCATGCGTTGGTTATCATACAAGTATTTTTATCATCGCGATGCAAATGCCATGTGTGTATAATAATATTCTGAATTAAAGTTCATGCTTGTGAAATGAATGCATTTATGTTTATGATTGTGTGGTCAATTCATTGGGATGTGCATGTGGGCTATAGTGGTTCACGTTGCTGTGCTCAAAATTTCGGAACAGCGGGCTGTCGGAATAATGGGCTTTCGGAACATTGCCATGGAACCCTCACACGCCCTCCTCATTCATAAGGAAGTGGTTCAGAGCTGGCCGTAGAGTTAGGAGACCGGAGTTCAGCATCTCTTCTCTGTCTTATTAACTGACTGAACGTTGTTGTTTTTCTTAATATAAAAGAATTTGGTTATAACACATAGTGTGATTTGCCCTACCATCTTAATCACCTAAAATACCATGCAATTCTTTTCCACCTATCAATGTAGGCCTAAGCAAGGTCATGCCATTCCTTTTAAAATCTGTTCAAACATGTTATTCCAGGTTGTTAAAGGCACCCAGTGCAACATTAGGGCATCAAAATGGAAATATTCTGGATAAGATAATCTTTATGATATTGACATTTACTTCACCATATTAGCACATTTGCATCATTATTTGATAATTTGGGCGTTAAAACGAGCGCTAAAACTAGCCACAAAGGCGTAGCAGGATTCCAGTCAATGGAAAAATGGCCTCTCCCCACCGGCGATTGTTGTTGTTTACGATTTTCTCTCCTAAGCCAAAAAGTTAGTGTTAAGCGCTGTCTTTCCCTACTAATCTAGACTATCTCCACCATGGGACGCTGCTGTAGTCTCTCCACCTGGTCTACCTGGAGAAACCCTTGGCCAATTGCACCCACCACCACTGCATTGCCGTACACTTACTCTACCCCATACCCTACGCTATCATTTATATACAATATACATTATTGCCACCACTGAAATGTTTCTCTGTCCCTACATCCCTTACCCCTGTAACAGTAACCCTATGAGTACAGTAAACTGGTCTTGCCTGTATCATGTATTTACCAATGGATGCCTGTATACATACTATGTCCAGCAACCAAATGCTGGCTGCGTACAACCCCTGTTGTTTCCCTTCCCCTTCTGCCACACAACCCTCCCCCTTCCCCCCTTCCCACCTTCCTATCTCCACCCTGCCGACATCTAGCAGATGGGTCCCCCCTTATGTGCCGTGGTTCTGCTTAAGGTTTCTTCCAGCCTAACAGAAGTTTTTTCTTGCCCCTGTTGCCATTGTGCATGCACTAAGGGGGTTTAGGCTCTGTTAAAATTGAATTGAATTACTCAGGCTTTAACTTCTGACTAGCGTGAAGCATGCGGGTGGGGAAAGTGGGTGAGGTGGTGATATAGGCTCTTACTCAATTACATGATATAGGCGTTTGAAGATGTAGAATTCAAACATGTCCAATTCAAGGCAATAATAAACAACAGGCTATCCAACCCTGCCTGCAATGGGCTACATTTGCAACTTCACAACAGGATCTCACGTCAAAACTCAATGATTATAATCTCATGCAATCAAAACTGTCAAACAGGCTTGCTTAATAATCGTAGATGTAAAAAAAAAAAAAAAAAAGAAGCTTAAGTTGAGCCATTTCTGATCAATATCACAGGGAAAACTAATTGTAAAAAGCCTACAGTGGAGGTTATATGGTTGGGCCTGATATGATATAGATTCAGGGTGTCCCCTTTCAAATGTCATCACCATGCGTTTGACAACCAAAAGTAGATGTTCTCTTCATTTACACTACATGAGGACATGGTGAAAGCATCGGGGGGCGGCGCTCAGACTGCAGCTTCATTGAGAATGAAACACGATTGAAAAAAGGGGTTCTATCCCGTCACTCTCTGTTCCCTCACTGTTTAATGAGTGGAGGAAAGCGGTCAGATTTTGTGACTCGCATTAAGCCATAAAATATACAAGTTATATCTCCTAGATCTAGGACTTAGATCTCATACACCCATACTAATTAAATGACTTTCAATAAATTTAGTGAATTCCATGACTATCGGGCTTGGAAAATGAGATTTTAAAATTCCATATCTTTACCATGATTGTGGGAACTCTGTATCGTATTTTTTTCCCCATAGGGTGAACTTGTCAGGTAAAATGCTTCCACACAAAGTCTTATTTCCAACACAACATAATAATGGCAAAAATCCTTTCAAAAGTTTCCTTTATAGTGTGTGACACACCCTTGTGTAATGAATGTGTGTGAGTTGAAAAGGTGTACCTATTGCGCAGGCCAGTGCCGTTGCTGAGGCCTCCTCCACCCACCAGCGTCTGCAGTGAGGGCAGAGCTGAACGACTCAGCTGCTGTCTGCTCGGACCCCTGCGCCCTCCGGGCATGGCCGGTATCCACGGTAACTAGTACAAGCCCAGCAGTTCCCAATCAAGTTTTCACAAGTTGGCCTCACACAGAGCAAACACTGCAGACAGAACATTTGATTTAGAAGTAAATCCTTGCATTGGCACACACACAATATAGTAATGGGACAATCTACAACAGCCATAAATTAATATAAAAGATACTAGGACAGCTGATATGGCAAACTCAGACCGGAGGCTCATTTTTAGATATGAAATTCACAGTTAGAATCATGAGCATGGAGATACTCCAAAGTCCCAGACAAAGACCTTCCAGAATTAGTAAAAGGATAGGGTTGACCTCAAAAAGCACTATGCATTAAGTTACATAATGCATAAAATGCTTTTTTCCTCACTTACTTTATTTTTGTTAAATGCTTTGTAATTCGCATTGGACCCTTTGCACCGCTGGCCATTTTCTTTTCACCTGGCTATGGTTGGACCTGCCACATAAGGATGATACTAAATTGTGCAGACACTTGGTACTCTTAATATTAAACAATACTGCCCTATATATGTATATTTTCAGGAAATTATTGCTATAAACGATTTCGTTTCGTATATTTCATCCAGTGAGTTGTAAACTTGGGCCAAGATGCAAGTTAAAATGCGGAACTTAAAGCGCAACAAGCATACGTAGTTTATTTTATACACACAATTAATAAATATTAATTTCCGACAGTTAAGATGCGTATTCTTCTCAAAGCCCTTGCAACACGTAACGGCAATGTTACCCAAGATACATATATGTTCAAGATGCGAACGCATTGAAGCTTATGTAAAGTTATTGTTGGCTAACGTCAGACATCCAACGCAGCTAGCTGGGCAAACACCATTTGGACATAGAACCCTACTCTTTAGCTAACAGTTGTCAGCATGACTGGTCCAGTATGATAGTTAACGTTAAGCCGAAATAGAATACAAGACCGACGGATTCACTCTCCACTAACTTCTGAGTTACAACCAGCACAGTAACTTAAGTCAGGAGGGATAGATAAGTTAGTTAACGCTACGTTGCTTTGAAGTGTCAGCAACCTGGCCTTATCACAAAATCCTGCTTAGGCAACGTGAACCTGTTCTAGCCAATTTCACTGATCAGCAAATTATATGACACAGTGTTATAACTCTTATAACTAATGCACCGTCATTAGAAGTAGGGTAACAACATGCCAACCATTAAAAAGCAATACTCACAGTGACAATTAACGCCAGGAGCTGGTAGTGAAGACTAAAAGACATCAGTGGATTAACTATAAAATCAAGTTAGAGAGGAACATTTGTATCTATTGGAAAATGACCCTCGGGTATCTTGGAGCAGACTGGAATTGTGTTTTAACAAAAACACATGCAATGTCGTGCCCTGTGTTCTAAAAATGCTCAACATTGAGTTATAAAGTTAAGTTTAAAGCATCTGCAGTGCACCAGTTGAGTCTTCTCAGCGCAGAGACCGACGTGGCAAAAATGAGCCCTCCTTAGCACCACGTCATATCTTGCGCGACGTTTTTCTAATGCACAGCCGCAGTTACAGGTTGTTACTTGGCTGTTTTTTTTTTAACAAGCAGACCACTGAAGCATGTTGACGTTTCTTTATTTCAGAAATTGTTACAAAAAAACACAACAGCCACTCTTGTCGGTCAAGGAGACGTGTTGCCGCTGGAAAACGTATTGAAACCGGAAGTGGGTGATTTACTCCGTTTGATTGGCTAATAGACCCTTTCGCCGTTGGTAAACAATGCTCAGCGTTCTAGGTTGCGCACGCATTCTGGGGGCAAAAGAAATGGCTTAAGTTCATACCTGCGTTCGCTTTATCCTAATGATCTCGGAAGTTACGTTAATAAATTGACATTAAGTTATGGAATCCAACTTCCCGATCCATATTCGATCACGGATTGGATAGTTGACCCATCAAAATGGACAGATATTTATACATACTTAATAGAAAAACCCAGTGTTTACACAAAAGATACATTACGATCATTCAAGTCACTCCATGCCTATAACTACGTTGTCTGCGGGCATGTCCACTCCAGGATATTAAGTACTGCGACCTCAATGATGGTGCTGAGGTGCTACCAAGCCAATGACAAGGAACAAAGACAATAATGTATAAACCATGTGTTTTTATCAACAAACCCACCAACGCTACCGCTTCACGTTAAATTGCACATGCATGGCAGAGTAAGTCGACCTTATCATAAACGTTTCATCGTCAAGGTTTACGTGTAGGAACTACATAACCAATTGCAACCAGGAGACACAACTGTAATGTTAGCGAATGAGGGGTGAGAAGCCCCCCCCCCCCCCCCCCCCGATATTTACTCTTTTAAGTCTCCTGTACGTCCAAGCCCAAACCTATTCTTGAGGTTTCAAACATTTTCCAGGCTATTTGGCATCTAACAATAAAAGCCTTGTAACTCTTATTTATGCTACAATACAACTTATATTTGTTATGATAGCCACATTTAGTATACTCGTTTTTGTCTTATACCATTTTTTTTATCTGACATTGCAGGCTATAGGGTCTTGTTGCAGCCATGCAGCAGCAGTGCTGTTAAAGATTGAGCTCTATGTTAGGATGGGGAGGACAGAGAGGGCATCTTGTACATCAGGAGCATGTAAAACAACACAAGCCTGCATACAGTGTGAAAAGCCAGACTATGGTAAAATGATTCACTGTGTCCAATGTGACAGCCACTTCCACTACGGCTGTGTGCAAATTTAAAGAAAGCAGTGAAAGAGGTAAAAAAGCATGAGCTTAAGACAAGGTTCAAATAGTTTTAATTTAATAAAGACAGTATAGTACATAGTCATTTATTTGTCTGAATATCATTTGTGGATTACATTTATCAGCAAACACAGTACATTTTATATAATTTGGAAACAACAGACTTGCAGAGATTTGTGAGGGCACCACACACATTCACTATATCATCTAGGAGGTCAACTTGTGACACTGGAATGACCGATTGTAAGATTTTAAAATTCTTCCACCGGCCAATAACTCTTTCTATGTGAATTCTTACAAGTGAAAGTTGTCTTGATGTGTCAACCTCATTAGCTGGTAGTTGTCTTTTTCCTTTGGTGAAATTTGGAATAAGCAGGGTGGCACCATACGCGGCAAGCTCTTCTCTAATTAAAAAGCCCCTATCAGCTAAAATGTCATC
This sequence comes from Sprattus sprattus, assembly GCF_963457725.1. Classification (NCBI taxonomy): domain Eukaryota; kingdom Metazoa; phylum Chordata; class Actinopteri; order Clupeiformes; family Clupeidae; genus Sprattus; species Sprattus sprattus. Next base: position 26,244,139 of record NC_137921.1, read on the forward strand.
TGTAGGCTCCAAAATATCTAAAAATCCCATTGATTGGTAATCTGCTTGTCTGACACCCGGCCACCCAAACCTGGGGATAGAAAGGATATGGCCCCGGCGGGTGTAATGCCAACTAAATACTTAACTGTATTGTGGTGTTTATATGTAGACCATGTCTGGGCCTGGGCAGTCAAGTTACTAGGTCTGTCAATAAAAATCTCTGTGCACTTTTGGGCATGTTCTTTAAAACAGCAGTCTGACTTGGCCACTTTATAAGTGGTTTCAACACTTTAGCCATAGAAGGTAACCAGGTTCTCAAAATGCATGATATTGTGCTGTTCGATACTTTAAACCTAAATGCTATGTCAGTGTTAGTGAGACCCAATATAGCTTCATAAGCACAATCAGTAGGTGATCTCCCAGGGTACGTATTTCAGTAAACTTTTCTACATTGCCTTTTAGTTTTTTCAATAACCAGTCAAAGATTATAGTAGTTATTCCTGAGAGAAAAAGAAACTGTACACTGTTATTTCTGACTGAGTGGTAAGAATACTTGTTGTTCTGAAGCTCTTCTATTAGCTTCTTGTTTTCATCTTGGATTTCACCAAACTCTTGGTGCAGGCTCACATATTCAACCTGAATCTGTTCATACATGTGCCTCAGATTGTCATAATCTTTCTTTGGGCACATGGCATCCTCTTCCAATGGGGCTCATCTTCAACTGTAAGACATTAATGTGAAGACAGGAATTATAAGTTTTACTGACAACACATGTAAAACACAAATAATGAGTAGCACAAGTACATTTTACATGTTTGATTGAATTGAAAAGGGTGTTCTCACCAGGGCAAAGATCTGTAGTCAATAGGGAAGGTGATTTAACAGATCTCTCAGATAGCAGTTTATTCCTTTGAAAATCTGTAAGATTAGATTGCACATAATAGAGGTAACTACTGACTGCCATTTCTCTCAAAGCTTGCAATACAGAGCAGGCGATGTTACATTGGATAGCTAGCTTTGATGCCATAAGTTAACATCACCTGCTCTAGGTTGCAGGCACTGTTGGCTGCTAACTTATCAAGAGCAAACACGCCTTACCTCTCCAATTTAGCTTCAGGTCTCTGGCGAAGGTACAATGTTGGGGCTTTCGTAGTTAATTGAGGCTTCTCCTAAGAGTAAATTAAGCACAGACTCAACCCACGATCATTGTATCATTGTATGAAATGAATAGATGAATGTACTATGAACTAGCTAACATTAACGGTTAGCTAACGTTAATGGTTAGATATCGTTAACGTTAAGTTAACCTAAAATTGCAAGGCTAATATAAGTTAGATATGGATAACATTAGCTATCTAGGGAGCTGTTTTGGCCAACTAAGTTATCTCAGATTTAACTAACACAATTTCAAGTCAGCTAACACAAAATTCACTTACCGGATTTAAAATGTGACCCACATATGCGTGCATTTTTAATGATGTCTTCAGTCCAGTCCACTCGTTTTATAGCTTGAAGCCACAATCTACGCCTGTTTGCATTAAACAGTCTTTTCCCCGAAGGAATGCGGTAGAAATTGAGAACTTTTTTTTTTTAGCTGACCTGTTTTGGCATCCCACAACACAACAAGATGGCATTTTTTTAACGAAGAAACCGAGACGAAGAAATCCTTAGCTTTATCTCTCCAAAATCCTCTTGCACTGTCACTAACTATGGCTAAAATTGCCGCTTTTTTGCCTCCAGAATGTGTGCGCTTAACGTTTATGACGTAGGTCATAAAAGGGTCTATTATTCTATTGTTTAGAACACTAAATGATTATTCATAAGTATATAGTGTCATAGCTACATCTCTGACGTTTATAACAAACCAACCCGTTTAAAAATCGGTTGAAAATTGAGCAAGCTATGGTTATTTAAAAAGTACATTTTTCACTACCACCACAATGTTACGGTGAGCGATCTGCCCGGGGTAAGATGGCCGACCTCTGCGGACGTTCTAGACCATAGACATGTATACATAGACACCGCCTCCACTGCTTCAGCCCGTTGCCTCGGCGAAACGCGTCGCCGCCATTTTGGGAAAGGAGCTCTCTGCCGTCAGAGGTCTGTCAGACGTGTCAAACAAGCGCAAGTTGCCAGGAGCTGCGGTTTTTCTGGATAAAAATCACGATAACCTTTTACATTTCGCAACCAATTTCATGGAGTATTCAAAGGTTTATGCTCTACGTGAAGTGTGTGAAAAAGATTTGCCTCTACGTTACTTTGAATCTCGCTAGTCAAATCGCCAGTCATACATGTGCATGGGTCTATGATAAACGCTCACTTTTCTTTCAAAACTCGTGCATTTTGAAAATACTGAGAAGATCTATAAACTATCGAAATAGTGCTTCTTTAGTTACTAGTATTGACCATCATTAAGAGAAAGAGCATACATCAAATAGTGAGAAACTGGCAGTCAGTGTGTTTTTCATAGTTTAATTCCTTTTCAAGTATGTGCATTAAGAAACCTTGAACAGTGCAATTGGCAATACACAGTTATTTCACAATTATATATTGTGTCAATTGCACTGCATAGATCTGAAAATGTTAAGAGCATGATTGTATATTATGTCAAATTGTACAAATGTACATATATATACAGTACTGTGCAAAAGTTTTAGGCAGGTGTGAAAAAATGCTATGAACTAAGAATGCTTTGAAAAATGTAAACAATAAATGTTTATTTTTTTATCCATTTACATGGTAAGACTGAGCACAGCAACAAGACACAACGTAATTATACTGCATCAGCAGGGTCTCTCCCAGACAAAGATTTCAAAGCAGACAGGGGTTTCAAAATGTGCAGTTCCAGCTCTTTTGAAGAAGACGTTGAGGATCGTAGACGCAGTGTTCAGCCAAGGAAACTTAATGCAGCTGATGAAAAACACATCAAGCTTATTTACCTTCGAAACCGGAAGATTTCAAGCAGTGGCATCAGCTCAGAACTGGCAGAAACCAGTGGCACCCAGGTACAGACATTTACTGTCCGGGGAAGTCTGGCCAGAAGTGGTCTTCATGGAAGAGTTGCAGCCAAAAAGCTCTACCCCGACAAGGAAACAAGGCCAAGTGACTGAACTAAGCACGTAAACATAGAAACTATAGGGTGCAGAAACATGGCAGAAGGTGCTCTGGACTCATGAGTCAAAATTAGAAATATTTGGCTGTAGAAGAAGGCAGTTTGTTCGCTGGAGGCTGGAGAGAGGTACAATAATGAGAGTCTGCAGGCAACAGTGAAGCATGGTAAAGGTTCCTTTCCAGTTTGGGGCTGCATTTCTGCAAGTGGAGTTGGAGATTTGGTCAGGATGAATGGTGTCCTCAATGCTGAGAAATACAGGCAGATACTAATCCATCATGCAATACCATCAGGGAGGCGTATGATTGGCACCAAATGTATTCTGCAGCAGGAACATAACCCCAAACATACAGCCAATGTCATTAACAACTATCTTCAGCTTAAAGAAGAACAGAAAGTCCTGCAAGTGATATATCATATAAAATATATCAAGTGATATATCATATGTTATTCCATTGCACATTATACTGAGTCATTATATTATATTGTATTATACATATGCTATGTTATTTATATTACAGTTCAACTATTGAGATGTGTAGGCTATGTATATATTGAGATGTGTATATTTTTACTGCTATAGAAATATATAGATTTTTTTTGTAGCCTAATGTTGATTTGTGAAATAACTGTGTATTGCCAATTGCACAGTTCAAGGTTTCTTAATGCACATACTTGAAAAGGAACTATTAAACTATGAAAAACACACTGACTGCCAGTTTCTCACTATTTGATGTATGCTCTTTCTCTTAATGATGGTCAATACGTAGTAACTAAAGAAGCACTATTTCGATAGTTTATAGATCTTCTCAGTATTTTCAAAATGCACGAGCGTTTATTATAGACCCATGCACATGTATTAAACTAGCGAGATTCAAAGTAACGTAGAGGCAAATCTTTTTCACACACTTCACGTAGAGCATAAAACCTTGAATACTCCATGAAATTGGTTGCGAAATGTAAAAGGTTATCGTGATTTTTATCCAGATAAACCGCAGCTCCTGGCAACTTGCGCTAGTTTGACACGTCTGACAGACCTCTGACGGCAGAGAGCACCTTTCCCAAAATGGCGGCGACGCGTTTCACCGAGAAGCAGTGGAGGCGGGGTCTACCTATACATGTCTATGTTCTAGACTCCGCCGTGAGTTATTTAGTAATTCTATATATCTATGTTGAACGCACTGAGATGGCGGCGACGTTGACACGTGATCAATGCGTGCCTACATATATTCCAGAACATAGGGAACAGCACATTGATCATCAAAGGTATGTGCAAATTACTCTATTCTTTATTTTAAAGCAACAGCTATCAAACTACAGCACATAGTGCATCAAATTCGTTGTCACATGAAACTACATTTGAAACTAGAAAATGCATTTCCTGAAGGAAATACCAGTGCATGAAATGCAAAGGTTAAGAAAGGAAGAAGAAAAGAAAGAAGAGTGAAAGAAGGAAAGAAGAAAGGAAAGAAGAGTGGAAGAAGGAAAGACAAAAGGAAAGAAGAGTGAAGAAAGGAGAGAAGAGCGGAAGAAGGAAAGAAGAGTGAAAGAAGGAAAGAAGAAAAGAAAGAAGAGTGAAGAAAGGAAAGAAGAGTGGAAGAAGGAAAGAAGAAAAGAAAGAAGAGTGAAATAATGAAAGAAGAAAGGAAAGAAGAGTGAAGGAAGGAAAGAAGAGTGGAAGAAGGAAATAAGAAAAGAAAGAAGAGTGAAAGAAGGAAAGAACAAAGGAAAGAACAAAGGAAAGAAGAGTGAAAGAAGAAAATAAGAAAGGAAAGAAGAGTGGAAGAAGGAAAGAAGAGTGAACAAGAGTGGCTCTGGATGAAGAGATAAAGAGAGAGTGAAAATATTGAAAAAAGGAGATAAAAATGGAGTGAAGAAGAGAGATTGAGTGTGAGAGAAAGTTGACTGAGAGAGAAAGATGGAGAGATGGAGAGAAAAAAAAGTAGAGAATGGATGGTGTCTTAATGTTCCTAGTTACAGTTAAATTGAGAGGGACAGAGAGAGTAGAGGTTCCTTTGATTTGGTGCAGCTGTCAGTGAAGCACAGGTGCAAGCCAGTTTAAAGACCCTATTATGATGTCATAATGGCCCAATGTAAGTCAATGGGAGAAATTTATATTTGTTTTTCTTTAATATCTTAAAAAGTATAAAGTTTAGAAAAGTGAAAAATACATAGCATAAGTGTCGTTTACAAGACCTACGCGTCAAAGTTTGAATTAAGTTTCTACGTTAAGCGGTTCGGGCTGAATTAATCGCAGAAAAAGGTAACAAGAATAAGAAGAAGAAGAAGCCTAGGAATAACAATACAGGGCATTTCATGCACTGTAATTAACGTTACAGCTTGCCCTTGAGCTAAGTTCAACATTTGAAATGTTAGCTATCTATCGTCTTCCAAGTTAGCTTGTCCCTTAATTCGGCCATTTGAAATATTTGTATAGTCTTCCAAATTAGCAGCTTGCTCTTTGCTAATTTTGAGTTATTAAATGTAACGTTTAGCTATCTTGTGTCTACAAACGTTAATGTACCACACTCCTTAGACTGGCTCGTAGGCAAGAACTGTATCACTTGTTTGCTAGCATTAGCAGGCTAGCTAGTTCTAACGTCTTTCAGCCAGATATTATTATACATTTCAGTGTCTTCTGTAGTTTTCATGGACATTTGTGCTGAGTATGTGTTTTTAATACTGGATTTAACTGTCTTAACTGGTGTTACCTCTGTTTCTCAACAGCCGTGAGAAAGAGCCAGTTAGACAGAGAGTTAGACCAACGTGATATTGGAAGGTGCGCCACCTGTTCACTGTCCCGGTAAGCTCTGTCAACTCTGTGCCATTTGTTTGATACCCCCGCTGAAAGACGTTAAAACTAGCTAGTGGCATGTGTTTGATTTTTGGTCGTCCTAATTAAGCCTAACATTGGACATTTTGTGAAGGTTAAGGACCATTTGACATTCTTAGCTAAACCTGAACATAGGAACCAACATTACTTTTTTTGTCTAGAGAAGTTTGAGGAATATTTTGTGTCTATACTTGTCTGCCAAACCACGTGTTTCGTGTCCACGCATTAGCAAGGAGATTTGTGGGCCATTTGCCATTATCATTCTTTACTGGGGAGAAGTTAGACGGAATATTCGGTGTCTGCAAACCACGTTGTTGCTGCTAGATTTAGCTAATTACAGTGCATGAAATGCCCTGTATTGTTATTCCTAGGCTTCTTCTTCTTCTTCTTCTTATTCTTGTTACCTTTTTCTGCGATTAATTCAGCCCGAACCGCTTAACGTAGAAACTTCATTCAAACTTTGTCGCGTAGGTCTTGTAAACGACACTTATGCTATGTATTTTTCACTTTTCTAAACTTTATACTTTTTAAGATATTAAAGAAAAACGAATATAAATTTCTCCCATTGACTTACATTGGGCCATTATGACATCATAATAGGGTCTTTAAACTGGCTTGCACCTGTGCTTCACTGACAGCTGCACCAAATCAAAGGAACCTCTACTCTCTCTGTCCCTCTCAATTTAACTGTAACTAGGAACATTAAGACACCATCCATTCTCTACTTTTTTTTCTCTCCATCTCTCCATCTTTCTCTCTCAGTCAACTTTCTCTCACACTCAATCTCTCTTCTTCACTCCATTTTTTATCTCCTTTTTTCAATATTTTCACTCTCTCTTTATCTCTTCATCCAGAGCCACTCTTGTTCACTCTTCTTTCCTTCTTCCACTCTTCTTTCCTTTCTTATTTTCTTCTTTCACTCTTCTTTCCTTTGTTCTTTCCTTCTTTCACTCTTCTTTCTTTTCTTATTTCCTTCTTCCACTCTTCTTTCCTTTCTTCTTTCATTATTTCACTCTTCTTTCTTTTCTTCTTTCCTTCTTCCACTCTTCTTTCTTTTCTTCTTTCCTTCTTTCACTCTTCTTTCCTTTTGTCTTTCCTTCTTCCACTCTTCTTTCTTTTCTTCTTCCTTTCTTAACCTTTGCATTTCATGCACTGGTATTTCCTTCAGGAAATGCATTTTCTAGTTCTTCATTGAGCTTGCGCCATCCGTAACATTTCTGTTCATAAGAACGTTATTACAGTGCATGAAATGCCCTGTATTGTTATTCCTAGGCTTCTTCTTCTTCTTATTCTTGTTACCTTTTTCTGCGATTAATTCAGCCCGAACCGCTTAACGTAGAAACTTCATTCAAACTTTGTCGCGTAGGTCTTGTAAACGACACTTATGCTATGTATTTTTCACTTTTCTAAACTTTATACTTTTTAAGATATTAAAGAAAAACGAATATAAATGTCTCCCATTGACTTACATTGGGCCATTATGACATCATAATAGGGTCTTTAAACTGGCTTGCACCTGTGCTTCACTGACAGCTGCACCAAATCAAAGGAACCTCTACTCTCTCTGTCCCTCTCAATTTAACTGTAACTAGGAACATTAAAACACCATCCATTCTCTATTTTTTTTCTCTCCATCTCTCCATCTTTCTCTCTCAGTCAACTTTCTCTCGCACTCAATCTCTCTTCTTCAATCCATTTTTATCTCCTTTTTTCAATATTTTCACTCTCTCTTTATCTCTTCATCCAGAGCCACTCTTGTTCACTATTCTTTCCTTCTTCCACTCTTCTTTCCTTTCTTATTTTATTCTTTCACTCTTCTTTCCTTTGTTCTTTCCTTCTTTCACTTTTCTTTCTTTTCTTATTTCCTTCTTCCACTCTTCTTTCCTTCCTTCACTCTTCTTTCCTTTCTTCTTTCATTATTTCACTCTTCTTTCTTTTCTTCTTTCCTCCTTCCACTCTTCTTTCCTTTCTTCACTCTTCTTTCTTTTCTTCTTTCCTTCTTTCACTCTTCTTTCCTTTCTTCTTTCCTTCTTCCGCTCTTCTCTCCTTTCTTCACTCTTCTTTCCTTTTGTCTTTCCTTCTTCCACTCTTCTTTCCTTTCTTCTTTCCTTCTTTCACTCTTCTTTCTTTTCTTCTTCCTTTCTTAACCTTTGCATTTCATGCACTGGTATTTCCTTCAGGAAATGCATTTTCTAGTTGTTTTGTATTATATTCTTTTAAAATGTTTGATATTTACATTACTTTTTTTTGACTGTGAAGAATATGGAGTTAGATTTGTCTCAAAAATAACTGCAAATGCACAGAGGGTGTTCTACAAATATGCCTTGAGTTGCACACGTGTTTTGCAATCCACAAATACAAATTTCCGATTTGTAACTTGTGTATTGGTTTTTACAAATATATGTGTATTTGTAAATATATCATTTTACATTTGTAAAACAAAAAGCCATTTGTGAAACTGAAAATTCAGTTTGTGAAAAAAAAAGCCATTTGTGAAACTGAACATTCTGTTTGTGAATCGTGTCTCAGCATTTGTGCATCAACAATCACACGTTCATATTTTTGAGACATTCGTTCCGCAATTTTGAGACATTCTTTCCACAAATACACAAACTCGTGAGCTCGTGATTCACGAGCACCATCCAGCAGATGGCGCTGTTGTTCACTGATATATCTTTAGCTCTACTTTAGTGGGCCTTCATTTCTTCATTTCTGCGGGAAAACCTTCGAAATCATGGCCGGACAAGAAGAGCAGCCACCTTCCTGTGTGAGTACAAAGAATTTTCCAACGAATTTTCCTTGTCTTGTATTAAGATACATCTAGTATCATTATTAATCACTCAATCTTACATATTTCAGTAGAGGTGGTGTCTAGATAACGTTAAGTCTACTATTATGTTGTGCTTCGAGACCAACATTTGAATCGCTAACGCTTGGGTGTAACACATAGGAGTGACGGAGTAACTAACCGTTTAAAGTAGCCCACTTCAGCTTCACTAGCTAAATCTATTTTCATGGTTTTCATGGACGCGTACTTACTGTTAATATTTCATGAACGTAGCGGAAACCTGTTAGCTCACGTTAGATGGTATTTGGTTGATATGCTTTGATCATTTGGTGGGAATGCTTTAACTTTCCTAGCTTGCTATATATCCTAGCTAACATAGCGTTGCTGGTGAACGTTAGGTAACCATCTCCCTTAGTTGAGTCATTAAGCAGAGAAGTAATGTAATGTTCATTAACGTTTTTTTATTCAGTGAGCCATGGTAAATGAGTAGTGGTTTGTTTTGGAGGATAAGACTCATGTACCATTAAAGTTATCCTTTTATCTAACATTGAAATACTGATAGCAAGGTGGTAGATGTCATTTTTTTAAGTTAATGTTAGCTAATGAGTTACCTTGCCAGATACAATATTATATATATAGAAGCCAAGATAAAAGTTTTCAAGAGTACAGCTGTCATTTGGGAGGGCTTCCTGTCATTCATTATAACAAAGAAACTGTTTTTAAGTCTGCTGGTTGCACAGACATGTACCAGTTGGCAACCAAGAGAACAGCGCGCGCGTGTGTGTGTGTGTGTGTGTGTGTGTGTGTGTGTGTGTGTGTGTGTGTGTGTGTGTGTGTGTGTGTGTGTGTGTGTGTGTGTGTGTGTGTGTGTGTGTGTGTGTGCCTGCCTGCCTTTCTTGGGCATCTTTGCTGTTAAATGTGCTGTATGGCAGATAGGTTCTAGCCTGTAATATCTTGTACCACCTCCACCACTCTGCTTTTCATGATACTCCTGTGACTCTTAATTGTCAATGTTTTGTTGTGTTGCAGACAGGATATGTTGAAGAAGAGGCTGACTTTGCAGAGACTGTCTACAGATACACTCGTGGACATGCTACGTTATCCATCAGGAAACCATACAGTCAAGGGAGTTGAGCCAGACAGACAGCGAGACTGAAAAAGGGACAACTAAGTGCCAATCAACACAAGAGAATGCAAGGACACTATATACAGCAGTGTTGTTCTTAAAAAGACATCTTAGTGGCAAACTGTTGTTCCCCTTGCACTAAACAATCTAGTTAGCTGAATTATAGGCGCCAATGAGGAGCAGACACTGGATCATTATGTCAACATTGCTGATGACTTGCATTTGAAAGTTTTCTGTTTGTCAAGACATTGTGTACCTTGATTCCAAGGGCTGTAAGCAGACGAAGTAAGGGCTGAGTGGCCTTAATCGGTTATTCCTTTTTTCTGTTTTGTACACTTTTATGTATCATATTTCATATTTTTCATAAAGATTGTTTTTATGGTTCATCAGTGTTTTCATTTGTGGAAGAATGAACGAACGAGCAAACAAATGGTCATTGGTGTAAGTGCAATAACTGCCTTTTATTGATACAAAGAAGGAGGTTTATTTGTCACATAAATAGAAATACTTACATAAAGCATGTAGTGAAATTTCGTTAGGTGTTAAGCTTTTTCCGTGCGAGTGTGAAGAAAGAAAAATCAATAAATATTTTTCATAAATAGTAAGAGGGAATATAAAGTGAAGTGTGTACAGTCCATGTGCAAGTGTGAAAGAAAGTGGAATTGCAGTTTATTAAGTAATTTGTGTTCAGGATACAGAATGCTTGAGGAAAGTAGCTCGTCCTCATTCTCTGTTCTGATCTTGTAGCAACAGAGACTTTTGTCTGACCTCAGTATTTTGAAAAGTCCCTGGTCAGGATGTTAGGAGTCCTTTACAATACTTTGGGCCCTGGTACATAGTCTTCTCTTGTAGGTCTCCTGCAGAATAGGGAGAGATGCTCTGATGGTGCGGTACTGCAGTTACAGCCTTTACAGTTCCCATACCAAGTGATGATGCTGTCAGGACACTATTCTCAGCTTCCTCAGCTGACGTACGAAGTACAGTCTTTGCCTTGATTTATTCAGTGTGTGCTGGGTGTACAGTTTTCACAGTCCATGTTAGATCGTCAGTAAGGTGTATTCCCAGGTTTGTCAAACTTGATCTAAATGACTTAACATAAACATGACATTATCGTATATTTTGCCGCATTGTTCTTCTTGGACGCGGCAATGTTTACAGCACTATTTAGAATCAATTTAGTCCACTTTTGAGGATGTTCGGTTGTTTTCCTCTCTATCAGTAATGTTGAATCTAACCACGGGCGCAGTGTAGATTAGAACGATCACTTGTCGAACCGTGCCACCATTCGCGACCAAGATCCTATTACGCTCTGAAGAAACTAGTTCTGAATAAAATAAAGCAGATGGTAGTATTGACTGAAAATTCAGCGATGAACTTTTTTTTGGTATGTTAGCACGACTCGTTCTTTTTCATTAGCTAAAGATTGTGTAGATGCCAGACATTGGAGCGGGTTGAAACGGAACAGGGTTCACCTTATGGCCTAAAAGGCGAGGTAAAGATACATCAGTGAACAACAGCGCCATCTGCTGGATGGTGCTTGTGAATCAAGAGCTCACGAGTTTGTGGATGTGTGTGGATTTGCGGAACGAATGTCTCAAAAATACGAACGTGTGATTGTTGATTCACAAATGCTGAGTCACGATTCACAAACAGAATTTCCAGTTTCACAAATGGCTTTTTTTTTCACAAACTGAATTTTCAGTTTCACAAATGGCTTTTTGTTTTACAAATGTAAAATGATATATTTACAAATACACATATATTTGTAAAAACCAATACACAAGTTACAAATCGGAAATTTGTATTTGTGGATTGCAAAACACGTGTGCAACTCAAGGCATATTTGTAGATCACCCTCTGTGCATTTGCAGTTATTTTTGAGACAAATCTAACTCCATAGAAGAATATTTTGTGTCTATCCGTGTCTGCAAAAAACAACGTGTTGCGTGGCCACGCATGTTCACATTAGCTAGTTCTTGCACTACTAAGGAGGTTTGTGGGCAATTCTCATTCTTTACTCTGGAGAAGTTAGATGAATATTCGGTGTCTGCAAACCACGTTGTAGCTGCTAGATTTATCTCATTCTTCATTGAGCTTGCGCCATCCGTAACATTTCTGTTCATAAGAACGTTATTGTTTTGTATTATATTCTTTAAAAATGTTTGATATTTACATTACTTTTTTTTGACTGTGAGGAATATTTTGTGTCTATCCGTGTCTGCAAAACCACGTGTTGAGTGTCCACGCGTGTTCGCATTAGCTAGTTCTAGTTGCACTAGGTGTCTGCAAACCACGTTGTAGCTGTTAGATTTAGCTCATTCATTGAGCTTGCGTCATCAGTACAATTTCTGTTCATAAGAACGTTATTGTTTTGTATAATTGTATTTAAAATTGATATTTAGGCAACTCTTGACACGTGTCATATTGCTTTGTGTGTCCACCTGTTGGGTGCTCACCTCTTATGTGAAGATGCCGTTTTTTTGTGTGTTAAAATTCAACAGCTTCAAAAACACAAAAGATTATAGGCAAAATTAGTTGTATTACTATTTGCTGGGTAAGCTGTCACAAGCATTACAGCTCTGAATAACCTATACTTTTAAGTAATAGACCAACCTGTTGAACTGTTAAGTTTGAAAAAAAAAAAAATGAATTGGATCTGTAAAATTTGCAAATTTGAAACACCGAGAAAGACTGATCTCTTAAAGCATTATAGACTAAGACTCACGCTCTGTTCCGTTGTCCATACCCTCTGTACCTACCATCCTTAGTGTGAGTATGTAGGGTTTTCCGATTTCCCATTTCCGCGTCGAAAAGAAGTCTACCCAAAGGACCCGTATCTGTACTCATAACGGTCAAAACGCCTAACCCGAGTGTGGAACCAGGGTACACTTTCCACACTCAACGGCCGCCATCTTGTCAACGTAGCGGAAAAGGCGGACCCAGGCAGAGCCGCTCAGCTCGAAAAAGACGAACGCGGGGCTTGTCGCGATCGTAATTTCCGGTAAGTGCACCACGGAGTATTAGATTTGGAACAGCACTCACCTGCTGAGAATCTGCGTACCTAGTGAGTGTGTACTGTGTACTGCGTATAAGTATAGGTACGGTAGGTACGGTAGGTAGGGAAAATGGAACATAGCGATGGCCATAATGGAGAATTTCTCCCTTGTCTCTATTGGGAGTGTTATTGCTCATTTAAAACATGGGGCAGCCTACGAACACATCTGTCAAGAAACCATTCCACACGTGCAACAGTGACACAATCAGAAATACTGTCTTTTAAATGCCCATGTTGCTCTATAAACACCATCTCCACAGAAAGAGAATACTTTGAGCACATTAGCCACCATTTTAAAAAACAGGAAACTGTCTCTTGTGATTTTGAAAATTGTTCTTTCAAAACAAATATTTATGGAACATACTGTATGCCTCTCATAGTAGTCGGAAACATTCTCCTCATTCGCTGGACGAGTTTAAGGCTGAGCTTGTGCAGAGGTATGTCAATCCTTCCAATGCAGGGGATGACCCTTTTGTTGAGGAAGATACTCAGGGAGCAGTGAGTGATCTGGTAGATGAAGACATTGGAGAATTGCCTGACCTCATTGAGAAAAATCTAGCCCATTTGCTGCTGAAATTAGAATGTATATTCAATGTACCACAAAGGTGTGTGAATGAGTTAGTGGAAGAAGTGCACTTTGTTTCGTCTTCAGCGTCAGGTCCAATTTTAAAAGAGATTTTGCAGGCATGCTTTCAGAAGCATAATCTTGAGATAAGTGATTTGGTAATCTCAGAGATGGTGACAGCTGTATGTGAGTGCAACCCAATTACATTAGCTCTCATGGATTAAAGTTTTCCGTCGCTATGACGGATTTCCGTCAACTCGGCTCGCATAAGGCCAAAAATGAGATCGATGCAGATCCGAAGAGAAACAAAATAGGGAGGGGGGGGCACTGATATGATTTGCAGCGTCGGAAATACACGAGGGCAAAGGGCAAAACTGCCCCTAAGAAATGTAATTTTGCCCCTAAAATTTATAAGAGTAAATTATAATTTTCTGTAATAATAATTTAACCCTTTGACGAGTACCGTCACATATTTGTGATGAGCCGCGGCTGGTCCCCTGGGAGTACGATCACATATTTGTGATTAGAACTTTCTCCGAACGCCGAGTTCTCATTATGTCGCAACAGAGGCTCCTGCTGCTGATTAATCAAGTTTTATTTACTCTGCTGCCAAATCTGGACATTAATTTCACCAGTGCACAAAATACACACACAAAAAACGTCTATTTTGCAACCGTCTGCTTGGCTGTGCTCTCGTCGTTAATCCATTGGCAAACAAAATGGCTGCGCCCATATCGACTTCGGAGATACAGTGACAAAATATATTGTCATGTTTTTAGGGGTTTTCCATGCACAACATTTAAAACTTCACATAGATAATGAAACCGGAATACTTGTACTATTTGAAACATACCGTGAGGAGAATGAAGACGTAAATGAAGGCATTTTTCATGCAGATTTATCGATCATCGTTACTCCATAGCCAATACAAGAGGGCTACATATCCCCAAACAAATATGGCGGCGCCGAAAGGAACAGACGTCTGTCTCTGTGCTGTTTATATTATAGTTTCCGTGCACACATTTTACAATTCCTCACAGATTTTGAAACCGGAATACTTGCACTTACCATAACATGCATTGTGGAGAAGGAAGACGCAAATAAAGCCAATTACTCAAGTGAGTTTCTTATCATTATTAGCTAGCCACATCGTTAGCAACATATTCGACAGCCTTTGTTTACATTTTCCCCCAAACCAAAGATGGCGGCGCCCATTGCCAACTTGGACAGAAAGAAACAGACTTTTGAGTTATCATGTTATTTTTTTGGTCTTCATCATACACATATTTTACAACTGCTTGGATATTATGAAACCGGAATAAATGTACTCTTGTTTACATATGGCATGTGGAGAATTGACACACAAATAAAGTCGTTGTCATTGAATATTTGCTGAGTATTTATTGTCATTTTCAGTAGCTTAACCAGCTAGCCACACAATACCTCAGGTTCGTTAGAACACTGCTGAAAGAATAGTCAAATCCCCCAGGAAAAATATACACGGTACACGGCTTACATACACGGTAAGAAAATGGCCAAAAGAAGATTAACTAGTAGTGAGGTGATTGATATGATTTTTTCTGATGATATACCCCTGGTGCCACTTGAGTCAGACGACGAAGTGTCAGAAGAGTCAGACTCAGAGGATGAGTTTACCCCTGATATGGTGGTGGAGGAGGTAGTTCACAACCCTGCGATGGAGGAGGAGGAGGAGGATGTAATGGCACCACAAGACCTGGTGTGGGAAACGGCGGACGAGACACACCAGCCCTTCATCCACCCCTTCGATGAATCTGACTCTGGCGTTACATCCTTGCCGGTAATGTCAGAGTCGGAGTGTTTCAAATTGTTTATGTCCGAAGATTTTGTAGGCAACATTGCGGAGGAGACAAACAAATATGCCCACCATCTCCGGCAACAGGGAGGTGGGAAAGGGAAGATGGAGAAGTGGGTCAACACGACCATTCCAGAGATGTACACCTTCTTGGTGACGGTACTGTTGATGGCTATCGTCCACAAAAATACTGTGAAGGAGTACTGGTCACGGGACCCAATGATTTATACCCCCTTTTTCCGCACCCTGTTTTCCCAGGACAGATTTTTGTTAATTCTACGATCCCTCCACATAGCAGACGCCACCAGCATGATCCCACGTGACCCCTTAAGGAAAATTCGGCCTGTCCTCTCAAGTTTAACCAAAAGTTTCAAGAAAGTTTTCACCCCCTACACAAAATTATGCATTGACGAATCCCTCATGCTGTGGAAAGGGCGGCTTTCTTTTCGGCAATACATTCCCTCAAAGCGTTCTCGATTTGGAATCAAATTTTTCCTTCTTTGTGATGTGCTGACTGGGTACCTTTTGGACATGATTGTCTACACGGGCTCCTCCTCAGACATTCAACATGTTCCTGGCCTTGGGGTGACTGGGTCAGTAGTCACAACGCTACTCAGGCCATTTCTGGGGAGGGGCCATACCCTTTACGTTGACAACTGGTACACGAGTCCGGTGCTTTTCCTCCACCTCTTTAAGCACAAAACTGGGGCCTGTGGGACAGTGAGGAAAGGGAGGAAGGGGATGCCGGTGTTTAAAAATAAAATGAAGAAGGGGGAGGTGGACTACCGGAAGTCAGGGCAGCTTCTGGCTCTAAAATGGCATGACAAAAGAGACGTCCACCTTCTGTCGACCATGAGCAAGGCCACAGTGGTTGACACAGGCAGGGTGGATTACACTGGAGTCTCAAAACGAAAGCCCTCTTGTGTGATTGAGTACAATGGGAGCATGGGTGCAGTAGACCGATTTGATATGAAAAACAGTTTTGTGGACTGCACGCGAAAGACACTAAAATGGTACAAGAAGGTGTTTTTCCATCTGGTGGACTGCTCCATCCACAACTCCCATATTGTTCATCAGCAGCTCACTGGGAGGGTCACTCCCTACCAAGTCTTTCGGCGTGAGCTCATGAGGCAGCTTCTGGAGCAGTATCACTGCCCCAGGAATGCTCCAACTGCTGGCCGCCTGTCTTTGGACAATCCCCTTAGACTGACTGGGCGGCACTTTCCCTGTGAAGTGCCGAAGACCACTGCCCAGGGAGAAAGCACCAGGAGGCAGTGCAAAGTTTGTCTCCACACCACAAGGCGGCCCAGGCAGAGGAAGATGACACGGTTCTTCTGTGCACCTTGTGACACTGCATTGTGTGCAGTCCCTTGTTTCGAGGAGTACCACACCCTGAAATTATATTAGAAGAACTGTTAGGAAATAAAAGACAACAGCTATGAAAGTTCAATTCTAGCATGTTTACAATATTCTTTCACTAAAATTGTTTTCAAAATTTGAAACTAAATGTGTGTTTGTGTTTGTCCACTAGGCTTATAGCTAGTAGTAATTTCCCAATAGTAGGCCTACACATGACGAATGTTGTGCATTGACACCACTACTTGTATAAACTATGCAAGTGTTATGATGGCATCAACGGTACAAATCAGTGTATGAAAGCTTTATTATCAACAGTTTTGATGTTATATTTGACCTACAATTTTAGGGTTGCTCTTGCCTGTCAGTTTGTAGCCTACAAAGTACACTATATCCTGGAAAATTAGCAGCCTTTTCAAATCATAGTTTGGAGCCCAGCCCTGGCTATAACTAACTTTTTTTTTATCACCAGCCAAAATGTCTAGTAGATGTTATAGTAGTAGCCAAACGCACACTCACTAATGGGTCAAAGTAAGTTGGTCTTTTCTACCAGCCAAACCAACATTTTACCAGCATTTGGCCGGTTCGCTAGTGTTAATTAAGAGCCCTGGTTATAGCTATTTTACAGAACTATGACATTATCAGCCAAACATACATTCCTGAAGACTACAGCCGAGGTGTTGCAATACCGATGCGATGCGATTTGTGTTCGTATGCTCAGCGTTTCTCCGCAAAATAAATTACGCTTTTATCAGTTACAAAAAATACTGAGATCGCTTTGTGTTGGCTTGTTCGGTGTTTCTACACCAAGCTAATGCGTTCGGTGGGGGAAGCCAAGCGGTGCTATCGTGGTTTAACTTCTTGGGTTTGCATAATGATGAAGATCATTTAGGTTTACGCCATCTTAAGCGAATGCAACGTCAACATATCATTCTAACAGTAAACATCACAATATACTTTTACAATAACCTGTCGGGAAAATGTTTGATTGATTACCTGGTGAAAAACAGACGTCTGTGCACACGAGGTGCAGTGCAGTGATGCAAACAGGAAGTTCAGTTGTGCTTCTTGGCAGCAGCGTACGGCAACTGGTTGTTGCGTCCTTCACAATATCACAAACGTTTGACAGTACTTTTCTGGATGCATGAACGCATACATAAACACAACTTAACATGTTGTGTTGTGGTTGGGAATGCAAGGAGTTGTTACAAAAAAAATGTCCCGTCCAGAACATGAAATACCGTTACTGTTACGTAACACGACGAGTGTCAGATCCACATTGATGGCCTGGTATTGTTGGTAGCGTACGGGTCTACATAGAAATGTGACTTGAGCTAATCTGAATTTAATATGGTAACATTTCTGTTTTCGAAGCCACTAAATACAGCGCATTTCCATAATAAGAATATCAGCACTATAGAACGTTAGTGTAGAATTCTAGAGGGGACGCAGAAAATACTTCACTCCAGGGGGCACAGCATTGTTGAAAAGAACGTACTCGCCAAAGGGTTAATGAACTTGCCAAAAACATCGTAGCCTATGACCCGGTCAGTTGCCATTTAATGTTTTGATTTTCGCATTGACTGATTGTTGCGTGAAGAAATGAACGTTCTAACAAAAAATATTTGGAGCGCTTCCTAATCAGACCTGGCTGTGAGTGCGAGAGTGAGGAGAAATGAGGATCAGCGCAGTCTCTGTCACCAGCTCAGGTTCTAAAATATAAAATTCATACACCCAGTGACTGTCAAAAATGAAAGCTAGATTGACTGGGTGGAGGAAGACGATGACGAAGAGAAAAAGACCCGGTTTTGTTTTCAAGGCATGTCGGAATTGTGGACATCGAGTTGCCCAAATCCTTGTCAATCCAGCACAGGTAAATTCTTCTGCTGACTCCATTAAGGGGAGCAAAAACATTCAGAAATACATGGCATTTCGTCACCAAGCGCCAAGCGACACACATCGCCTACGTTGAATGATAACTAGTAATAATACTTTTAGAAATGATTTAGTTCGGTTAAGCTAGTTTAATGTTAGTTAGCTAACGTTGGCTACAAAGGCTGGCTTGCATGCTAGCTAACTAGTCTAATCTGTATTTCCTGTAGGCCTACTATGGTAGGTACATGATTAAAGGTCACACAAAAATCCATAAATATAATGTGTTATTATAAAAAAAAGAAAGAAAAAAAACGATTGTTCATAGTTTTTTTTTTTTTTTTACCTCTTATAAGATTGTATTAGTTGTTATTACTATAATAGAATACTATTGAATATGATTGTCTAATTTACGTTGTCTGTTTGGTTTTTGTTCAAAAAATCTAAGAAAACACTTTGTATCTGTAGACTAATGCTAATAGTCTTATTATTGCCATTTGATGACAATTGTTCATACACTGTAAGCCTAAATAAGTGTGTTTATTATTTTGAACAAAGGTTAGGCCTAAATGTTATTTCACAAGTTTCTAAAAGTGCCCCCAATTTTTTTTAAATGCCCCTGGATTTCAGTAAATCGTTTTGTCATGTATAGCCCATTAACAAGAATGGTGAAGTCTTGCAAAAAATATTGGTTTTATGCCCTAGCTTTGAACTAGTAAGTGATAATATCGTGATAATATGAAGTTCAAATATCAAGGCGGTATGCAGCCACGACCCAAAGTGAGTGGCGATTTTTTTTTTCAGTCATATGATTTTTTTTTGCTTTAATCCCTGAGCTCTAAAGAGTAATGGTCCTTTTTCCACATCTCACAAAAGAAGAGTTTATTTCAAGGACAATTTTCCCATGGTGGAGCCCATTGAGTATTTGCACAGTGCCAGGGAGCAGAGAATTTTCCAATATATACCCATTTGAAGTCATTGCTTGAGGTTTTAAAGATGACAGAGATCCAGGATTTGCTCACACAAAATTGTGAATTAGAGGGGAGATCTGAAGCTCAATACAAGTCATTTCAAGATGGCACACATTTTAAAAACAATAAATTGCCATCAGAAAATAATCCAGCCATTTCTCTCATTCTATATGTGGATGACTTTGAGATATGTAATCCACTCGGCACCTCAAGAAAAAAACACAAAGTTACTGCTGTGTATTGGGTTCTAGCTAATGTGCCACCTTTCAGGCATGAGAATCACTCACCTTTCAGCGAAATTCGTCGTTTTGAAAACAAAATAGGTGACCTACGTGAATCGTGTAGATTCGATGAGTTTTTTTTTTTTTTTGGGGGGGGGGGGGGGGGGGGGCAACCTGCAAGCATTTTGTGTACCCTCCCCCTCGACGGACTTTTTGGACATATTTTTCATATTCAGATGACATGTAGGCTACTTTTGTAAGCATGCAACTATTGGTGGCGGCGGCAAGGTGCTCAGTGTTGCCAGATTGTAAATGACGTATCATATCAAAGGCTCAAAATGATCGTATTTGAAGGATAATGAATTATATCTGTCAACACTGGGAAAGTTTGACCAATGACAGTTCTGTCTACAGACAGAGCTCGCGCAAGAAAGTGGAACGTAAGTCTTAGGTACCCTTTCCAAAACATGTAAAGACGTAATAACTAATTTGTGAAAGACCCAGAGAAACATTAATATTCCGACGACGCAAAATCCCGGACAATTTTGGAATCTCTGCTCGACGCATTTTTTTGTGTGACCGTAATGTTAGCATATAAAACGTTAAAACATGTGTTCGGTAACTTAACAAGATGATTTATTTCAAGAGGTATAACCTTCAGATAGCCTACATTTGTATGAAAAAGTTAGCAAGCATATGATGTGATTAGCCTGGTTACGAGACGGCTACGGTGTGAATAACTAATGGTGTAAGCTCATTTAGCTACATTAACTCAAACGCCACGGAGATTCCCTGTTCTAACTTTGAATCGCTCTGTTGGGGCAAAGTGACCATTGCAAAGGTGTTTGACTACAGACTGTTAACGTAGCAAATAATTCCTACTATTGCAGCCAGTCAACCTACAAGCCTTGCAGGTATAAAACAAATCATGACGTCAGATGACGATTTTCTGTCTCGTTACCATAAACAAGACCCTGAGAGCAACCCTGAGCACTGACATGATAAGCACTTTGGTGACAAAAAAGGTTAGCATGGCATGACTCTTGTCACATGGAAGGCTTCTGTGATGCTCTGCTAAAAAAGGCCAAGTCGCCAAGCTATGAGGCAAAGCAGTCAAGAGCAAGTGCCACTGGAAGTAGATAGATGGATACTTTAATAGGAGCTATATATATATATACATATATATATTTAAATATATGTTAAGCTCCTATTAAAGTATCCATCTATCTACTTCCAGTGGCACTTGCTCTTGACTGCTTTGCCTCATTATGTTGAATAACTGGATATATATATATATATAGGATTGAACCAAAGCCGACTGGAGGGTCTCCTAGTTAATCTTCTCTGATGAGTCCAATTTCACAGTAGGTGCAAGACTCTGTGGCTTGTAGGCCTCTCCAGGTCTCCGTCTAACCATCAGACGACCATGTGTTGGGCAAAGCTGAAAATTGGACTCATCAGAGAAGACGAACTAGGAGACCCTCCAGTCCGCTTTGGTTCAATCCTTATGGTCTTTTACAAGCCTCAGCCAGGCAAAGTACAACGTTGTCCCGGAAGAAAAACTTGCTTCCTTTTGCTCTGACAATGTTCCCCAACTCTGAGAAGTGTTTTTTCCAGCAGGGCAATGCTCCATGCCACACAGCCAGGCCAGTAAAGGTGTGGATGGAGTATCACCAGATCAGGACCCTGTCATGGCCAGCCCAATTTCGAGACCTGAATCCCATAAAAAAACCTCTGAAATGTGATCAAGAGGAAGATGGATGGTCACAAGCCATGAAAAGAAGCCGAGCTGCTTGAATTCTTGCGCCAGGAGTAGCATAAAGTCACCCAACGGCAATGTGAAAGACTGGTGGAGAGCATGCCAAGACACATAAAAGTTGTGATTTTAAATCAAGGTTATTCCACCAAATATTGATTTCTGAACTCTTCCTAAGTTCAAGCATTAGTATTGTGTAGTTTAAAAATGAATATGAGCTTGTTTTCTTTGCATTATTCGAGATCTGAAGACACTGCATCTTTTTTGCTATTTTGACCAATTGTCATTTTTCTGCAAATAAATGATCTAAATGACAATATTTTTATTTGAAATTTGGTAGGAATGTTGCCAGTAGGTTATAGAATAAAACTAAAATGTACATTTTACTTTAACACATACCAATAAATAGTACAACCAGAGAAACTGATAATTTTGAAGTGGTCTCTTAATTTTTTCCGCGGCTGTATGTCTACCCACCTGATTTGCTTCATGATCTCTTTGAAGGTATTGTACCTAAAGAGTTGGCACTTTGCCTAAATGCCTTCATCAAAGAGAAATACTTCACACTTGATGAATTAAATTAATTAATTAAAGAGTTCCCATACAGATGGGCAGTGTGGTGGCCAAAAAAGGTACTGCGAAGTAATTTGGAAGACTCAGAGGCTTGATCGAAAAGAGCTGGAAGCTTTTATTGTCAAAGTCTAGACAATAAGAGAAGGACCCGCGTAGTCGTTCTAATGATACAAAAGTGTGTAACCCCTTATATAGACCTCAGTTATCCTATAATATTATCTGTTCATTTCTTACTGGCTCTGGGCCAAGTCCAATCAGAATCATCAAATTGTAATATTCATAAAGGAGAAGACATTCATTTACATGGCGACTAAGAGTCTAACTCCCTTTACTGCACATCTGGCATTCTAAAAGACACCAGACCTTAACTTAATTTATTACAGCAAGCCTAAGCCAATTGTTCATGATACTAGCAGTGTCTAGAGAAATCCCCTAACACGGGGTTAAGCACATGGGCTCACATGAGCTCACATGGGTTATTGTAATTTAGAAGTTAAACAATACCTACAGTTTAACAATAACTAAAAATGTGATCTACATAATCCCCCCTTTGTCAATAAAGACACACCTTGCTCTTGCTCATATCATAACATGACATGTATCACTACATTATACAGCATATGAGCACAGTTTTAGTTATACAGCAAAGCCAATAGTTAACCTTATTCTAAACATCACATGAATCTAAACAGTTAATATAGCCATTTTACCAGCTTCCAGTATTTTACATCACACACAAATAATACCTCTCTAGGGCAGTCCTAGAAGAGTTCACACCACACAGACCATGGAACATTCCCATATGGCCTGTCATATGAAAAATAAAAAATACAAAAGTATGGAAATACAGCTCTATCTAAAAAGCTACAAGCACATTTTATTTATTTTATTAAGGCACTCTCCGTCTGTCTAAATTAATACGCAGACAATTTTAATATAAAAGTTAACTTCAATGTAGATATTCAATTTATTTTTACCCATTATACTTTGGCATTAAGCTTAAATTCATCTCCAGGAGTTATAGTTCCTTGAGAGGCCTGTCTATGTATGCAAAAAATAATCAAACCCCCCTTTGATTACATCATACATTATTCCATGCTCTCTGAGTTACTGCATTCTTCTCATCAATAAACAAACAGCTGTAATTTGTTCTTTCAGTATATGACATATGGCTGCAGGTGTGTTGAATCTTTTTCCTGGTCCCTGTTGGAGTCAGGACTTCCTCCCTGACCCATACATACTCTCATGCGTTGCTCATGACCTGTAACATTTCAAGTGCTTCATCGTTACAATAAGACATTGTTAACCCCACTCTGCTTTAATTTTTATCAACCAACACCGTCATCTGGGTAAAATGAGAAGCTATTGCTCTGACTGCAAATTACATAAATGTCCTTTGCCCGCTTCCCATCTGATGGAAACGAGTCCTCGTAACTCCCACGCTTGCCTGTAGAACACAGATTTCTCACCTGAAATGTTAAAAGGACCTCTGGTAACCAGTGTCCAAGTTCTGTTTCAATTTCCTCCAAAAATACTCCCCACCATGCATTTTATCAGTCATATCAAAACATTCGTAATTTAAATATTCTTCTACAGTGTAATCACGGATTTCTCCTAAATCAGTTTCTGGCCAATTGTGTATGTCTAATTTACAATGGTCTCGCAATGTGTATGCAACACCCTTTTCAAAATGAAAAATCATATTTCTATGCGATTGATTTCCCATGTATATCATGCATTCAAACAAGCTTTCTTTTGCTCACTTATACCAAAGGTTGATTCCTCTGGCGATGATTTTCTCTGCTTCATTACCACCTCTCCATTTCTTAGGAGACGCCTTCATACTCACAGCTCCACCTCCATTTGCTGCTTTCCGTTTTCTGGAGATCTTACCCTCATCCAGTTTTACATCTTTTACCTTCCCCTTGTTCCGAATCTTAGGAGGGGCATCATTCTGGATGTCAGCAGGTGCAGGGGTCAGGATCTTTACTAAAACCTAGAGGTTATTGCTCAAACTGCAAATAATTTGAATCAGGGAAAACCACATCATACCACTGCTATGGACATATTATGTGTTTTTTATCAATTCTCTTCCCCCAAAGACAAGAAACATTCATTCACTGCAGCATTTCCATGACCGTAACAGCCTCTCGCCCAGGTCAAGCTGCTGCAACAGAATGCTTCTCATTCCAACCCTGATACAATAAATTGTGGTAGTCCCACCACCTTGTGGTCCTGAAATTCTACAAAAAGTTAGTACAATATTACACAGTAGAACCTTGATATCACCATAGGCTGGGAGCTCTTTTTGTTTACAATCCTCACCTATACCCAGTCTCCTGACTGGATCAGTCCATATGCATCCACCTGTGTATATATAATCTCCAAAAATTAGAAATGACAGATACGCATAATTTCTACATGCCCTATAGACATGCTCTAAACGTGTAATATGATTGATGATTTGCAGTACTTTTATTCTATGCTTCCCATACATTTCTTATTGTTCAACCAAAAGCATTGCTGTTATGCTAAAACTAAATAATATCACATATTAAAAAATATACTTACCCTCTCTCAATTTTGGTCCTGTCCTTAGACATTCCTCAATCCATCATATGAATCCATCCATGTTTCCAATACCTTTTCATATCTATGTAGTACATAACTACCTATACTATTACACCTTCCATTGTAAAATATTACCGAAAAGTTTTATCCGTACTCCTTTTCTCTGATTAAAAATGCTACAAACATAGCATTTTACAAATTTTAATCCCAAACCTCCCATAAATAGGGTGACCATAACCCCAAATTCAAAATGTTCTCGTATACCCCCCTTACGCACTTAAAATCAAAGTGCGTACAAAACAACAGGGCTAATAACATGTATGAAGTTACCATGTGGCCATCATAGTACATTCATACTGTATCATGCCCGCAATTCATCCCCTTTTGTCCAATGGTCTTATCCAATAAACTAGTTTCATCACATATTCACAGTATAGTTATAAATACAAAGTTTGACTGCAAAGTAATTATTGAATCCTGTGTGGCAAACAACCAAAGCCCACATGGCTGATTAAAAATATAAAGGCTGACCCCCCTTAGTCATATAATAATAACCAAAAGGGCTTACATTGATGTTCACAATCCGCATACTACATCAACCCTACTTATACCAAGATATATCACTAGTAAACCAATATCTCACAGGGCATGGCATTTCTTCCTCATCCCCATCACACACTGAAAGTACAATTATCCGTGGCATACCTTCCCTTGATGCCATTTCTGCTCCTCAACCAAAACCACTTAGTGTAGATATTACAGCCAAGCCTGTAAAAGACACTTAAAAACCACATAAATTACAAATATACTTTTAAGTGTTAACATAAAACCAACACAATTCCTCACTCGAACCTTTACTGTTTGGAAGATTCTCATTTTCCCTGCTCCCTCACAGACTCACAGCCACATCCCTCCATATTACTCAGAGACACAGCAACTTGAATACTGCTGCATGTACTTATCCTGTGTGCCAATCTGACCAATAAACCACACATATTAACCTTCCTCACACACCTTCACACAAGCCTTCCTTACACATACACTTTCCTTCATTCCACAAACCTTCCTACTACACACATCCATACAGTCCAACTCATATTCCCGAAACTCCCCAATAAACACCCTGAACTGTGACTCCTGACTGGAACATGTGTTCTCACTGACATCCTCTTTTGTCTCAAGCCAGCCATCTTAAACTCCTCCAAACCACCTCTTCATTAACATAAGCCATATAACTCCGTATCCAAAATGGCCTAGTTATGTTTCACTGATGCCTGTGCAGAGGATCCCCTTCTCTCTATCACTCTCCACCCAACTGTATAACTAAGAATACTGATAAGAGAAACTTTCAATACTCTACTCGTCTTTTCTCCATCTCTCTATTCTCTCTGTATCTCTCTCCTGTTTACCACGTCTATTTTTCAAACTCTAAATGCATATCTGGTTAAATCTGTTTTAAGTGTTTATGTTGAGCATCACCTCATCTTTTAAACCCCTTATTAACCCTATCTATATATGACATATTATGGCTATACTCACTATCAATATGGATTATTTACTCTAAACCTCTGTATTTGTTGGTGTAACAAGAGTCTGAAGGACCATAGTGTTACCTGCAGTACAGTTCTCTATCCGCTTGGTTTGTTTACATTTTGCTGTGCGGGAAGTGCCTGAAGAATCATGGTGAGGCGTGGTGTCCGATTAGTCAAAGAAAGTTCAGCCTAGGTACACTCAATTTGAATTCTCATACGGAAAAACACATATTTCTCTAACAAATGAATAGGAGTATGATTTTAAATTAATATGGGCATCCTTACTTCCTCCCATTCATTTTAATTGATACTGGAACTGTAGAATACCCCAGGTCCCTCTAATAGGCCTACTACACACCCCCGTACAGGGAAACTAGACCCCCGGTTTCACCAATTCATGGCTGAGCATTTCCCCGTCCTACCCACATCCAGGTCCGTCCTTGAGCCTTGTCAGATGTGTGGTCATGTCGGAGTCCTTTAACCTGCCATCTCCCTTCACCCCCTCTCCCTCTACTTATTCCTCTGAGGCCCTTTCCTCTGAGGGCTGCTGCCACTGTCGAGATGGCTGTGTCCAGTTTGATTGTTTATAGACTGAGATGCCATAAAACTCTTCGGGAGGGGTTTGCTCTGGGGATGTTGAGCAGACACTGGAACAGGCTTTCTTTGTCCCTTTCACAAAGTCCAGTTAGTTTTGAATTCAGATCTTAGGCATAGATCCAAGCAAGATGTTTTCTTTCCATCTCTCTTTTCAGACGAGTTATTGGAGCACTTTCTTGCAAAAATGGGTAATAGAGGTCAGCCCAGCCACAACCTGATGTCCCCAAAGTTGATACTAGTTTGTTTGTGTGCAGACTTTTATTTTTCCTTCTATCTACACTTCCCTCAGAACTTATTCCTACTCAGCTCTGTTATAAAGCATTGTTCTGCTATGTCTGGTTATTCCCCTTCTCTAAATTACTGCCTTCTCTGTCCTTACTCTATTATTGAATTATCTCAACCCTTTCCCTAATGGACTGTGTGCTGTCTCTTTCACTGCTGTTTAAAACCTCAATGGCAGCACTCGTGTTAACAACTCTGGCTGTGGAAATCTGTCCTCTGTTTACAGATCCTCATCAATACTCTTTACTTTAACTTATACTGTTTTTTACTTAGTGTTCCCTTTTATGACTGTTCCCGACATTCAGACACCTCCACACCTCACACCGCATTCTCCACAAACTTCTTAATTGCCTTATCATTATATCAAATATCTTTTGTCCTAATCCTACTTTTCCTGGCCTTAAAGCATTAAAAATCACTGTCTCTTCCTTCACAATTTCCTTAATCAAGTTGCCCATGCCTGCCTTCGAGCAATCCTATTATATTGTTTCCATCACAAATCCATTAACCAATTCTTTAATCTATCTTACCCCAAAACTTCTCATAGTCTTTGTCAATGACACAGTTTTCTTTGATACATGACGGGACAACTAGATTCTGTCCATTTCTCCTCAAATTTGTCTCTAGCCTTATCTGGTGGTGAGCTCATCTTTTGTCTCAATTTTGTCAAATCTTTCTTTGTTATATGACTATAATCCTCTCCCGCTATCATTGTGTCATCAGCCAGAGACCAAAATGTAGCGCTAATGCCTAGTTGCTCATTTATACTTGCTTCCGACTAATACAATTTACTTATCTCTTCCAAAGGAGTTTGTCCTGCATCTACCAAAGCCATCCTTTGAATTCAAATTTTACCACAGATCTATGTATTATAATTATTCCTCTCTCTCTTTTCTGACTACAACCGTATACTTTAAACTATACTACTGTACTTTGAGAAATAAGTCTTGCTTAAAGCTCGCTCAAGGATTTTACTCTCTTCCAGCCCCTCCTTTCTCTGCTCCTTAGCACAAGTGGGCTTTATCAACCCCTCCTTCCTCGGCTTCTGCTATGCGCTACTCTCCTCTCTCTCTCTCACAGACTCATGTGTCAGTATGATTGATATGGCCCCAACCTTTTTTCCCCTACAGTTCTGTCTCTCTCTCTCTACCTCTCAACGCACGCACAAAAGTGAATCCCAAAAACCACAGTCTTATACTTTTTAACTTCTTAATACTTAACTCTAAAGAAACCAAAATGAATTGCAGGAAGGCCAACCTACAACATTTCAAATAACATTAATTACAATGTTTTTCCACATACAATCTTAACATACAATTAATTATTCCCACTCCCCTGTTCCTCTTACCAATTTTGAAATAATCACAACACCCTACAATGTTCTAAATACTATCATACAAGTCCTCTGACTTAAATCATCAATTTATCTTCCTAATGTATTCTTTTATCTTATGTATTTAACTCTAATAAAAAACACCTCTCGAATACCCCTTCAAACTGTATTACAAAATACCCCAAATCTCTCACAATTACTGTAACATAGGCCTTCGTATTACAACAACGTCTTTTACGTGTTTTCTTTACCAGTCACGAAATTACCTTTAAAGGAATATTCAATGACAATTTCTCATATGATATATTGACAATTCAAAACTGAACAACTGCGTGTGGTGTTTATATGTCTGTTGCTTAAGGAAATGTATCAATCTTATCTCCCAGCAACCTTGTGTTTTGTACCTTATGTGTTGAATGTATTTAACTTGTTTTCAGTTTAAATGATTAACATCACAATTTACAATATTTCACAGAATCGTCATTCTTTGAAAAAACACGTAACACAAATACCACACTATTCAACGAAGAGATCATAACGGTATACTTTATATAGGCTAGGCTTAAATCACACATATCAACACTATATTTCGCGAAGAGATCCCGACTCCAATTCGCACATACCACGGAGAGATCCTCTCATTTTATATTATCCGCATATGTTTCCAATAGCTATATCATTCACTCGTGACTCATACTCACTTTCTCACGTCGCAAGGAGCTCTTCTACAACCTGCACATTCTTACTCGCAGAGAGCTCTTCTCCAATCTGCACATCCAAAACTTTACCAAAACATTATTATACAAGAAAAATATAAGTCATCCCAACTTAGACTAACACTACCGTCTATGTATGTAGCATTGTACTCCTACTGCGAAGTGGAGGCCTAAACACTATCAACACATCACGTATCTCCCTTTACCTTTACCACGATGAGCTACACTCATTCGCCCATACCAAAACCTATTATAAAAACACACACATTATACAACATAAAACATATAATTCCTAAAATACCTCCAGTTCTTTCCAATGAGCCTCTTACTAATTAGGATTCTTGGCTGAGAACGTCACCCGAAGAGCGCTGTTCCCCACCCGGCTTCTCCCTAGCCACACTAATCAGCAAAAAATATGCATTTCTTACCTAATTAATTTGCGCGCTGTGGCCAGCGAGAGCCACGTGGCGAACAGCTCCCCCCAAGGCTTTTGTTCTTGATCAGGTCCCTTCGATAGGTCGTCAAAGATTATGTGGTGGCCAAAAAAGGTACTGCGAAGTAATTTGGAAGACTCTGAGGCTTGATCGAAAAGAGCTGGAAGCTTTTATTGTCAAAGTCTAGACAATAAGAGAAGGACCCGCGTAGTCGTTCTAATGATACAAAAGTGTGTAACCCCTTATATAGACCTCAGTTATCCTATAATATTATCTGTTCATTTCTTACTGGCTCTGGGCCAAGTCCAATCAGAATCATCAAATTGTAATATTCATAAAGGAGAAGACATTCATTTACATGGCGACTAAGAGTCTAACTCCCTTTACTGCACATCTGGCATTCTAAAAGACACCAGACCTTAACTTAATTTATTACAGCAAGCCTAAGCCAATTGTTCATGATACTAGCAGTGTCTAGAGAAATCCCCTAACACGGGGTTAAGCACATGGGCTCACATGAGCTCACATGGGTTATTGTAATTTAGAAGTTAAACAATACCTACAGTTTAACAATAACTAAAAATGTGATCTACAGCAGATAAAAAAGATGCACCACAACCAGTTCCGTTGACCTTTGCTGCAAAAAATAGTGTTGGTGGGAATGCCCATGAAAATTGGGCTTTGCTTCGCCTCCTTCCTCTGATAGTTGGAGAAAGAATACCAGAGTGTGATCCAAAATGGCTGGTCCTTCTTAACCTAAAGGACATAGTTGAACTTGTTACTTCCTCTGTTCATACAGACTCAACTATTTGTTTCCTTGACAGCAAGATTTCTGAACATCGACATAGATTCCTGGCAGCTTTCCCACAGCAAAGACTAATTCCGAAGCATCATTTTCTAGAGCACTATCCACAGCTGATCAAGGCTTTTGGTCCACTTGTGTCTCTGTGTACTATGCGCTTCGAAGCCAAACATAGCTTTTTTTAAGCGTGTAGTCAGGCATACCCACAGCTTCCGAAATATTCTGTTGTCTCTTGCAGTGAAGCATCAGTTAATGCATGCATACCATCTACATAGCAGTAAAATTGTCCAATCCTCTCTACAGGTAACAAAACTGTCAACAGTGAATTTGACTGTACTGAGGGAAGACCTTATGAAAGCACTGGAATCGAAATTCCCTGGTGAGTCATTAGTCCAGTTGGCCAACACGGTGTGTTACTGTGGCACCAGTTACTCCACTGGGATGATCTTGGCATATGGTTCAACAGGTGGTTTGCCTGATTTTGTAGAGTTGATTCAGATAGTTGTTATAAAAGGGCAAGTCGGCTTCATTGTGAAATGTCTCAAAACATGGTACATTGAACATCTTAGAAGCTATGAGCTTGAAAAAACAAGAAGTGTTAAAGTCATTGAGCCAAGTGAATTGTCTGACATCTTCCCAATGACGGCATACATGGTTGCAGGAAAGCGCATGGTGACCCTGAAGCGTTACATTTATTTTCCATACATGGTGAAGAAGTCATTACACCTAGGGTTTTATTTTACATTACCCACAAACCCTACCTTAATTGTCTTAAATAGACTTCTTCAGTTCACATTTATGTATCTGCTTGTTAGTTTAACAAATTTGTTTAAGTTTCTCACTGAAAAGTTAGTTTGTTATAAAAAAGGGTTATGTGAAATCCTGTTTCTTTTGTTCTTTTTTGATGTTTAGTGTTAAGAGGGTGTTACTGGATGTACAGTTGTGTTCAGAAAAATAGCAGTGCGTTTAGAACAAGTGAATAAGGTCTAAGGGCTATAATTATTTTTTTTTTTTACACATTTCCAATGCATTAGAGCAGGGGTCTTCAACAGGGGGTCCGCGACCCCCAGGGGGTCCGCGGAGGTACTGCAGGGGGGTCGCGAAATCTTTGGTTGAGAAGACATTTTTTTTTAATAAAAAAAAATAAAAATATTCAACCAATTTTTTTTCCCACAAATTTAAACGTCTTCCGAATCAGAATTGTATTTATTCCCTTTAAATTTACATTTACATAAATCCAACATATTGTAGCGAACGCATAATTGATCGAGAAAACGTTATCTTTCAGTCCAACTGACACATTCAGCTACCCACAGGAGCTCTCTCAAGCTTGGCACCGGTTCACTCACAACACCTTTCATGCAAAAACGACAGCACAGGCACTAGCCAATCAGATCACGTTTCTGCTCAAGTCTAAAGAGCGCGAAGATCAAAAATAAAAGATGGCGGACCAAACTCCATAGCTGGTCTTGTTTGTAACTATTGTTAGTTTGAGATTTTTTTGCTTAGATTTAAAAAAAAAAAATAATAATAATTAAAGAGAAATAGACACTCTCCAAGGTCAAAATACGTTAATTGTAACTGAAAAATAAGTCTGAGAGGATTTGCAAGGTGTATGAGCCCCCTACCTAATGTTAGCATGCTACTTCCTACAATCTTAACAACTTGCTAGCGGTGTGATTGGTTTGTTGACCTGTCAATCTCACTATAACATCTATGTTGTCAACACAACTCCATGCGCCAGACTCCTCCTCCGTCATCCGTTGGATCGTGTCAGTCAGGAGTTATTGAAAAGAAGATCTCACTAATGTGGGAGGATGTGTGCCATCCACAGATGCTTTAGGATTCACTGTCCCTTTTTTATGTATGATGAAACAAAAACATATATCTGTGAATTATTTTAATAAGTTGTTATTAATTGTTAGCGTTGTTAGAGTTGTTTGCAAAATGTAGGTTTATAAATGCAGTGGCATGGCCACCCTGTACCTTTCATGTTGTTAAATGTTAAATTAAATTCAATGTTAAAAAATAAAAATGTGAATAAATATATTAGCCTTTGTATTATTTGAATAGCTTAGTATTGAATACACAATAACAGGGTAGCTATGTTTATTTGGCACTAGGCCCAGTATATTATAAACAAAATGTTATGCAATTTATATAGTAGGGGGTCCCTGCTCATCTTGCCATCAGTTTGGGGGTCCCTGGCCTGAAAAACGTTGAAGACCCCTGCATTAGAGGCATTCAATTATGGAAAGCCAAAAATGACATAATTAAAAATAAATACATATGTAAAAATGTGAGTCATAAATAAATAAAATGACTAAAAATGCACCAAAGAAAAGCATTAGAAAAAATATATCATGCAGTTATGTGAATGGAAATGGAAAATGAGTCCTTTTTATTTACTGTTACATTTATTTAAACTTACATTAATTCCCAAATACATTTCTTCCTCCTTTTATTTTTCTATTTATTTACACATTTTTTCCCGTACTATTTCCCGTACCGTATTTATTTCTTCTCGCGCCTTTTTACATTTCTTTCTCCTACATTTACATTTCTGGCTGCATTTATTTCTGTATTCATTCTTGTCTCGGTATGCAAATGAGGTGGGCTGTCATTGGCCGGCGCACCGTCTCTCTCATTGGTCGAGCTGCTTACCCCACTCTCCCCTATCTGTATTCTTATAACCAAAGCTATGCAAGCTAACCTGCTAACTCACGTTAGTCACCTTCACACACACTGATCATACCCAAGCTGTCAACCTCAACTTTACACGTATGAGGTTTATCGTTTTGTTTGCCATGGTTCAGTTAGTTTCGCTAACGGAAGCTAAGCAGTGCACAGTTAGTTTAGCTAACGGAAGCTAACCAAGTTAAACAGTGCACCTTTAGTTTAGCTAACAGAAGCTAAGCAAGTTAACCACAACCAGTGCACATCAGCAGTTGAGATCCTTGTCCGCTCTCGTCAGCTCGGTTGTAACGTGAACTGCAGGACGTGATATATAGCTTTTGCAGAGCTTTGTCAACACAATATTCACCCTAATGACAAGTGAGAAAAAAATCGCTGGATTTGTCACCCTAACCCATGAAATCAGGCCACACATAACGTGAGGATTGTAATAACTCTAAGGCAATGTGTGCAGCTCTTTAACTTTCTCAAAAAGTTGATAGATAGTCTCTTTATTGATCCCTCGTGGAAATGAACTGTCGTGCATCTACAATGAAAGTACTATACACCAAAGCTATAAAATGAGACGTTTGGGTCCCCTATTTTGTTGCTACATCCCACAGCACAACAGGTAGCCGCAGGCATCTTCGTTTGAGTATGGCGTATTGTAGCGAGCGAGCAGGGTAAGAAATCTGGAGTCAAGGTCTCAGCCACATAGACATCCTATTACGCTCAGCCATCTCTGCGAAGCCTCGAAGCTCCCTCGCCACCATACTCCAAGTGATCGGTGGATTCATTAAAAAAAATTGTGATTCAAATTGCATCAAAATAGCTTTCAATCTCTTCCGATCTCTTCATACAGCTTCTCAGTTCTCACTTACACTTAGGCCAGAGGCCTAGCGAGACCAATGAGCGAGACGGTGCGCCGGCCAATGATAGCCCACCTCATTTGCATACCGAGACAAGAATGAATACAGAAATAAATGCAGCCAGAAATAAATGCAGCCAGAAATGTAAATGTAGGAGAAAGAAATGTAAAAAGGCGCGAGAAGAAATAAATACGGTACGGGAAATAGTACGGTAAAAAATGTGTAAAGGCAGAAATGTATTTGGGAATTAATGTAAGCGTAAATAAATGTAACAGTAAATAAAAAGGACTCATTTTCCATTTCCATTCACATAACTGCATGATATATTTTTTCTAATGCTTTTCTTTGGTGCATTTTTAGTCATTTTATTTATTTATGACTCACATTTTTACATATGTATTTATTTTTAATTATGTCATTTTTGGCTTTCCATATTCAATATGCAATGCCCATTCAAATATGATATTCCCATATATATGATATGGTTTCTCTTACAGATACACCAATGTCTCAATTAGGCCTAACCAAGCTCAGAGTCATTATTCAGGACCATGACATACGCAAACTGGACCTGCCATATGGAATCCCTGAGACTGTGGCTGAACTTGATTCCATTGTTAGAGAGACATTTCAGCTAAAAGGAGACTTTACTTTGCATTATAAGGATGCCAGTTTTGGAGATGAACAGACTTGTTGAAGACGGCTTAGCGAAAGAATGTGTTTATTCAACCACATGCCACGGTCAGCTCCATACAGCACAAGCATGCACAAGGCACGTCTGCTGCTGAGATCTGAAGTCGGCCTCCTTGCTTCTTCTTCTCATTACAAACATTGCAGATACATTTATACTGTAGAATTAATGTATGGTTTAGGGGAGGGAATGGGTGTATCTGGAGGTCAAAAGGGGATGTCTAGCTTACAGCTACAGGTAGGGCCATATGGCCATATGGATGCTAATCTTGTCGTGGCTGAAGACAAAAGTCAACTAATGTCTCTGGCTCGGAGACACACAAAAGCTCGGGACCAGGTCTGATGGCCCATCAACATAGACAAAAGGCCAGGTGACATATTGATAGCTGTGGCCTAGTGCTATGCAAACTATATTGCACAGGGTTGTTGAGATGTAATCATATTATGTGAAGTTATGAAAATGCCTATATCTAACAATTTCCCCGTCTGATCATAAATCAAAATACATCATGATCACAATAAAACCTATAACAAACATAATCAGACATAGTGATCAAACAATTTAACATTGTAACAAAATGTCAACAAACACGTGTTCCCATAGTGTAGTGGTAAAAAGGTTTAAAACAGAACACATGTTCTTATAGTGTAGTGGTATCAATGTATGTTCCTATAGTGTAGTGGTATAAATCTCCAATATCTGGTTTCTCTTGTAACCAACATGCCATGTCCCTTATCTCACAGGTGAAAGCAAAAATCCCCTTAATTTGTTTGAGTCAAATTATTTCAGAGTCCTGCTTTTGCACAGCGACCCATGCGTTCCACATGCTGTGAGTGGCGACTATATGCATCTCTGGTCAATCAGGTTTCTGATATGTCAAGCTTTGAATGTTGTGTCGTCTCTTCTGTCCAACTGGTGAGGTGAATTTGGACACGTCTCTGCTGTCCAACGTCCGAGGTGAATTTGGACAACTGTGATGGCTTGGTCAATGCAGCGGGTCAATGGTTCCTGCGTTCCAGTTCCCCTCATGATGCTCCTTGGACTTGTTCTGAAAAACAAACAGAGAAAAACGGCGGCAGTATCACATATTCCAAGAATGTGGCATTTCATTCATAGGACCAGAACAAACAAACTTTAAAAAACACAACATTGAACATTAAAACTGCCTTAATACTAGGGCTCTGACCTATATCATTTACCCATATCTCATAGTCATGTCCATACAAGTCATCATCTAAATTCCCATCCAATCATCATATCATTGCTAAAAGTAATGTTATGATTAACACAAAAGAGCATGACTTGAGGTTAGCCGTAATCATGTTTTTTTCTTGCACTCCACCAGAAAGAGTTGTTCTGGGGCCATGCATTATGTGCTGTGGGTGGCATCGGTTCTCCCTGTACCATGACTGCAGCAGAAGAAAGTGTACCTACTTTGAGTGGTCTTTCACTCTTCAAAGTAGGTTCCCCATCAAGTGGCTCTGGATACCTCCTTACCACTCTGGCTCTCTGCACTGCCCTTGTCATTTTTGTACCGCGCTGACTCTCAACTGGCCTAGCATTTGCCTTATGTTCATGCTCCAGGAGGTCATAGCTGTCATTGCAAATATCCAGGTGGTTAAGGGCTCGATTCTGACAATTATTGACCATGCTTTCATCATCTCCGTTGTTATAGTTAAAATGAGAAGCATGTCTGCCTCTGCGCTGAGCCCTGCATTCTCTAGCCCAATGGCCATAGTTCCCACACTTACGGCATACATCATGTGATTTTCTTCTAGATGTCTCTATTTTCCTAGTTCTGATGGTTCTAGGATCACCTTGATTACCAAATTTCTCATTTCTAAACATGCACTCTGGATCTGCGTGTGTGCCATGGATGCAGACCCTTCTGATCTTTTGTTCTGTGTCACGTTCCATTCGCCTTGCTACACTAATTAGCATCTCAAAGGTGAACGTTGTGTCTTCCCAGCCGGGTGTGGTCAACTTCACAATACTTCTGAGCTCAGGGACAGTATTATGCAAGAAATTTGCCTTCAAGGCACCGTTGTTATTGGTCATAACATTCTCCTCTGTCATCCCGCTCATGCCTAAATGTCTTAAAAATGCTTCAGCAAATCTTTGGGCAAAATCATCCACTGCTTCATTAGCCATCTGTCTACAACCAGATATTTTACCCCAATCTGTAGTCGCATTGGTAGCCTCCTGAATCCACTCACGGACTGCCTTCCAGCCATTAACTAGGTTCTGTTGATCCTCTCCTAATCCAATATCAACATCTCGCTTCACCTTGTCAGCCTCAGTGTTGTTTAACACAGTGCATAAAAGTGAAACGCCATCATATGGGTGCAGCTGATAAATCTTTTGCAACCGGGTAATCTTGGACCAAATATCCATCCCTGCTTTACGCGGATGTTGCAGATCTTTCGACCATTCGTCAATATCTTGCGGCTTTGCAGATTTATAAGAGTGCAGTACATTTCCACCAGTATATCTGGATGTTAAAGGTCTCAATTTGGCCAAGCCAATATTAACACCTGAGTCATTCATGTCCTTTGACCCACAATTAACAAATTGTTCCAAATGCCTTTGGTCTCTCCCTCTCCTTGGGAGGGGGGTGCGCACTTTGTTCTGTGAGATGTGATAGCTCTTGGTCGTTCCTAGCCTGTCTTGCTTTCAATGTCTTCACATCATTTGCAAGTGCTAGAATAGTGTTGTCAACAGTCAGGCACCATTCTAATTCAGTCTTTTCATGTTTTACTTTAGCCAATTCACTTTCAAGTGACGAGACTTTATCCCTCTCGATTTCTAGAATTCTGTCTGCACGTGTCTTCTGACGGCGTGTTATGTGATCCAAAATGACGAGAGAAAGTGAGATTTTGTCTTTTTCGCGCAAGAGTTTTTCAAAACTGCGCCTAATGTCATCAAGAGGCCATATCCCATTGTCGGGCAGAATATTGTATTTGAGTCTGATTTTCCTCTCGGTCTCATTCATTTTAAAATGACCTTTCAAAAAACCTCTGATTGTCTCAATCATGGTAATCTCGTCAAAACCACGCACTGCCAAATCGCCCATCTCCATAATAGGGACGCTGTTGGCCTGGCTAAAACTTCTCATGAACATCTTTGATTTTTAACAGCAAAACAAGCGCGTTTCGCTTCCATCAATGTAATGCTCCCTCTTTAAAACTTCAAATGGATGTTACAAAAAATACATTTAACAAAGGTAGAACTATGCAACTGGACTTTTGACCAAATCTCTAATAAACCAAATAAACAGAAGTTCTTCACTTCAGCGAGCTCATAGGCTCTCGGACAACGGCCAGCTTGAACTACCAGTTTGAATTCCTTTGACGGCAATTTAAAAACACAACGGTATGAAAATGACTCTTGCAACCTTACTAACTCACTTTTACCCATCCAATGGTTGCAATTAATACAGTTTACTCGGACAGCAAATCAAATGGCTCACTCTGAAAAATGTATACGTTGCTATGCCACTTCTGTGCGCAAAAGCCAACGATATAATTATCAAACTAAATCCTACACTGTAGTCACCGCTCAGTCAGTTAATACTGCGAATTCTAATAAGCGTCTTTCACCCTGTAAAAATTCAACACTGGGGATATTTCCACCACGGACCTCAGTCCCAAGTAATTTATCAAACGTTTGTTCACAGCCTACACCGTTAACTTATCGTTTTCCGCAAAGGTAATATTACAGATAATAGATACCCTTAACAAAACAACTCAGAATGCTTACGACTACGAAATCGTAACACTTACACACAAATGATCTGTCTCAGAAAAACAATAACACTTGTAGGCCCTAGTTTACAAATCCGTATTCATGCTAACTGCCTCTAATTCATTACACAGCAACTTTCTGTTCGTTTTTTCAGCGATAATTAACCCATTGATGCAGATGCAAAAAATGGCAATTTCCGCCTATATTTGACACCTGATATGTACAGTAGAATATCTCTGGTTCTACATATGCTATTTACATAATTTATGAACCACATAACAGAATACACTTGGGACATCATGTTCAAAGAGTTTATGTGTTTTAATGAGAACATTATGAATTCAATATAACAGTTGGCACAGCAGTAAAAGTGTCAAAAAATCCAAAAACGCCTATGATTTATTTGGATTCTATAGTGTAAAATTGTTTCTGAGTGGCAGATTTCCAAAACATTACATAACATGATATACCTATATGTTGGCAACATGTGTAAAAAGTTTGAAGGCAATAGACAAAGGTTTGTAAGAGCTGCAAAAGAATATCCATTATATGACATAGGCGTTCCCAAAGTCTCTACCCAACCTCTCCAAACCTCTCCAAAAGTACCCAAATGCAAAAACAGCCATATCAATAAAAATCAAGTGTGATTTCACTTACATTTACATTTAGTCCTACATAAACCCATTTTTTGATGAATTATACATACTACATGTTATTAGGTTCTTACAATAAGGACCATTTACATTTATTTCATTGCAATGAACACTTTCACAAACAAGGAATTGATGTGAACAGCAACATTAACTTGATGTCTTATATAGTTGTTATATAATGCATGCTGATGCATGCAAATGTATAATACTGTATGCACAATATAATACTGTTTGCATAATATCACTATATTATCCAGAATGGCAAGGTAGATGTAATGCATTACTAAAGGATCTGTGTAGTGTAATGGCAGTACTATGGTAGTGACCTTTTCAACTACTATTACAGCGCTCACGCTGTGATAGTTGAAAAGTTAACTACCATTGTGCATTACATCAAATGCATTACATCTACGTTGCCATTCTGGATAATATAGTGATATTGTGCAAACAGTATTATATTGTGCATACAATATTATACATTTGCATGCATTATATTATATGCATAGATACATAGATACACAGTAAATGTGCATAACTGTTATATGACCATATAATAAGAATCACTATTTTAATATTATTTATTTATTATTTAGAATCATATCTATCTATCTATCTATCTATCTAGATCAGTCTGTGCAGTCATGCTAGTGTGCAGACACATGTACTTACACGTCCAAAACGGGATCTATACGCTCGTCAAATGCCTCCTCCTCAGCCGAGTTCATGCTCTCAGGATATCCATCACTGAGACCATCAATGTCGTCGTCAAATAACATCTGTAGAACTTTATCCGTATTAAAATAGCGACGCGGCATCTTCCTGGGTTTTTAAAATGTCGTGCTACTGGTTGCTAAGTTGCTATGCGCAGTTGCTATGCGCAGTTGCGAAACGCACATGGCGCACCAAAACATAAGCAACCGAACATGATGGTTACGCATGGACCAATTGCGTTTGCTTTTTGCTCCAAGGTGGGCAATCCCCCGATTTTGTCAACCAAATGGGCCAACACTATTGGCCGAATAAGATATCATTGACTTTTACACGCTATGGTTTGGTCTAAAGTGATTTTACGCCACCTTGCCTAAACCCGGAAGTAGATTTTGCGTGTAGACCTCGCCTGACAAAAGTTAATCAAACACAAAAAATAATGAAATCTAACGAACAGAAACGATGGATTTTAACAGAGAACAAGTCAAGGCTTCATTGTACAGCCACACTTTTGAGGAATAAAGGATTTTATTATCATCACAATGTCGATGTCTCCGTGAATTATTTCAAAGGGGGAGATGCAGTTACTTTTATCATCTGAAGGTAGGCAAGCTAATAACACATCAAACTCAAACTTTAAGTCTTCACACTTAAGGTTTGTTCTTGTGGTGGTATAATTTAATTTTACATGTTGTGACAGACCGTTTCAAACGATTCTATTATCCATATAGATGATGTTAGTTTGACGAGGTCGGACTATTTGTTTACATCGTCAATGAACATAGCGTTCGGTTGAAATCGATTTAGAGCAAACCGTGGCAGCTACAATCTTTGGGTTTTCTGTGTTTGTAGAAGCAAGTGTGTATATTAGTTGTGTATATCGATTTTATATCGATTTTCTGTCTGAAACATTTTGTTCATACAAATATGTTTATACCTGTTGTTGTAATCGTTTCCTAGCGTCGACGCTACCGATAGGGGTGCTACAGCATCAAAGGGTTAAAAGATGCACTCACCGTTTGAATTGAGAAGCTTCTTTTCTTCCTTTATCGTGAAACTGGGTGGAAACACCAAATGAAAGATTACGCTGTCCTCCGGTAAAATCGTCGGATGCCCACACTTGGTTCAAGTTAGCTTGTTCAGAATAACAGACTTGTTGAAGACGGCTTAGCGAAAGAATGTGTTTATTCAACCACATGCCACGGTCAGCTCCATACAGCACAAGCATGCACAAGGCACGTCTGCTGCTGAGGAGTCGGTCTCCTTGCTTCTTCTTCTCATTACAAACATTGCAGATACATTTATACTGTAGAATTAATGTATGGTTTAGGGGAGGGAATGGGTGTATCTGGAGGTCAAAAGGGGATGTCTAGCTTACAGCTACAGGTATGGCCATATGGATGCTAATCTTGTCGTGGCTGAAGACAAAAGTCAACTAATGTCTCTGGCTCGGAGACACACAAAAGCTCGGGACCAGGTCTGATGGCCCATCAACATAGACAAAAGGCCAGGTGACATATTGATAGCTGTGGCCTAGTGCTATGCAAACTATATTGCACAGGGTTGTTGAGATGTAATCATATTATGTGAAGTTATGAAAATGCCTATATCTAACACCTCCAACAGTCCAAACAGCAGTCACTCGATTGGATCGGCTGACACAGTAATTCTTTCATCACCTGGACCAGTGGCTCAGCGTTCTCAGCGTTGGCCTACTGAGTTTCCAATACCTTGTTTTGCCTATGGCACAGAACTTTCGCTAGCGTCAAGAAATGAAGCGTTCAAAAAGGATGGAATCCATCGGGACTTCACCTCACTCCTCCCAGACATCCTTGAGAGAATGGCTGAAACCATCTTTCACTATGCAGCCTACCCAACAAGTGCACAGTTGTCTGATGTTGCTGTCGCTCTGGTTCAGAAGCATCCTTCCCTTAAAGAGCCGGGATCATACAATGGATGCTATGCATGGCTACAAAGACTAAAATATAAAATAGGAAACTATAGATCAAAACTGAGAGGGCTAGGATGCCCTGAAGTTGATGTGAACTCTCTTAAAAATAAGCGAGCAAATGAGGGAGCACCTGCGAAAAATATAAAAAAGGGCAGAGGTGAACTATTTACCCCCTCACCCTCAAGGAGAAACCGAAGGAAGCCTGGAAAATGAGACATGATCTGCTTAACGAAGTTAAAAAGAGGAACAACCATCAGATCGTCAGTGAGAAGATGGCGAAGACTTTCTCCATTCGCAGGCAAGAAATTGTCAATGTAGCACCAGCAGTCAGTGATGTTAACCCTTCCAAAACGATCTGCGCCCGTGGGGCGTTTGGTGGTATTTCTTTTAATAGAATGTAAAATCTCCGCGAGTTTTTGTCCTCCAAACATAAAACTAACACCCTGAGAAAGCTTGAATCTTCTAGTTTTCAAATATATCCAGTTCGAAATAAACAAATGAATGAGCACTTTGTAAGGAGAATACAGGTAAAGACTTGCATATTTCTCTCTCAGAGTGTATAAGCAACCTGTGATTGCCCACCCATTAGCGGATTAGGGCTATTCATATGATAAGATCATGGTAAATCTCCGATCGCTATTGGGTAATGACGTTGCAGTAAAACGTGAGAAAACGCCCCATTTTTCCGTATAAACAAGGCAGCATGTTAGGATGTTTACATTTGGACTGAAGAGATACACGATGGCGAACTCCTTCTCTGCTGCCGAAGCCTTGCGCCAAATTCAAGAAGACCTAGTCAGCGAGGAGGAAACCACAACCCTCGGATGAGAGCGATGACGATATGGAAGATGAACACATGCACTTTGAGCTTCGTCTTTACCC
Source organism: Sprattus sprattus (assembly GCF_963457725.1). Taxonomy (NCBI): domain Eukaryota; kingdom Metazoa; phylum Chordata; class Actinopteri; order Clupeiformes; family Clupeidae; genus Sprattus; species Sprattus sprattus. Next base: position 26,286,615 of record NC_137921.1, read on the forward strand.
CGTTGAGGATATCCCTGTTGAGTAAGTTTTATTTGTTTATTTGTTCACCTAGCTCTTGTAATGAATGCTGTTGATTAACTTATAGGGAGTAAAATGCTCCTCTGAGTTGAACGAAATATTTTAGTATGCTACTGTTTGCATAGTGAATACATTACTTTATGCTTCTAAGACTATTGTGGTAGAATATAATTCTCAGAGTTGCGTTAATGATGTCAGGCTATATCAACGATTGTTGTTGACGTTTCGAGTTGGTTGTCTGTGCTGATATACCGTAAGTAAAACATACTTGGTGACTATATTGCAGCCATTGATGTAAAAATGCAAACGTGTCTTACTGTTATAGCGAGTAAAATGCACGTCGGTATGCTATGAGTTGAATGGAATGTTTAGTAGGCTATGCTACTATTTGCAGAGCGATTAAATCACTTTATGTCGCTAAGACTATTGTATAGTAGAAAACATATTTAATTAACAGAGTTGGGTAAATGATAACAGGCTGCACATATAAACGATTGTTGTCTGTTCTGAGATTAGTAAAACATAGAACTACATGGTGACTATATTGCAGCGGATGATGTAAATTGCAATCGCTAAAAACGTGTCTTACTACTGTGGGTAGTCGTTAGTGTAATTATGACGCGTATGGTAGGTGTGAATCAAAACTAGGAGGTGTTTGTGATCGAAACTGTAGTCGTTAGAGCGCTAAAGTGATATGTGTTACAATGCCGAACATAAAATGAAAGAGCAACAGTTAATTTTATTTTACTTTATTACAGAAACTTGTAGAACATTGCACCTACAAGGAAGAGATCACGCTGTCAGCCTAACCCAGATCTGTCGTCATGGAAGTCAGAGGGTGACAATGATGCAACTCCATCAGCACTGAGGTTTTTTCCTGCAAGGGAGCCTGGTGTGCAGCTGAATGCAGCAGACAACCACACTCCTCTAGACCTCTTCAAGTTGTTCTTTTCAGAGGATGCTGTGGAAACCCTCTGCCAGAACACCAACAAGCAAGCTGCTAGGAGCATTGCCAGAGGTGTAAAGTACAAATGGGTTGATGTTGGAGTTGCTGAATTCTACAGATACATTGGACTGGTTTCTGCATGTGCATGATCAAGCTGGATCACATTTCTGACTACTAGAGGAGAAACACCAACTTCTCCATCCCTTTTGTGGCAGATGTGATGGTAAGAGACAGGTACCAAATCATATCATGGAATGTGCACATGAGTGACCCAAGCGAGGACATGGTGATGATGCCTACCTTTATGTACCTACTTTTATGCACCTGATTTTATGTACCTACCAGTGGCGGCTGGTGGTTTTTAAAGTGAGGGAGGAAGGACTGCGCGCTTGGTTGCCATTGGCCCGTTTGTACTGTTGGTGGCATAAGTATGTGAGACTCAAGTTGTTTCAGGGTGTTTTGGTGAACTACAGCACAAAATAGCCGGGAGGGATAATTTTGTGAATAAAATTGATAAATTCACCAGTGGCAGCATTGTACTTTGAAAGCTGGTGGGCAGCATGTCTTTGATGGACTAGTCCAGGCCAGAAGGAAAGGATGCAAAGGCAATTAGTCAAATCAGGACTACTCTTGATTTGTAAAACTAAATAAAAGATTCTGGGCCAATCATTGGGCCTATTTTTTCCACTCAATGACTGAAGCTATTGGTTGTAATATGTCTGATTATTTTCAGCTACAATTGTTTTAAGAAGAATGAAGACACAAGACCATAATTGATGCCATTTCAAATGCATCATGCTCTGAATCATTCACTTACATCCTTTTTCTCAAGTATTATTGGCTAGAAAAACGGCGTTCCTGAATTGTACCGTGGTCATCAACATAGCGCAAGATGACAGACAGCTGAGAATGACAGCTAATGTCTGTGGTCTCGTCAATTTGCCAGGAAAAGAAGTGTGCCCTGTTAAGTTCCTTTTCTAGCTCTGTTTCAATCGAATGGTGAATGGCTGCAATTAGATCGTTCTGGATTGTTTTTGACATGCCTGTGAGAAGACGGTGGAGCTTTCCAGATGTTCTGCCAGAACACGGTCATACTTAGCTATCACCTCCGCAAGTTCCCTGTAATTGCCCTTGTTGTCAGAATTTTCCCCTTCGTTATGCCCCCTGAAAGACAACTCTAGCATGCCTAGGTAAGCCGTTGCATCTAACAGACGTTTTACCACCTCCCTTTTGCCACGCACTTTAGCGTTGTGCTGTTGAATTTGCAGCCGCACACCCTCATCCACTAACCGCTCTATAGGCATGGTGCCGCCTAGCAATGAAAGGCGGATAGCAGCACCAACGTGGTCTTGACATTTGTCGTGGCGCTTGGTTGCCCTGTCAATATTTTTTATATCAGTAAATCCATGAAAAGACCACGTTGGAGAGTTGACATTCATTAGTAAACAGGGCCAGCAATATAACCGATTGTTGGTAATGCTACCAGTCACCCACGAGTAGCCTACCTAGCAAACCATGTAGCACTCACGACACTGACTCTGCCGTTGCTTTTGGTGATTTCAATCTTTGGAATTGGTCTACCTGTTGCTTTAATGGCCAACTTGTCATTGTAACTCACCCCATGGAATGGTTTCTGTAATCAAACATGAACAATGTCCTCGGTTTCCATAGTTTACTTTATTTGCTAATTTGCTAATGTGTTCTCATTATTAAAATGGTCAGATATTCTTGCTTAACTGTGTCTCTTAGACTGAGCAGATTATCTTTCGTAGCCTAGATTTGAGGGGATAACCCCACCCACCATATCCAGGGCCTCTGCTTATTGGTTCATAGCGCAGACGTGACTCCAGCCTATTTGTTAATAGATTTTAGCGCTATCCAGACCCCTAAACTAGTCACACCCTCTCAGAGGAGGATCGTCCTCCTCTCTGCCATTGAAGTCAACGCATTCCACGAGCCGCCAGCGCAGGCAGAGAAATGAATGGGAGTCAATGGAGGGTAGAGGGAGGAAGGTCCTCCGGCAGTAATTTTCGATAGCGATAGGGGGTGCTAATGTCATCTTTACCCAGGGAAACTAACATTACATATACAAAGGTATTAAAGTAGTCCTATTTAAGGGTTTTAATTAATCACAGTAGTCTGGGCAAAGTACACTTTTTATTCTCAAAATGTTAAGGAGGATCTTCCTCCCTCTCCTCAATGGAGAAGCCTCCACTGGTACCTACTATGCCTTTACTTTTATGCACCTTATTAAATTCACCTTCTTATGCACCAAGCTTGTTTGCAATTTCTTGTATCTACTTTCAAAGCTGATGGTTGTGGGGGAGAGATAGCCACAATGACAGTCCAGGGCCATTGACAAGTGGGCCACTGACAGGTGAGCCATACTGGGGAGGGGCACTCACAGGGCAGTTTACACCTCTTTCATCAATATGCATAGTGGTCTAGGTGGAAAAAAGTGTCACCTTGTAAAATTCTTATAATAAGTGTAGAAATCACACACACTTTCTGAATGCTAAACTCACCTATGTGGAGCAAACACATATGTTTACAAGGTTCAGAGTAAAAAAGAAAACTTCCAAAATATTTACAATGTGTTTTTTGTAAAAAGTCTGAGCACCTCTAAAGCTAGAGTTAATTTTAGTGTCTTTAGATTTCATTTTAATAAAAAACTTTTTTTACTACATTTCTTTTACTCTCATTTTATTATTGCTGAGTTGTTCTAGAATATAATCATAAATTCCACTTTTGCCTAATGGTTTTTAGTTAGGTGAAATATACACAAATATCAGGCATGGCAGACTACCTAACAGAGTAAAAAAAAGCCCTCTGGGTTGGAAGTGTTAAAGACCGGTGGCCTGCACTTTTTGATGCAACTCAGGTAAGTATTTTTTCAAAATATGGTTTGAAGTATGTTTATGTGTCTGTCTATTGGAAAAATAAATGGTTAGCGATGTGTGGGTGACTGGAGCTCCTCGGATGCTGGGCACCACTGTGCCACACGCCGTCCATCCTCTGCCTGTCCTATTGGAGTACATTTTCTAACATTGTGCTGTAAAATTTGTGCCTCTTTTATACAGATAAATGAAGAATTCAGACGGATCTGTGCTATTAACCTGGAGCCTACATTCATGGCAAAACTGGACCAGTACCAAGAGAAAATCGTGTCCTTGGTGTCCTCAAAAGGAGGGGCTGCCAAAATGAATATTCAGCGCATAAGGAACATGTTGCTAGAGGTATGAAAACATAACAGTTAATTTTAAGTAGAACAAAAAAAAAAAATCTCATAGGTCATGTAAGGTTAGTTGACCATGTCTTGGACATTATCCCAGGCTATGGGTGGTGCTATGTTGGTTCAGTGTAAAGAATCAAGAATTGCTACAATCCAGTCATAACACTCTTCCTTCTGCTTTTCTCAGTGAGTAGTGGTATTTATTAACAGCCTATGTTCAAATTTCTGCACAGGATGATTCTGTGGAAACAAGGAGAGAGGTTGCTATTCGTTGCATCATCGTGTATCTAAGAGAAAAGGAGGAAGACCTCTTAATGGAGTACATGGTACAGGCATGAGAATCACTCACCTTTCAGCGAAATTCGCCGTTTTGAAAACAAAATAGGTGACCTACGTGAATTGTGTAGATTCGATGAGTTTTGTTTTTTTGGGGGGGGGGGGGGGTTGGACATATTTTTCATATTCAGATGACATGTACATTTGTACTGAACTAGTGCTGGCGGCGGCAAGGTGCTCAGTGTTGCCAGATTGTAAATTGCGTATCATATCAAAGGCTCAAAATGATCGTATTTGGAGGAGAATAAATTATATCTGTCAACACTGGGAAAGTTTGACCAATGACCGAGCTCGCGCAAGAAGGTGGAACGTAAGTGATACCCTTTCCAAAACGTGTAAAGACGTAATAACTCATTTGTGAAAGACCCAGAGAAACAATAATATCCGACGAGGCAAAATCCCGGACAATTTTGGAATCCCTGCTGGACGCATTTTTTTTGTGTGACCGTAATGTTAGCATATAAAACGTTAAAACATGTGTTCGGTAACTTAACGGGAAGATTCGTTTCAAGGGGCATAACCTTCAGATACAAGTATGAAAAAGTTAGCAATGATGTGATTAGCCTGGTTACGAGACGGCTACGGTGTGAATAACTGATGGAGTAAGATAATTTAGCTACATTAACTCAAACGCCACGGAGACTCCCTGTTCTAACTTTGAATCGCTCTGTTGGGGCAAAGTCACCATTGCAAAGGTGTTTGACTACAGACTGTTAACGTAGCAAATAATTCCTACTATTTCAGCCAGTCAACCTACAAGCCTTGCAGGTATAAAACCAATCATGACGTCAGATGACCATTTTCAGTCTCGTTACCATAAACAAGACCCAATACAGTGCAACCCTGAGCACTGACATGATAAGCACTTTGGTGACAAGAAAGGTGAGCATGGCTGCAAAGGGGACTCTTGTCACATGGAAGGCTTCAGTGATGCTCTGCTCAAAAAGGCCAAGTCGCCAAGCTATGAGGCAAAGCAGTCAAGAGCAAGTGCCACTGGAAGTAGATAGATGGATACTTTAATAGGAGCTTAACATATGTTTAAATATAAACATCCAGTTATTCAACATAATAAATCAGCGGCGAAAAAAACAATAGAATCATATTTTCTTGACAAGAATTCCATAAATGAAAAGAGATCCTTACATTTTGCATCATTTAGTACTTCTAAAGAATATATGATTGTATTGTTTTTTTCGCCGCTGATTTATTATGTTGAATAACTGGATGATGCGAGTGCATGGAAATATTAACGCGAAGGGCCTCGCCAATAAAATGTATTGAAATCTGAATTACATAACATTGTATTGGCTGTCAATCATGATGGAAGTAGACAAGTTAAGTTACGGCATCTCTCGTGGGGGCTATGCATTAAGCCATTTGTGGTGCCCTTACCACATTGTGCCTCATATACTGTAAATGATAGACCCAGTGACAGGCTGGCATGAAATGGCTTGCATAATACTAAGTAAGGAGGCCAAAATAATTTTTGACTCATGGCTGAAGCTAAGTTTCTCCAGCAAACTGCATCAGATTGACGCTTTAAAATATGGCATATTTAAATTTTACTTACAGGGGGGGCACGCCCCCGGACCCCCCCAGAGGGGTAATATCCTCCTCACCTTTTTCACCCCTTACCCGTTTTCATGCCTGATGGTAGGTAAAGCTGACTTTAAAACTATTTAAAACTGTACTGTACTTTTTAAATCTGATATTTAATGTGATAACTTAAACACTAACGTTGCTTTTGCACTACTTAGGATGATGGGGATACCACCAATGAGTTGATGAAGATTGTGGTAGGAAGAGGTGCCACACCCTCTTATCCAGCTACCGCGAAGATTGTAATTGAGGGAACCAAAGTTCTTGTAGGCCTGGATGTACCCAGAGCCTGTGCCTTGCTGATGGGGCTGATATATGCACTCAACTTACGATACCCAAAGAAGATAAAGAATACTTTTGAGGCCTTTCAGAAGATATTCCTTGAGCTTGATGGTCTGAAAGCTAGCCCAAGGATAATGTCACTAAAAAATAAGCTGCTGTGCTAATCTCTCTCTCTGTTCTCTCTGTTCTCTCTCTCTCTCTCTCCTCTCTCTGTTCTCTCTCTCTCTCCTCTCTCTGTTCTCTCTCTCTCCTCTCTGTTCTCTCGCTCGCTCTCTCTCTCTGTTCTCTCTCTCTCTATCTAGCTCTCTATCTATATCTCTCTCTCTCTTCTCTCTCTCTATCTATCTATCTCTCTCTCTCTCCCTCCCTCTCTGTTCTCTACCTATCTATCTCTCTCTCTCTCCCTCTCTGTTCTCTCTCTCCTCTCTGTTCTCTCTCTCTCTCTCTCTCTCTCTCTCTCTCTGTTCTCTCTCTATCTAGCTCTCTATCTATATATATCTCTCTCTCTGTTCTCTCTCTATCTATCTATCTCTCTCTCTCTCTCTCTCTCTCTGTTCTCTCTCTATCTAGCTCTCTATCTATATATATCTCTCTCTCTGTTCTCTCTCTATCTATCTATCTATCTCTCTCTCTCCCTCTCTGTTCTCTCTCTATCTCTCTGTTTCTCTCGCTCTCTCTCTGTTTCTCTCTCTCTCTCTCTCTCTCTCTCTCTCTCACGATCGTTGCATATTTGTGAGAGATAAGTCACAGCTTAACATTGTTCTGGAACACAAGTTATCATGCATGTTTGTACCGTTGTACACTTTATCTTATCTTTTATTCAAAATCCTCAAAAGGAATGTATATGTATGTAAAAGATACCTGTCACCTGTGTAACCTCTGGTGGGATGAATCCTCTGGGAAAATCTACAAATTCTGTTGCCTTTCCTCACTTTATCTTATCTTTTATTCAAAATCCTCAAAAGGAATGTATATGTATGTAAAAGATACCCGTCACCTGTGTAACCTCTGGTGGGATGAATCCTCTGGGAAAATCTACAAATTCTGTTGTTGCCTTTCCTCAGTTAGAGCCCCTAGCTTCTGCCCCATGCAGGGTGACAGTCATGTGCAGAATCTCAAACACCACCCATGCACAGACCAGTCACCATCAAGTCATCGTCTCTCTCTCTCTCTCTCTCTCTCGTCTGGTTCGTATGTTGAGATTGCGTATGATGTGACTATTTTCGTTCGATCCCCAATGTGTGGTCATCGCTTTAATAATAAAAAAAAACAATTGATAAGACAATTGAAATTGCTATGAGTTTTTATTTAGACAGAAGTGATAATTACAAGTAACTTGAACTTTAAAAAATTAAGGTAACAATTTGCATGGATCTTTTTAAGTAATTTCAACTCGAGCTGATTTTGAGTTAATATTGTGAGACTTGTATAGTTAGACCAACTCAATTTATTGCACAACCAACTGAATTATATGCTGTGATCATATTAATGTATTTAAGTTTGTTCAACTTAATTAAGCTCTCAGATGACAAAGCAAATTAGGTTGATTATGCTTAAAAATTTGAGTTGGTCTTACTATACACGTCTCGCAGTATTTACTCAAAAACGGCTTAAGTTAAAATTACTTAAAAAAATTAAGGTAACAATTTGCATGGATCTTTTTAAGTTGAGCCAATGAAATTTTTTTAGAGTGTAGTGGCTTAGTTTTCAGTAGGAGGTATGCATTGCTGCTGTTAGAGGATATTGCCAACTGCGCAATAAGGAGAGAGAGGGTTTTTTTGTGATCGCGCAGACTTTTTGACACAGGATGATGTATGTCTGATAAGCAGGTAGCCTACCACTTGCCGAGAGCGTTGTGCCCAAATGGCCTCTCGTCTAGAGAGGCGCACCAGAGACAACCAGGCCATACACGTTCAGGTATTGTCCGTTCTTGGATTCCTGGCTACAGGAACGTTCCGATGAGAAATTGGAGACCAGTCCCCGTCATCATTAAGCAGAATTTTGCCGATGTTCTTAGCAGTATAGCCTCTTATCCCATATGCCCGCAATTTATTAGATTTCCATACAGTGCCCAGCAAAATGTGAAAGAGGATTTCCTGCGTAAAACAGGGTTCCCAATGTATTCTCATCCAGATTTCGCACACTCAGAAAGCCTAGGAAGCCAATTTCAATACAGCACAGGTCGGTAGTGGAGCGTAGGGATGCACCGATCCGCTTTTTTCACCTCCGATACCGATATCTGATGTTTAGTATCGGCCGATACCGATCCGATACCGATATAAAAAAACAGCCCGAAAGTATGGTATGTGTGTGACCACACGTTCGAGAGGGAGAAAAGAGGAGTGCATGACATTAGATCTTGGTGCATTTTTTGCTCATTTGCTACTTAACATCATGTCTAGTCATCACTATCAATTCATAACATAGGATAAAAATAATCACAAATAATGTACGTTCTAACTAGGGCTAGTGTTCATATTAGTTAGCAATCATATATCCGCTAGCGTCAACTTTTATGTTACATTGTAGAGGCTCAGCATGGTGACCTGTTAATGCATTTGCTGGTTCTAGTCTGTTAAAAGACCCACAATTACCAAAACTGTATTCTTTATCTCTCTTTAATGTGCATTCATCAATTTCCATTACATGACGATGCATGTGATTGTGCCTGCAATGAGAATGGGGACTGCACTGAATTACTTTAGCATGAGTTATTGCTACATGATAACAATTACACAACTAACATTACTCGATACATATAATGGTGGACATTGCACTAGGCAACATGAATCTCATTCATAGCTCATCCAGTCGAAATCTTAACAGGATGAACCCATCTTTATTACAGCGAATCAACATCAGAACATAACTAAATCTCCGCTTAGCATGCTAATCGCTACTAATAGCAACCTGCACTCATACTACTCTTCCTATCACAGTCAACTTCATGAAACCCCTTACATTCATTATGTATGCACACAATGCCTCACATACATGTAGAACAATGATGATTTAAGCATTGGAAATGTATAAGGCACAACTACTTTGCCACTGTGGGCGACGAACTGAACTTGTCACTATTCACCGAAAGAAACTTAACTGAGCAGAGAGCGTTGCTAGGCAACGTCACTATCAACAGAGAGTTTTTCATAAAGTTAACGTGCGGGAAGGCTTTAGATGGCTGGTC
>NC_137921.1:26301214-26311214 GCF_963457725.1 Sprattus sprattus
AATTCCCTAGGGTAATTAGATTGTGTTAATCGTGGTGACGGCTGCATTCGCCCCTCTCCCACCTTTCATATTGCTCTAAGCTTATTACGTTACAAGCGCAGTAGCAATTCCCTAGGGGAATTACTTCTGTTAGAGTCGTGGTGACGGCTGCGTTTTCGCCCCCTCTCCCACCATTAATTTCTGTTTCTTACGTTACTACGTTCATAGCGCAGTAACAATTCCCTAGGGGAATTAGATTGTGTTAATCGTGGTGACGGCTGCATTCGCCCCTCTCCCACCATAATTTTGTGTCTGCAGGATTGCCAGTGCAGTTAACAATTCCCTAGGGGATTTACTTGCTTATCAATAACGGCAATAGCCTTATTTTCCTGCATATTTTGTCGGTGACGGCGGCGGTTCCGGCCTCCCTCTCCCGACATCTGCCCTGCGCCGGGTTACTCATTGCGCATTGGCCATCCACCCTCTCCTCACAGAGGTAGCGCTCTCGCTCCCCGCTGCCAGCACAGGTGTGGTGTACAGTCCGGCCCGCGAATATATTTGTCAGTGACGGTAGCGGTTCCTGCCCCCCTCTCCCGGCATCTATTCTGCACTTAAAAACCCGTTGAGATTGACCACTCTCCTGGTGAAGGTAATGCTTTCGCTCCCCGCTCCCAGCACATTGTGGTCGACTGTCAGTCTTGGATATCTGTTGGTGAAGGCAGCGTTTCCTGCCGCCCGCTCCCAGCACTTTATCTACTCTGGTTGTCCCGATTACACTGGAACCACAGTCCCCTACCGGGGCTAGCTTTGTGTGGGTTGCAGGCATGGAGGGCGACCACTCCTGCGCAACCTGCATGGCCCCTCTGCAGGTGGAGGATGGCCATGATAGGTGCCCCTCGTGTCTCGGGGTCGAGCACCTGATAGCAGGGCTCTCAGAGGACCCCTGCATGAATTGCAGCTACATGCCACGGGCAGTTAGAGCGGCTAGGTTGGCTGGGGCGGAGCAGCTGTTGGGCCTCGCTGAGTCACCTGAACAACTGACCCCTGCCCAGCGATGCAGCCAAGCTCTGCCGACCCGACGTAGACGTCGGGCTGCTGAGACAGCGGGCCCCGTCACCAGAAAGCAGGCAAGGCCCACGTTTGCCTCCGGGGGGGGGCGGCGGGCAGCAGAGGTCGACTCTTTGAGGTCCCTCCGCCTGGCCTGCCAGGGCAGGAGCAGCGCTGGGATGCCAGCCGTCTCTAGCAGCCCCCGAGCCAGAGGAGGATGTGCTATCTATGGCAGCATCAGCCTCAGAATTTACTGAGTATGGGGCGGATGGGACCCCACAGAGTGTTCTCTCCCATGCCTCAGAGGTGGGCTCCCTCTATTCAGCCCACAGTTCTGCCAGCGCCTCTGAGGACTGCTCGATGGAGGCCACCATTCGTGTGGTCCTGGCCCGCCTACAGCTGGACGTTCCAGGGGCTCAGCCGGCTCCGGCCAGTGCCTTCTTCAGGCGGGGCCCAGCCCCTGCCAAACTTCTCGTACCCCCATCGGAGGAGTATCTGGGGGAGTTAAAGGCGTGCTGGAGGGATTCCAGAGCCCTCCATCGTCTGACGAGCGATGGCCGGGCCCTGGCTGCCATGCAGGACGCGCCCATGCACGGCCGAGATGCCAGCGGTCGACCCAACCATAGCTGCCCTCATCGTATCACCTGATGAGACGCTGAGGCCGAATTTGAGGTGTCCTCGTCCCCAGTGCCGGGTTACGGACGACCTCCTCACAAAGGCCTATGGTGCAGCGGCACGCATGGGGCGCATAAGGAACTCCATGTCCCACCTGGTCCTCGCTCTGTCGGCATCCCTACAGGGTGCCGAAGTGGACCCGTCAGTCCAAAGCCTGAGCGACGCATCTCTTCAGGCATTTGGGCTGATGTCCAGAGAGTTGGGGCGGGTTATGTCTACCCTTGTCCAGGCTCGCCGTCAGGTTTGGCTGGCGCAGTCTCCCCTTACGGTGGCATGTAAGAAGGCCCTCCTCACTGTGCCGGTGGAACCAGGGGAGCTGTTCGGACCCGCCGCCCTGGAGGCGCTGCAGCGCACCGTCCAGGCGGGGAAGACTCGTGAGGAGCTGTCTGGGCTTCGGAGGAGGGTGCCTCCTCCTCCTGGTAGGCCTGGAGGGGCCGCGGCTGCTCCACGGCGCAACCCGCGGTCACAGGCCCGTTCAAGGGGCTACTACAGGGCCCAAGGCCCACAGCCTGTTCAGCGGCAGGCGAGGGCTTTTCAGTTTCCCGGGCAACAGCCCGCGGGCCAGCCTTGCGCTCCATTCACAGCCTTTCGTCCCCCCAAAGCCCCTAGGGGCGGGGGGGCAAGGCGCTGAGGCCCAGGGGCCGGCTGTCGGCATTTTTTCCCAGCAGCAGCTCAGTTACTGGGCTGCTTCCAGCAGGGACCCGTGGGTGCTTACCACCTTAACCCACGGTTACCACCTACAGTTCCGACGCCGGCCCCCAGCCCATGGCCGGGTCAAAATGACCACCATAAAAGACCCGGCAAAAACCCAGGCCCTTACCCAGGAGCTATCCGTCCTCCTGGACAAGGGTGCCATCGAGGCGGTAGACCCCCTGACACAACCCGGGGGGTTCTACTCGACCTACTTTCTTGTGACAAAGAAAGATGGCGGATTCCGTCCCATCCTCGACCTGAGGGGCCTCAACAGGTTCCTGAAGGTCTTGAGGTTCCACATGTTGAGCACGGCAGAGGTTCTGCGTACGATAACCATGGGGGAGTGGTTTACGTCAGTGGACCTCAAGGATGCGTACTTTCACGTACCCATAGCGCGCCACCACAGACAGTTTCTGCGGTTTGCGTTTCAGGGGCGGCACTTCCAGTTCAGGGTGCTCCCATTCGGCCTCTCCCTTTCTCCACGAGTCTTCTCCAGGTGTGTGGCTGCAGCCCTCTCACCCCTACAGTCGCAGGGCATGAAGATCTTGCCCTACCTGGACGACTGGCTCCTTTGTGCCCCGTCCCGGTCTCAGGTGGCCCTGGACACGACAAACCTCCTTGCCCATGTGGCCCGTCTGGGCCTCAGGGTAAATTTTACAAAGAGCTGCCTGGTCCCGTCACAGACCACAGTCTTCCTTGGGGTGACCCTCGATTCGGTCACCATGAGGGCTTGCCCATCGCCCCGGCGAGTGGACGACATCCTGCTCCTGCTTCCCCAGTTTTGGGAAGGCAGGCAGTTGCGCTATGTGGAGTTTCTGCGCCTTCTGGGGAAGTTGACCGCAGCTGCCACTGTGGTTCCTCTAGGCCTGCTGTCGCTACGCCCCTTGCAGAGGTGGGTTCACAGTTTTCATTTGGATGCCGAGCGGCACCGGCACAGGAGACTCAGGGTGGCACCCCGTTGCCTCCTGGCTCTGGCTCCATGGAGGGGGAGATCCTTCATCCTCCAGGGCATGCCCATGGGCTCTATTGTGTCCCGGCGGGAGACCGTTACCACAGATGCTTCCCTCTCGGGGTGGGGCGCTGTGTGGCAGAGCCGGACAGCTCAGGGGCGGTGGCCTGCTCAGGACCGCTCAGAGCACATCAATGTTCTGGAGCTGCGGGCGGTGCACAGGGCATTGCAGGCTTTCCTGCCCTTCTTGGAAGGCCGACACGTGCTCGTGCGGTCGGACAATGTCTCAGCCGTCTCCCACATCAACCACCAGGGGGGAACCAGGTCTGCACGGCTGTTGCGGGCATCCCAGGACCTCCTGCTGTGGACGGCACCACGCCTAGCCAGCCTGAGGGCAATGTATCTGCCCGGGGAACGCAACCGGGATGCAGATTTTCTCTCCCGTGGCGAGCTCCCGTCGGGCGAGTGGCGGCTTCACCCAGAGGTAGTCCTCAACATCTGGGATGCCTTTGGCAGAGCCTTTGGCACCCACTGTCCCCTCTGGTTCACCTGGACAGAGGGGGGCAGCCCTCTCGGCCAGGATGCTCTCGCTCACGATTGGCCAGAGGGTCTCCTCTACGCGTTCCCGCCACTCCCGTTGGTTTTCCCAACTCTGCAGAGGGTGCTTCAGCAGGGCCACAGGCTGCTGCTGGTAGCCCCCTTCTGGCCAGGGAGGACGTGGTTCCCGCTTCTGCGCAGGCTCTGCAGCGGGGCGCCGATGCGCCTCCCCGACAGGAAGGATCTCCTGTCTCAGTTGCAGGGTCGGGTATGGCACCCCGACCCTCATCGGTTGCGGCTGTGGCTCTGGCCACTGCAGGGCCCAACCCACTGCTGACAGAGTGTTCGGACATTGTCCGCGTTACAATACTGAATGCCCGGGCACCCTCTACCCGGGCACAGTATGAAAACAGGTGGCAGCTGTTTACTGCATGGTGTTCGGGCAGGGGCGAGGACCCAGTGCACTGCGGGGTCCCGAGTGTCCTAGAGTTCCTCCAGTCTCTCCTGGATGGGGGCCGGTCCCCGGCTACCCTGAGGGTGTATGTGGCGGCTATATCCTCCCGGCATGCTCGGGTGGATGATGGAACAGTGGGAAGCCACAGGCTGGTGTCCCTTTTTCTGAGGGGCACCTTACGGATGCGCCCCCCACGAGCACGGCGCACTCCAGCATGGGATCTGCACCTTGTGCTTGAGGCCTTGGGCTTACCTCCCTTTGAGCCCCTGGCTCAGGCAGAGCTGAAGTGGGTCTCATTTAAGACGGCCTTTCTTCTCGCCATCACATCGGCGAAGCGTGTCGGGGAGCTCCACGCACTGTCCGTGAGCGGCTCCTGCTTAAGGTGGAGTTCGGATGGCTCAGGGGTTACCCTGTGGCCAAACTCCGCCTTCCTCCCGAAGGTTTTGACTACGGCGAACCTCAATCGCCCTATACACCTGGCGCAGCTTGTTCCCCCTGAAGGGGAAGACAGGCTGGAGGTGCTGTGCCCTGTGCGGGCCCTGAGGGCATATGTGGCTGCGACCGCTAGCATTAGACGGTCGGAGCAGCTGTTTGTTTGCTATGGGGGCCCTAGGAGGGGCTCTGCCCTGTCCAAACAGCGTCTGTCCCATTGGGTGGTGGAGGCCATCACCCAGGCATATAGAGGAAGTGGGCACCCTCTGCCATCCGGGGTGAGGTGCCACTCCACTAGAGCGGTCTCAACGTCCTGGGCAGCCTTGCGGGGCGTTCCCCTGGAGGACATCTGTGAGGCGGCGTCGTGGGCGTCGCCTAGTACCTTCTCCAGGTTCTACCGGGTGAACGTCGCCACTCCCCATCCATTGGCTGTGGTCCTGTTGCCTGACTCTGCTGCTTTCCCTCAGTGAGGTAAGTGTTGGAGTTCTTCGTGACTTTGTTGGTATACGTCATCCAGTGCTTGAAGCACCGTCTAGCGGTCAGTAAGGATGAAATAGAAGGAAAGTTACGTATGTAACTACGGTTCTATGAATCACTGGATGACCGCTAGACCGTTCTGTCACTCAGAATCCTCGTGCTCTCGCGAGAAGATTGTGTAGGAACAGTTTCCCTGACCCCACCGGAAGATATAAACTATCCGGGGGTCATCGGGGTCACGTCGTGACGATTTTGGTATTAGTCCTCGAACCTGCGCATGCGCGAGATGGATCATTCAGTGCTTGAAGCACCGTCTAGCGGTCATCCAGTGATTCATAGAACCGTAGTTACATACGTAACTTTCGATTTATTTTATAGTGGATAACTTAACTGCTCTTCCAGCCTTCATGTTGGGAGCGGGCCAAGAGAATGATCAAGTCCAGAACATTCATATTTATAGGGGGCATGACATCACAATCATATCACATCTCTAATCAAACTGATGACACCCCCTTGCGTTGTGGAACAGATATTATACAATACAGAATACATCACAGTCAATCATACATACTTATGTCAACACTCCCACTTATGAGTGACTTGTATCCTGTACAGCTTTTAACAATCAGAATAAACAAATACAGAATTAAATCAAAAACATTTTTATAATTCATCAGATGCTTACACCAAACATGACTCCTGAAAATTTCCTCAGTTTAACCTTTGAGACAGGCTTGGTCATAGCATCTGCTACCATCTCATCTGTTGGACAATAAACAAGTGTCATCTTCCCATCTTTAATGGTTGACCTTATGAAGTGGTACTCGATGTCAACATGTTTGCACCTTTGTCTGCACACAGGGTTCTTCACAAGTGCAATAGTGCCCTGGTTATCCTCATGAACTGGAACATGGTGAGTTGGAACATATTCATAGGAATCCATACCCTTCAGTAATTGCTCTAGATAGATACACTCCTGTATCGTTAGAGCTAAAGCCATGTATTCGGCTTCACATGTAGATAACGCTACTGTGTGTTGCTTTTTACTCTTCCATGATACCAGTGAGCTGTCACTGCTCATGCTCACACAGTAGCCAGACGTGCTCCGTCTGTCGCTGGTGTCTGCACCCCAATCTGCATCACTGTATGCCCAAAGGCCTAAACCATCGCTGCTTTTCTTAAAAGTCAGCTGCTTGTCAGTAGTACCTTTAAGATAACGCAGTGCATGTTTGACTCACCCAGTTTTCCTCTGTGGGGTTTGCAAAATGTTGTGATAACTTGCTTACCACAAAACATAGATCAGGTCTCGTACAAGTAGCTAAGTAGATGAGACTACCTACAGCTTCCCTGTATTTCCTTACATCAGTCATCTTTGGTGCATCGTCAGTGTAATCAACCTTTTGTTCACATGGTGTGTCACGTGTTCTGCACTCCTGCATATCAAATCGTTTGAGAATCTTCTCAGTATACCTCTGTTGTGACATGGTTACACAATCGTCAGTCTGACTGAAGTCTATGCCTAGAAAGTGTTTCAGCCTGCCTAGGTCCTTCATCTTAAACCTGGTGGAAAGCATTGCCTTCACCTGCTCTAGACTTATTGTGTTGCTTGCTGCGATGATGAGATCATCCACCCAAATGACAATAATCACCTTCCCTTCCTGCGTTGACTCTTTTGTGTACACACAATGATCTGCTGGGTTCTGTGTAAAGTTGTCATTTACCAAGCATTTGTGTAACATTTCATTCCAGTTACGTCCCGACTGTTTCAAACCATAAATTGACTTCTGTAATTTACACACTAGATCGTTTTCCCCTTTTTCATAACCTTCAGGTTGTTCCATGTAAATGTCTCGGTCAATGGGTGCGTGTAGATAAGCCGTCTTTACATCCATTTGGTGTAGTACCAAGTTCTCTTGTGCTGCCTTTTGCATGACTACACGCACACTGGTCATATTTGCCGTGGGGGAGAATGTCTCACCATAATCTATCCCCTCTCTCTGGCTATACCCCTTCGCCACAAATCTGGCCTTGTACTGCTCACACCCATCACCACCCTCCTTAATTGAGTATACCCACCTACCTCCCACTGTCTTTCTGCCCTCTGGCAATTTGGTCAGGGTAAAGGTCTGGTTCTCCTCTAATGACTGTATCTCCTCGTCCATTGCCCTCTCCCATTTACCTGCTTGTGATGATGTCATAGCCTGCTTAAAGGTCAGTGGCACACCACACACTGCTCGGTAGCAATAGTCAACACTGGTGAGTGTGCTATCATCATCACCACTATCATCCTCAGTAGCATAATCACAGAGATAACTTGGGGGCTTACGCTCTCTAGTGGGGTACCTCCCACTGCTTGAGGCCTGTGGCGTCACCCTGTGGTGCTCCTCGCCATCATCCTCTGGGGATTGTGGACTGTCAGTCTGTACGTCTGTGCTCTGAGCACTGGGCTGTGGTGCGTCGGTCTTGTCACTATTTACAATGGGGTCAAGTCCTAAGTCCTGAGTCTGAGTCTCGCTGTCACATGTAGTCTTAGTGATAAACTTGACCAGTCTGTGCTTCTGCACTTTACCTTTGGTGGGGTAGTAAACTAGATAGGCTGGGCTGCCTTTGTCGTGCCCTACGAAAATACCCTTCTCACACCTGGGATCTAGTTTACCCTTGTCTTGTATGTACGCATAACACTCTGACCCGAATTTGTGCATGTTGGCTAGATCACACTTCTTCCCTGTCAGCTATGGTGTTGTGCCAATGTGCTTGTTAAAGCATCGGTTTCTTGTGTATGCTGCTTCCTGAACGGCGTAATGCCATAGACTCTTAGGTAAGTTGCTGTCAATGAGCTTACACCTTGCCATCTCAAAGAGAGTGCGCCCTTCCCTCTCAGCTATCCCATTCTGGTGTGGGGAGTAAGGACAGGACGTCTCATGTCTTATCTTGTTCTTTCGCAGGAGCGTCTTAAACTCTCTGCTTGTGAACTCGGTCCCGTTGTCTGACCGGATGCATTTCACACTGCCATAAGGCGCTATGTCAGTCAAGAACTTTTCAGTAGCCAGTACGGCATCACTCTTTGCTTTGAGGAAGTATGTGAATACTACTCCTGTGCACACATCTGTGAAAGATTGCATGTACCTGTAACCCTCGATTGAACCATTGGTCAGTGTTTACTAACTCCAGTGGTGTTTTCACCTTTTCTGTTGCATTTCTCTATGCACACATGACATTCCTTTTCAGGCTTACACTTTGCACCCTTAATGTGCATGCCTAGGGTTACATCCTGCAGTTTCAGTATGTCATCATAGTTACAATGCCCCATAATTTCATGCCAGGTTTGAATATCATGGCTAACATTGCACACATCATTGTCATCACACTTGGTTTGCAAGTAGTACATTCTGTCACACACTTGAATGCTAAACCTTGCACCATCAGGCGCCACAAGAATAATTGTTACCTTCCTCGAAGCGTACCTTGGCACCGTGTGCAGTGGCACACTTCACGGAGAAGAGTTCTTGTGGGAACGAAGGGATGTACAGGGCGTTCTTGAGAGTCACTGTACATGTTCGTCCGTCGCTGTCGGTGAGACACACCTGTGCGTCTCCTCTGCCTTCCGCCAACCCGAACGTCCGCCTCCCGTCGGCCAGCTCCATGCTGTGGCTCTCCGGCTTGAATGTGCTGTCAAAGGACTTGAACCGGCTCCTGTCGTTCAGCATGTGGGATGTCGCGCCAGTGTCAACGATCAGCCCTTGTCCCTCAATCTGCCGCTGCTGCGCTGGCTTGCAGGTGTCCTCGGTCTCTGCCCGGAATGTGAAGTCGACTCTCGCGGGTCCCCGCGCCTCGATCCGTCCACCATTCGCTGCCCGACCACCGCTGCTGCCGCCGCTTCTGCTACCACCGCCGCTGCCGTTGCCACCGCCGCTGCTGCTGCTGCCACCACCGCCGTGATCTTCAGCGCGAGCACACCTGGACCTTTGTGCACGCTTTTTCCTGCAGGCGTTGTCGCTGTGGTTTGTGCTTTTGCAGGAACCGCACCAAACTTTTCTTGTGCACTCATCTTTTCGATGTCCCCTTTCACCGCACCGCCAACACGCCATCTCTGTCGAAGATCCGCTGTTCTTTTTCTTCAGTGCTGCGCGAGCCTTCAGCACCCTTTCTCCCGCCATCTCGGCTACTGGCTCAGCATCCTCCGACGCCTCGAAGTTTCGCAGCTTAGCCTTGAATTCCGCCAGTTTCATCTCCGCTGAACCGTGGGTTACCATCAGCGTAAGCGGCTTGTAGTTCTCTGGAAGTCCCCGCATAATCATAGCCATCATCAACCCCTCACTCGGTGCCTTGCCTGCACCTCTGAGCGCTGTGAAGATCTGCTCTGCCCGGATAATGTACTCTGTCACAGTCTCTGTGTCCGCTTTCTTCAGCGAGGTTAACGTTATGTATAACGAAACAATCCGTGGCCTACCTTTGCCAATGTAGTGCTCTTTCAACACTTGCAGACTCTCGCGTCCATTATTTTTACAGTCTCTGAATATCAGTCCCAAACTCACGTTATCCAGCAATGGCGCCAACGAACAGTAAGCATCAGCATTCAGCTCCTCATCCTTGGCTCGTTCCTCAGCCGTCAGCGGTTCGCCAGGCTCGTTCAGAATAGTCTCTTTTAACCCGACACGGTGCATACAACACAGCAACCGTTCTTCCCAGAGCTCATATTCTTCGGCCCTACCGTCAAACATTGGCCACTTTGCCTTTTGATGTGCCATTCTCCTCAG
>NC_137921.1:26313714-26316214 GCF_963457725.1 Sprattus sprattus
TGTGTGTGTATGTGTTTGTGTGTGTGTGTGTGTGTATGGGTGTGTGTGTGTGTGTGTGTGCGTGTTATCACCACACTATTTTTAACATTGTTATAACATGTATCATAACATTTGTTATTTGTTTTCATAATATGTATCATAACATTTGTTATTTGTTATCATAATGCGTTTGTTATTGGTTATCACCACACTATTTTTAACATTGTTATAACATGTATCATAACATTTGCTATTTGTTATCATAATGCGTTTGTTATTGGTTATCACCACACTATTTTTAACATTGTTATTACTTGTATCATAACATTTGTTATTTGTTTTCATAACATGCAAGTGCGCGTGTTTGTATGGATATGTGTGTGTGTGCGTGTGTTTGTGTGTGTATTTGTGTCCGTGTGAGTTTGTGTTTGTGTGTGTGTGTGTGTGTGTGTGTATGTGTTTGTGTATGTGTGTGTGTGTGTGTGTTTGTGTGTGCGTGTGTGTGTGTCTGTGTGTGTGTGTGTTTGTTTGTTTGTGTGTGCGTGTATGTGTTTGTGTGTGTGTGTGTGCGTACACACAGACACACAAACACACCACACTATTTGTAACATTGTTATAACACGTGTACGCCATTCCTGCGTTTATAAATCACAAATGATCGTGAAATTGTGTGCAGCTGAATATTCTCACATCTCCGCCCTCAAAACGCCCCTACTTAATATAATTAGCATATAAATTGAGCACGTTCTCAAGGCACAAACTGCTGAGTAAAAAATGGCAAAGAAAGAGACAAGAAAAAAAAACTACAGCGAGGCCGAAATTAGTGTATTGCTCAGGGAGGTGGAGATGCGGGCAAACACGCTTTTTGGAAGCCTGTCTGGCAGTCTACTGCCCAAAGCTAAATACATAGCCTGGCAAGGTGTGACACAAGCCGTGAATGAGGTCGGGGGAAACCAGAGGACCCTACCCGAAGTTAAAAAAAAATGGGCAGATCTAAAGCTGCACTCGAAGAAGCGCCTTGCCAGGCACATGGTAATGATGAGGGAGACAGGGGGTGGTGGAGCGACCTCCACTCTCAGCCAAGAGGACGAAAGAGTCTGCGCCATCATTGGAGAGGAAGCGGTGAAAGGTGTGTGCGATGAGGGCGACACAGACCTTTTGTCTGCCGGTGCTTCAGAAGGTATGTAACATTTAGTTCAAATCAAGTGAGTTTTGCTTAATGAATAATGAAGCTTGAAACAATGTTGTAATTCTACACATTTATTGGTGCAGACGAGCAACCCATACGGAGGAGAGCTGGGGCAAGACAGGCACCAGCAGC
This sequence comes from Sprattus sprattus, assembly GCF_963457725.1. Taxonomy (NCBI): domain Eukaryota; kingdom Metazoa; phylum Chordata; class Actinopteri; order Clupeiformes; family Clupeidae; genus Sprattus; species Sprattus sprattus. Next base: position 26,315,015 of record NC_137921.1, read on the forward strand.
CGCACCTGCGGCAGACACACCTGCGGCACGAGCGGCACCGGAAGCCGCATCTACGGCAGCATCAGAAGAGCCATCTGCGGCAGCCACAACAGCGGCAGCACCAGAAGAGCCATCTGCGGCAGCAGCACCTGCGGCACCAGCATCGGGGCCTCGCCGGCCATCACCAGCCTCGTCTTCGGCCCATCATGCCAGAGTGTTGTCAGAGGCCGTCCTGCAATCACAACACGATTTAAATCAGTCTGTCAGTCAGGTTGTTGGGGAACTGCGTAAAGTGCGCCAGGCTCTGGACAACATGAACCACACTCTGTCCGCTATTGCCGGTTCCTTGGGCAGACTAGCGAAATAAAACATTCAAAAAAAATGTGAATATGTGTGCATTTATTCTTATCAACATTTGAATACCTGTTGGTATAAGCGGTGAACCAGCTCCCGCCTTCTTCTCAGTGCAGTGATTTGTAGGCCTGCGTTCTCGCCAGCGGGGATGGGAGGGTCGTCGTCAGGGTCCATTCGTATGTCGTCCTCTGGCAGCCCTATGCCACGGCTTAAACAAATGTTGTGTAGCACACAACAGGCAAGGATCACTTTGCAGACCTTGTTGGGGTCATAAAGCAGCCTCCCTCCCTATGCGTCCAAACACCGCCACCTTCCCTTCAGCATGCCTATGCTGCGCTCCACTACAGAGCGCACGGGCATGGGCAGAGTTGTAGTGGGCTTCCTCCTCGGTCTCAGTGACCGCAAACGGGGTGAGAAGCCACGGCTTCAGAGGATACCCTCGGTCACCTGTTGGTGAAGAAATGATTAGGTTAGGCGATCTTATGCACGCAAAAAGAAAGAACAAAATTGGGCTATGATTTGTTTTATTTTTAAGTGTTTACCTAGAAGCCAGCCGTCTCTGCCTGCTCCATCCTCCAGTCGGTTCCCAACGCTGCTGTTACGCACGATAAAGGAGTCGTGTGTCGACCCTGGCCAGCGTGCGACTGCGTTCAGGATGACCATACGGGCGTCACATATGATTTGTACATTTATGGTGTGAATGTTTTTTCGATTCACATAAATGTACTGGTTCACATGTGGCGACCGTATGGCCACATGAGTGCAGTCTATCGCACCTATAACATCTGGGAACCGGGTTTTGCGGAGGAAAACCTCTTTGACAGCTCGCTGTTCCTGGGAAGGAAATGTATTCCGGACAGAGACGGA